>NC_088986.1:25591892-25896368 GCF_963932015.1 Anas acuta | reverse complement strand
ACTCTGGTGTATTATGCTTGAAAAAGAAATTTTGTCACTTAAAATTTTATAAATGTATTTCAAAATAACGACTGCAGCTACATTTTGAAATACTGACTTTTATTTTCTTATATGGTAATGACATAAGAAATCATATTTTTTATCCAGTTCCTAAAGACTGAAATCCTATGCAAATCAATTCTTCAAGACTTCAGAAGAGATTTATACGCTACCTTGTATTAGAAGGGATGTCTCAACTGGCAATTTATATAATGTTTGTCAATGCAAAAGGATTAACCACATAAAAGTTAAGCATTTAACTCGAGCTTATGAACGCAGGGCCCTTGGATCCATGTTTAGTTCAACACACTTTCCTTCTCCCAGTAAGTTCTCCTGTTTTTTGTGCATGATGGTTGTTCAAGAGCTCTGACTAACGTAGGTAGGAGAAACAAATGTCCAGCGTTTTTGCAAATATGACATTAGCCTCCAGCTGCTGTTGTCCAAGTACCAGAAATTTAGAGCTATGTGATTTAGCTTTTTACATGAAGAATTTATTTACTTAAATGTGAAAATTCTGACCTGTGTTTTATGCTGACTTCTTTAAACTTTTAAATAGTTGCTGATGTCGAAACAAAGCAATCGTGGAAGCTCATGCATATTTATGACTTTGTTCCTTAAAAGTTTGATATCTATTACAGCTCGTATCTTAGCCTATGCCCTCCAATTGGTTGTGCAAACTCCATGGTGCTACTCACAGAAACTTCAAGTTCAGATTTCTAAGTCAAGTCCTCCATACCCCTCTCCCCCCCGTGCTCTCCCCTATAGCATCTGCTTGTTTGAGCCTTTCCTTGTTCTAGCTGAAGTGCAAGTTTTAGTCATAAGAATAAAGTGCTCAGGATTACTTCCAAAACTTTCAAAAGATTGGCTGTTTCACTTATACCTTTACACAGGAGAAGTAACTTGAGAGCCTACCAGAAATGCAGTCAGTCTCAATAAGGTAACGGGGTCAAACGAGCTCATGCGTTGCAGATAGGAAGAGGACTGCACATTGCATTTTTATAGATAAAAAGCACAGAGTGGTTTAATGTAAACAGATTTCTGTTTGATATTTTGGCAAACTGTTGCAAAGACCAAACTACAGCTGAGCCAAAATGACTTTCGGCATGGTACAGTTAGACCAGATGGCCACGTGTTCTTTTCTTATTTAGATGAGACTTTTCCTTTCAATAACATCTTTCTTCCTGACCTGCTTAAAAATTCCAGCGAATGAAATCAGCACAGGATTTTCAATTCTAATTGACCATGTGCAGAGGAAGGGCCAGTAGAGAAATCAGTAGGGCCATTGTAAGGCACACTGCATCAATCTCCCCTTTGTCCTGAATCTTTTCTAGCATGAGCTAAAATAATTAAGAATATTTCATTTATATTATGTGTACAGCAGAAAATCTAGTCATGTTCCAGCAAAAATCATTGCAAGTTCTTCTTTTACAAATGT
Organism: Anas acuta; assembly: GCF_963932015.1. Lineage (NCBI taxonomy): Eukaryota > Metazoa > Chordata > Aves > Anseriformes > Anatidae > Anas > Anas acuta. Next base: position 25,894,894 of record NC_088986.1, on the reverse strand, counting down.
GTGCAACAAGGAATGTCTATCACACCCCAGACAAACAGGTACTCAGCATCATTTCATTGCCAAATATTCAAGAGAAATAAAAACCCTCAAGCAAAGAGTGAATAAAAAAAAGGAAAGATGTAGGTGAACTAAGGCATGATGAACTACTTTCCCTTTTCTAGTGAGGTCAGAAAAGGGAAAAGGAGATGATACCTAAGGAAAAAAAAAATAAAAAAATAAAAAAAATATAATTTTCACTATCCTAAGTGCCCACTAAAAACATCTGAAATCTTCAATTGCTATTAATATGCCTACGCAGATTTTACACACACACCACCCACAATAAGTGGGTTGTAGATCATGGTCTCACTTGTGTCTGAGAGCTACATGCAAAGTACTGTAAATACTGTACATATTATGCACAAATATTATCTGCAGACATATGCACATCGTTTGCATCCTAATAGTCTTAGATTATTATTATTTTTGGATTTGGTGAGATATCACCTTTGGACTAATATAACAATGATTATTGAGATTTAGCAAGCCAAACATGCCAAAGTTACACAACATCCCACCTTTACATTTACGTAATGTACAAATAACGTAAGCAAGTAGAAAGAATCCCTTAGAAGAAAAGAAAAAAAAAGACCAACTGAAAGCAACGCAGAGCAAGGTGTTTTTGTTTGTTTGTTTTGTTTTCCTCCCCACAGGATAAAATTTGGCAACAGATTTATTATTACTATACCATTTTATACAAATTTGCTCAACTTTTTCCGGTTTAGTTTAACATTATGTTTGAGTGGTTGATGGTTTTAGATTATCACTGTAAGCCTGAACCAAGAAACTACTTTCTAGAAAATACTTTTTGAAAAATAATTATGAAAATGGTTTAGGTGAGATAACCTTCTGTTCTTCAGTTAAATCAATTTATCATTAAAACCCAAATCACTTTCTACATGTAAAGTGAAGAAAAAAAAAAGAGAAAATACAGTGGGCAATATGGCCTTGGGTGCACGTCAAGCATGCAGTCCAAGTAACATGTGCATGAAGAAACATGCCTGAGAAGATAAAACAAAGCACAGACTTTAGGACTGGCCAGGCAGACGTGGTAAAAGGTCTGGTTTCAGCTCTCCAGCAAGATGCTTTATAGCCTTGGGCAAATCATTTAACTGCCTGGCTTCTCATCTACGTCATAGTAGCAGAATTTGAGTTTTGAATACGTGGTTATTATTGTGAGGCTAGTATTGAGATACCACAGCAAAGTGTGCTGGAGACACCTCAGATGTTTGGAAAAAATATAAATTCCAGACAGAACAATAATCTTTTTCTCCCCCCCTCTTTTTTTTTTTTTTTTGGTGCATGCATGTTAAATCAGGTAATTTTTGCTATGGTATTTCTATAGGTATAGATAAGCAAGACTGTTTCTCAAGAGGTTCAGATAATCAGTTCTAGCTTAGTTTTCATTTACTTGAATATTCTATTTTAACTTTTTGATAGCCAACAACAAAACATCAGAATATAGAATAAATATAAGATACTACTCCAGCTGTAATGATGCTCTATATTCAGCATATCGCACTGCCATTCAAGACCTAACTCTAAAATGCTGACTCCTGTAATGCTAGCTAAAATGCTGGCTTGTTTAACAGGCAGTCCCAGGATACAGTGACACTAACTGCAGGCCAAATTGCCGCACTGCATGACTTATAGTACCAAATGTGAGTCTCAGGTATTTACCTCCTGTACTTAAGAAAGCCCTGATCATGTAATGGTGTTGAGCGTATTTTTAATTTTAAAGCCTTAAGGATGACTAGTGAACCACTTTCTTGCTCAAAATTCAGCCTGTGCTTTAAGCATTGTGTTGAAATAGGCCTTAAATGTCTATAGAACCCTTCGCCTTTACAGTGAGAAGTAAATACCCTCGGCTGTGTTCTGCCCCCTTGGCTGGTGGTAGTTAAATTGCGTACTCAGTTTCACGTTTCTATTTCTATTGACAATCTGACGCCACCACTAAACAGATGGCATTGGAAAGCCTTGGGCAGCGATTCTAAAGTCACTGCGCAGGAACAGAAATCAGTGGGCCTGAAGATCATGAGATTTCACAGAAGATTTTCTCAGGCCGCCATTTTGTGATTAACTGAAATGATGGTGTCGCACACATGGAACTGAGAACTTTTTCCTCCGTTAGCAAGTATGGATCTCCATGCAAACAAACAAAGAAAAACATTTTCTGCTGAATGTTTCTATTAATATTCATACACAGTATGAAAGAAATACGCAGACTTTCAGCTGTCTTTTGTCAGCGCTGCTCAAGATCTGCGAGAACGCATCAACAAAATGGCAGCGTGGCAGCTCTGCTGGTTGTCTCTTGGCTGGTTTGCAGAGAGGGTGGGGTGGTGAGAATTGGGCAAGGGGGAAATATCCCGTGTGGAAGCACGGCCTGGCACAGTGCTCAGAGCAAGGAGGGGAAGTCAGCAAAATCTGCGTGGTTACGTGCAACTGATGAGCTGCGTCTTACCAGCCTATTTGTACTGTCCAGACTCCAGACTATATTAGCAGTCTATCCAGTCCCTTAAGCTTTGGGATGCGGATAATGGGATTGGACAAAATGATTAAAATCAGTTTGGTCTCATGATTTCAGCTAGTAGTGTAATAGAGGCAAAACTGAAAGACTCAATTGTATGATAAAAGTACAAGCATGTCTTTGTGTTTTACCTCTACATTTTGGCAGTTTTTAGAAATAATAGGTGAAGGATTATTTTTTTTTGGTGGTGGTGGTGTTGTATTAAAAAAAAAAAAAAAAAGCAACAATAGCAAGCAACATGATCATTTTCTTGCAACATCCTGATTGACACTGGTTTTGTCTATCCAAACAAGCAAGCTCAGAAGAAATTGCGAAAATAAGTATTATACTACATATTTTATGTAAAATCTCTAGTTAAGAAGCTTCAGGAAAAGGATGCATATAACTGCCTTGAAAAAAACAAACAAACAAAAAAAACAAACTTCATTTTCCAGAATGCCTTATCCATGGTATGTGTTTGTGCTTCTGTTTTCAAACATTATTTTTAGTTAATCTGAAACCACTTTTTAAGACGATAATTTGCAAAGAGAAGGTTAAAAAAAGATGAGAGGTTTAGTGAATGATAGTGAAAGAGAAAAGTGGTTCTCAAGGTTGATTAAAAGACATAAAAAGGGTTAAAAATTCAGAACTTTATGTAAGAATTAAAAATGAAAGGAGAGCTAAAAAGGGGAAGGGGGAGGAGGGATGGGGGGAGCTAAGCTGCTGGTGACTTGAGTGTATTTATGGATTACTATGTCCTGAAAAGAAGAAAACCAGAGTTGTAAGATGACACTGCAGGGGTTGTCTGGACTTTTCACCGAGTGTAAAGTCTGTTTAGTCAGTGTCTTAATGCCTAATGCTGACCTTTGCCCTCTTCACTCCTCCCTGCTCCAGGTGCAACATTTTTGCAAGTGCTTTAACATTATTGGAAAGTTTGTGCAGGTTTCACATGCTGCAAAGTGCAAAGACTTTTACGCAACAGTGTCCATTACACATGCAGTATCAATGCACAACAATTTTTTAAAAACCCTAAATGCACAAAATTACTTTACACATTTTCTACTAATATTTATTAATGCACTAAGTTAATAAAAACAAAAGCTTCTTTGAATGATACAGAACTTGCACAATTCTATATAACAAGATGCAAGATTAAGTTTAAAGCAGTGTTGCATACTCCCCAGCACCATGAATTATAGCAGCAGTAAGCAACGTATGCTGGCAACTCTATTGATCTCTCTTAAATTAATTCTCTTTGCTATGGAAATGGGAGACAAAACCAGAACCCATTGCTTCAAAACAGCCAAGGTACTGCAGCTGATTTTTGTCTGAAAAAAATGATTTATTGCAGAAAAATCATACCAAAAATATTTATATATAAATATAATGTCTGAACAGATAAATTTTAAAGAATTTTAGTCTAATGATAAAAAAGAGGTAAACTATATAAAGTCTGTTTAATTTACACTTAGATTTACATAGACAAGGATTATAGCCACATGTATATTAAATATGAGATGCTATATATCTGCAGCTGTGATTCACATAAAAAAAGACGGCACATACATGTGTTATTCACCTGTGCATTATATTTAGTAAATGGTTGCTAAGATTTCTGAGGACTTGCAATTGGACTTTGCAGCAGAGAAAGTATAAACTGAGTATCATCATCTTCGAGACCATTATAGATTTTGTGTTGTTTCAAAAAAAACCCTACCACAATGGTAGTTTTCTGCCACTGCATCAGGGAACCCATTTTGCACATTCTTATTATGCTGATAGCTTCTTGAGATGCGTACCTGGCATTTAAGATCCCTTTCTTCACCTTATGATACCATTTACTAAGATGTACTCCAGGTAACTACAGCATAAATCTTACTGGAAATGTGGAACTCCAGTACATGCTTCATGTGCTTTGCGATCTATGCCAGCTAACTGTGCCTAAGAAAAAAGCTATTATGATTTAGACATATAAAGCTTTAAATAGCTAACTTTCCCCACATTCATTCTTCTCTGAGCTATGCTGCATAATGTTCATTAAGGTGGAGGAAAAGAAAAGAGGGAAAGGGTTGATTTGAAAAGGTTGAAGGTAGCCTTTGTGGGGGAATTTACTTTTTCTGAAGTATCTAGCCAAAATAAACCAAGATAACAGCTCTTCTAGGTACAGCATTACCTCAAGGTGACAATTGCACAAGAAGAGGTCTGATGAGGGTTTACACTGAGAGAACTTCCATGAAAAATGTGTTTGGGTCTGGACTAGAACATTATACCTGGATTCCAGACATGACGAGCAGCCTGATTTTTCTATGACATCTCTATAAGGTTAATTTAGGCCATCTTCATTTGCTAGATAGTTTTAAGGGGTTTGGTTTGGGAATTTTTGTTGCTGTTGTTTGGTTTTTAACCACAAAACAAAAATAACACTTACTTCATGATCTTACTATACTAGTTTATTCTATGAGTAGGCATGAGTCAAAGGATCAAAAATTCTGGGAAATGTCCCAGAAGTTATGTTCCTTGATTTCATTGCTAACATTTGGACTACAAGAAAATCAAGAAGAAAAAAAAAGGTTTTTTTTGCATGACAGACTATTTCTAGAGCTGGGCAGCTTTGTCTCAGCACGAAGAGTGCTCCTGTTCACAGTGCAGCTGCTAACAACTCATCAACACTCCTTATTTAAGAGTAGGTTACAATTAGAAGGCAAAACTTTAAAGCAACCTGAAATGTTGTTATTCTTTGTAAACTATGCAACTAGAGTTGATTTCTAGCCAGACTGTATCCCTTTGCTCCTGACATTGTTTACAAGACACATATTTAGTGCAGGTGGTACTCTCCTTAATTTCACTGAAGGTCAAGTGTACTTGTCATAATTGTATTTTTTGCACAGCTGAGAATTCAACTACTTCTGTAGACTGAAAACAGACATCGTTTCTGTGAGGGAAACACACAGCACTGAAGAGCTGGTCTTGAAATAAACAAAATGAAGTAATTTTTCACACAGTCTTCTCCTATCTCATCAAGATCACCAGTTCTGAGGTTGCTCTGTATCAGTGGGAACAGCCATTTGGCTACTACCACTCAGAGAACACCACAACTCTTTGTCTGGAAAAAGTTGTTTCAACTATCTTGGTTTAGGTGGCTACCATGAATCTTTTTCAAGACTGTGACTGGATATAAAGTTCTTATATGTCTGCAAATGACTGATCTTGCAATGACTTGCAAGTATAAAATCTAATAAAACTGCATAATTAGCCAAGTTCCTACTTTAAGTACAGAAAAAAATGGATAACCAAAAATATAAATGATTATGCCTTCTGCTATTTTGGAATGTCAAAATAGTGTCTTTCAGAGAAGACTCACATAAAGCTTATTCTCTGTAAATTCTAAACTGATTTGTTACAATTGTCACACACCATACTAAATCTGCAGAAAAAAAAAAGGCATGATAGAAATAGGACTATTCTTGTGCCTTGATTCATTTGCCATTATGAATTATCAGTCAAGGCCACCCAATAGAAAATTTTCACTTAACCTTCTTTTTCTGTGAGTACATATTTCCTTCATCCTCCAGCTTATGACCATTCCTAACTCCTTCCTTATAAGTTTTACCTGAAGAAAGGCAATTAGGCAATTAAACCAACCATAATTGAATTGTGTTTGTTTTCAAAGTTATTTTCCATGTTTGTTGAAATTAGATATATTGAAAAAACTGGTGTCTCCTCCTGCAATTTTTATATAATATGTCAGTCTTGTGGGACACTTAGGGGAAAAAAAATCTTCCAGTAAACAAATTCCTTATGTATCATAGACATGAAAGAGAAGAAAATATAAAGCAAGTCCACCACCAGAATCAGAGCTCAGGTGTTCTCCAGAGCATCAGTTCACAAAATTCTAAAATAAAATAAAATTCTCCTGGTGAAAATCACTCACTGATGAGCTGCTCCTCACCCATCTCATCCACCCCCATCCAATCTGCTTCCTTCAACTACTCTGTACTGCATGAAAATTGTGGTATTCCCCTGCAAAGAGTGCACTTAGGATATAAAGACTGGATCTAGTTGCCATAAATAGGAAAAGTTACTCTAGATGGGATTAGTTTTTTGTTGTTGTTTTTACTTAAAATTATACATGCAAGTAAAATAGCACCCATGCAGGGCATCTGCAAAAATATACATTGTCGTTGAATTCAGATAAAGATTAGGATTTCAAATCTGCATTTTCATTATTAGTGGAAAAAGCACATAAATCACCAGCTCACAACCTGAACAATCTCTTTCATAGTTTTCCTACTTGCAAATTTAGAGACAACTTTCCTCCAAACAGAAAATTGCACAGTAAAGAGAGAATCTAGTCTCATGAAATTTCAGTGAGTCAAAATGTGGGACCATCATTACTTTCAATCTGTGAGATTCATTTGACATTTTGTTTCTAGATCCAAGTTTCCTCTTTCCTCTCCTTGTTGGTGACTCATGTCCTTAAAAAAAAAAGTTTGTTTTGTGGTAAAATCCACATTTCAATTCTATAAATCACATTCAAAAAAAAAAAAAAAAGTGTGCATGTGTGTGAAAACCCTTTAACCAGTGTCCTCTGATTGTTCTGTATGCACGTTCTGGGGGAAAAATTAAAGTTTACTTAACTTCATTTAGAGAGTCATTCATCATGATGATTCTACCAGTACGTGCATTCTAGCTGAATTTTTCAGGGTTGGTGGCAAAATTTGGGTAATGCATTTGAGATCTTTTCCAGGAAAAATCTATTGGTCATATTAATGACGTGAAACCTTAGTAACTTAAAAAGGCAATGAAGTTCATGTCTTTTTCAAAGAGAAATTAAGAATTATGAAGTTTTTGCCAAAAGACAAATTTAACTTTAATAAAGTTCAGACTTTGTCTTGTACAAAGAAATTGGTAAAAAGAAATGTTGCATCAAGTTCATGAATATATTTATTAGTTACGTAACTGTTTGAATTGGTTCTCCAAGGAAGATGGCAATGTACCTGTTCCTGTTCAGCCTGTTTTGTAGCTCAACAGTGGTGAAAATGAATTAGGGTAACCTCCTAAGGAAGGCTTCAGCAGGTAGGGACTTCATCATGTGTTTTCAGCACATCCTGGTGGAAGGAGACTGACACCTCATATAAACAGATTATGAGAACCTCAAGACCACTTAATTCACTAGATGGACTTCAGTGAATTCAAAAACTTTTTATTGTGCTAAGACCTAGCTCTCTGCTTTGTCCTCTGCTAGGTAAAACACTGCGTGGTTCCTATGTCCTTGTATTTTCTTCTCTTCTTTGGGATTTACAGAGAACAGACAGCAATGATGTCCTGCTGGATGCCCTTGGGATTCACTGTGTGCTTTGGGCATTGAGGGGAGAGCAGAAAGTCAAGAAAATTTAAGATTTTTATGGGAGAAGAGGTTGTGGCCTTTGGCTATTAGATCTTAATGAGCTTCCTGCTTCTTTTCGCCTTAGCTTTCTACAAAAGGAGGTGGTGAGCATAAAGAGAACTAGAACTGTGCATCCCTTCTTGCCAAAGATTTATCATACAGTATTTTATATTTAGAAACTTAACTTGGCTGGCATTTCTCCTACTGCACAAATGTAAAATGAGTGAGGTTATCATAGCATGAGAGAGGAATGTGGGAGAGGAGACCTACTTTTCAATTGTTCTGTTTGAAAACTCATACTTTATTTCACGACAAGCAATGAGATTCATTTAAATGTATTCTACATTGGAAGAAATTGGGCATTCCTCATTATATGAGAATATTTCTGAATGAAGACCTTCTGTATTGTTTTCCATTTCCTTAAGAAGGCCTCAGACTGTACCAGCTGTCTAAACATATTTACAGTCTCTGCACTGCTGCAAAACCACTGTAGTGGAATTTGTGTAAGGGTCAAAGGTAGCATAACTGAAGAGTTCTTGTTTGGGGGTTGTTTTTTGAGAAACAAGAAGATAGCCATGCATTTTCTGCAAGCATAGCTACATACATAGATGGCTCATTGTAAAAGCATTTGTTAATCTTGATTAGAGATTCAACCTTTCTAAGTGACTGTTGATCATTTGGGAAGATTTTTTTAAATGCAGTTCTACATTTTGTAGCTTGCTTTTGACTTACCTATTGTTGCCTACTCCCTCTTTCTTTTTTTTTTTTTAATTTATTTATTCAATGCTAGTTGAGCAACAACATCAAACCTGTTCTCTCCTAGTATACTTGCCAGATTAATTTTACCTTTACTTATTCACTTGGGGGTGCAGGGGGTGGGGACACGACACGGGACAAGGGCATTAAAGCTTTTGGGTAAGATGATAACAACATCCAAAGCCAGGAGCAGAAATGAGATCAGATCGAGTTTACCTAAATGCAGATAAGAAATTTAACTGTTCACTTGAATCAAATGCTCAAAATTTGAAGATTAATATCATTTATGAAATTGTTGTTTGGAGAATCCCTCCCCCATCCTCCAGGAAAGACATCTGGCTAGCACTGAATGGACTTTAGTGTTTGAACGTCCCATCTGGTTTCATCATGTTAACACATGATTCCAAGTCATTCAAGAAGTATGAACAATGGATATTGTATTCCATATGCTGCCATGTGGATTTAATCTTTAAAAGATGGTGGCACTGTAGAATTCAACCTTTTAGTAAAAAAGGTCAAAGCATTTAATGTACAGCAAACTTATTTCCCATAGTCTCAGGAATGTCTTGAATTTTATCTTACTCTAAAAGCAATAAGCATAAGACGCCTTTCTTATCTAGTACCATTCCCATTCTTAACCATCATATCTTGATAAATCACAATTCCTAAACATGGCATTGAAAAGAAACATTATGACAGATTGCACATAATTTCATGGGAAATTATTTCATTATTTTAAATCATTTCCATGTTGCTTAAAAGAAATGTTGAAATTTGCTATAAGGAAAACGGAAGATGGGCACTTCTGCCTTCCATGCCTGGTCACTACCTTTACTGGAAATTTACAAAACCTACAAAGCATCTCTTCCAAATAAATGGTGAGCGTTTTCATCAGACCAGTATTACTCTGCCTCAGTGGTGTTGAAAAGAACATCTCATTCCTGTCCTCTTGACCAAAAACTCAAATTTCAATGAACATTTCTTATTCAAAAACTTTTAATACATGCATTCCCTCATAAAAATGACTGACCTGTAACACGTTCCTGTAACAGTGATCTCAACAATTATTTTCTATATTTACTAATATTCATCCCTAGTAGGAGCAAATATTCAATAAGTGGCCTGTTATGAAAAGTCAGTAGAACTAATTCCAAACTGAGAGAGATTCATAGAAACTTCAGATGTAAGCAAGTATTTAAATATTTCCTAACTGTCCTTTAAGCAGATAATAAAAGTAGATTGTTTCATTTGAGCACTTGGAAAGAAGAATGAATTTTACCTGTTAGGTTGAGAAGATGAGGAAGTAAATAAAGATATTTGGGAGAAAAAAACATCTTTTTAATGCAATGAAGCACAGCAAACATGTTTGAAAATTTACACCATGTGTGTGAACATGTCATTTTTAAGTCACATTGCTGAATCTCAACTCACATTGTATTTTTGGTGATAAGACCCTAGAATACATGTACACGATTTCTCATTAGAAATCCCTGGAAATGGACCAGAAACAGGAACTAGCTCTTCCTCAAAACTGTGAAGCCAGAATCAAAGTTGTGTAACAAGACATTATAGATTTGGCTGGTGAGGAAAGACAAAGAATTCAATGGAGAACGATAAAGGAGATTAAATTACACCATTCAACATTTTATGAACTCAGTTGAAATGAATCTTTTCAGCATCACCACAATTACCAGCCAGCACGCAGGGTGAAGTAAGCTAGATAAAAGTAGGTGAGAAAAGCAACATGGATCATGTGACATCAGGATTTTCACACCAACATCTAAATCAGAAGTATTTAAGAGGCTATTGATGATGCTTAAAAGATCACTCTTGTAACCTTGAAAATTTGTTTACCTCATGTTGTTTCAGCTGACAAAACCTATCCAGATAATCAGAACTATATTATTTGGAGCTTGAAGGGGCAAAAGAGGAAAACATAAATGCTCCAATTTGCATTACATACATGAATGACTTGTGGGAGGAACTAGCTAAGCTCATATCATAGTTCCATTGAAGGTTAGCTGTATCAGTTGGAGATTTTCCTTAAACATATGGAGATCATATAGACTATTAAATCAGCACGTTACAAGGATTCAAGTGTCACCCCAGGCTGATTACCACAGGGAAATCATTGAACTTCCTAATTTATGAACAGAACTAGAGAATGCAAGATTAGAATACAGATGATCGAACTTTGCTGTATTTAATATGCTGTCTCATTCTTCCTATCATCTTTAATAATTAATTAATTAGTGACTGTGTTCATTGATGACCTTGGTTTTACAGAACTAAAAGAGAACTGTTTGGTTCATTTTGTAATACTGCTTTCACCTATTTACAAGTAATAATGGTTGAGCACTCATTCAGTACAGATTCACGCAAGCTGCAGTAGACAGGCTGTGTGAGAAAGTCCTGAGAGCGTGTTGAATTCAAGTACTCTGTCTAGAAAGGCATAGCTTCTGAGTTATCAAGACCTACTCCTTCAGTTCCTTATGTTGGCAGGCACAGAGTCTCCAAAATACACAATATTTTTCTGTCTGCAGTTATTAACGCAGTAAATGTTAGGAACCTCCTTCAATCATTTGTAGCACCTGAATTACCACAAGCACTCATCAGACACTAAATACAAAAAGGGAAAACAGAACTGAAGTACTAAACCAAATCAGTGTGAAAACACATCTAAGATTTCTTTAGCGTTATTGGACAGGAAAAGCATGCAAGAGCCTTGCTTAAAAAGAACTAAAAAAGTCCTGTCTTCTAGGACTTAGAGAGTCAGTTAGGCTTTACTGGTTCCATATAAGCATTTTGCGCAACATTACTTCTCTTTTTACAGTGGAAATCTCTGACTTCTCACACAAGATCTAGAGTTACAGTTGGTCCTACTCGTGATTGCTTTTGCTTAAGATGCAGCCAGAAAAATACAAAGATGTAGCAAGACTTTCCAAAGGAGGAATAATTCATTCAAAGTACGTGCCATAAGATAGCTACAAGTTAGACCACACTGGCCTAGCTAAACCACACAATCAAGTAATCATCAGCAGTATGTCCATTTTAAGAGGGCAGTAACAGCACCTGATACTGCATCAGCGCTTCTCTGATTTGTGCTGTGTGGGATGTTAATGGTAACTTTTGGTTTTAGAATGGAGTAAAGAGTATGTATTTTCCAGTACATTGTATTCAGTCATCTTGCTCCTACCTATGCTAAACTTCATAAAAAATAGAATGCTTCCACTATTGTATTCTGCACTAGGAAGGATGGATATCTCAGCGGTTTGATTTAAGGCATTAAGACAGATTCAGCATTAAGACAGAATTAAGTAGCTTTAGTGAATGTGTCTACTACTCTTGCTGGGTATCTACACAGAGTTGCCATTAACTGAAGATAAAAGCTTGTCCTAATATGAAGGTTTGCAAGGGTAGTCTGAGATCTGAGTTGGACTTTGATTATTTGTAAATCATGGCCAGCCATATGGAGGCTCTAAGTGCATTATGATCCAAATAACTAAATTCAAATTTAAATCTTTTCTCCATTAATGTAACTAAGACATTTGTGCGCAGCAGACATTTGAAATCTCAGTCTCTCCCCCTTACTAATACAATCTTGTTTTCCACATATAAATGGCAAGCTGCCAATTAGGGAAGTGCACATGCTGCAATGCAAAGGAAAATAAGTAGATATGTCTGTATGTATAACTACAAGTCAGAGTATTGTCTGGTGCAGCTGGAGTGAAAAACACTCCAAAAAAAGCTAATTACAACTCCAGTCTTTATTATTATAAGCTAAAGCCTTTGTGAGCTAGAGTTACATTCTTCACTACGTTTTATTAGTTGTATTTAAGTTTTACTTTGTTTTTCTTCTTCCCCCAATTCAAACCCATGAACATAAAATTGTGTCAAAGCCATTAAAACAAAACAACAACAACAACAAAAGGCAATTTATCAAGCCATAGAACAAAGAACAGTTCTCTTCATTCTTTCCATTACCTCTGTGGAAGAGCCTATTAGCTGCTTTTAGTTCTACGTAGAACAATTCCAATATAGACACCATAGTTTCATTAAAATATCTACCAAAGAAAGCCTATTAGTATGGACTGAAACACTTTTATAAAGCTTCCTTTTCCCTTAATGGAGGAAAGAGCAAGTTACTGGTGAAGTCAGTGGGTGACCCACACTCCTGTTCCAGATTCAGAGTGGTGTAAAAGGAGAAATTCCCTTTTGCTCATTCCCTGACTGGCATGCTGTGGGAAGACATGTTAAGATTACTTCCCTTTATTCATTCCACCATATCACCTGTGTTCTCTATCTTCTATCTATACTTTCTGTCCAGGTACTGAAAGCATCTTGACCATCTATAAGGTCAGCATTGTTGTTGAACTGGACAAAATAAAAATACAACCATCATCATATTCATCCTTCTCTCTAGTTAAAAAATGAGAGACTGAGCATAACTAAATTGTGTAGGCTCTATAATCTCTGCACGACTGTGCTGCATGTGCTCCACATGAAAGGCTTGGCATCTTCTTGCGCCACACTGCTCAACATAAGCTGCTTTGCTGTAATTCATAGACCATTTCTGTACAGGAGCATTGCCATTTTTCATTTGCAAAAAGCAACTGTATGAAGTGTTAGAACTTTCAGAAATGGAAAAATGTGTCCTACTTTTAACTTAACAGAAAGTGGCATTTCATCTTATAGCCTTGCCAGTGCACTTGTTAGTAATGTGATGTGATGTGTCATGTAGGTTGAAGTGAAGTTGTTTGCCTCAAGGATCAAGTGCCACTTCTCACCAGAAACGCAAGATTTCACTTCATGTTTGACTTCTAATTCACAAGTACTGTTGCTTCTGAATATCAACTTTTCTGTCAAACTGGAAAATAGTGATTCATGAAGTTAAACTTCAAGTGGTGTTGCACCATTTTTAACAGAAACTCCTTCAGAAAACATTGCTAAGGATTAAAAGGAAATCTGTGTTCAAAAACAGATATACTGACTCCAAAATAGCTCTTTACCATCCAGTAGTAAATCAACTGTTTTAGACAGATCTCTTCATTCTTCCTAAATTTTCACTGAAATTTATCATGTGGAACAGAACAAATTTTCAACTCTAAAATAGAAATTTTGTGGGCTAGAATAAGTGAGTTTTCTGCTTTCCTTGGTCATAAAAATATTTATCGTTTTCCCAGTTAAAAAAAAAATAGCAATGAATGGTATAGTGGTTCATTTCTGTTTACGAAGGCCTTCATATAAATCAGCAATCTATTATTCAGTGGTCACACATATTCAACAGTCATGCTACTTAACCTAACCTTCACACAGGCATAACCACGTGGCCCCCATTAAGTTTTCTGTTTAATCTAATGGGCCAGAAGGACCTCAAAGTTGCTTTTCAAAAAATAAAAAAAATCCAACTTATATATAACAAATAATCCAAGATAGAACTATGACAATTTGTAGGAAAATTTAGCAAGGCATCTTATGCAGAACAATACCTACTGCGTAATTTCTAGTAAAAAGATTTCAGTCCATTTTGGACAAGTGCAACCACTTATGCCAACTTTTCAAATTAAAGATCTGGTAAAACCAGTTAATAAAAGCAGAACAATGCCCTAACTAGTCTTTCATATAATGTAGTTAATTTAAATAATAGAACTATAACATCACAATCCACACCCACCTATATACATTTAAGAGAATAGCAACTATTGAAGAGGTATGGAAATTTATTAAGGGGAGGGGCTTTCTGATGAGCAGAATTTTGGAGGAAGAGGAAAAGGAACAAGAGAGTCAGCTTGTTGCTTAAAATAACTCTTTTGCTGCCAGAAGATTTTGCCTTCATAAAGTAAGTGACACCTAGAGCAAACCAGACTAGATAAATATCTTCTCAGCCTTTGATTATGACCAGAGTTAAGCAAATAAGTACTTGATGAACCCTGCTCAATAATCTTTTCCTGTGTCTGAAGCCTTCATTGCAGCAAGATAGGTATCAAGGTTCAAGATTTGCTACTTTTATTGAAAAGCATCTTCAACAATTACCAAAACTATGGCAGACTGCTGTTTTCCAAGTCACAGAACTATGCTGCTTGAAAGTCAGTCATCTCAGGGGACTTCTCTGGGGGAAGGAAAAAAAAAAAAAAAAAAAAAAAGCTTCAACTCAGCAGAATAACCTAGTCATCACCATAGCCTTAAATCTTCTCTTAGAAAGTTAGGTATACACTTGAAATAAAAGTGCTGGGGAGTGCTTCAGAGGATCTGTAAAGATTGATCTGTTTGAGGTGTGAAATGAAGGAAGTATTTCTAATAAGTACAAAGCCCATATGGGTATTTTGAGCGAATATTTAAGTCAGTTCCCTAAAATGAAATTGCTCACTGTCAGTCATGTACTGGACTTGCTTTCATTGATCTTTACTACTAGCAAGTTGCATCAGAAGATTAAAAAAAAAAAAAAGGGGGGGTCATTAGAATATCCAAAAAAGAATACTGTCCAACAAAAGATAAAGCTCTTTTTTTACAAAGCAAAATAAATAAATAAATAAAAATAAAAGGATTCTACGTTTAGAAAGAGAACTATGTGAATATTTAACAAATATATTTTCCTCTATAGCATGCAAGTCGAGGATAAGGCACTGTGCTTGGGAATAAAAGGTAAAGTGGACTAAAATTTATAGCAGGCTCAAACATGGTTTGTCTTGAATCTCATGAACGGTAGATATCTATAGACGTGGCAGAACAAAACCAAACTTGAATATACACACTACTCCTTACATACTTCAAACCATTCTGATAATTTAGGTTGTTAATATGTATGGATTTCCTTTTATGGTGTGGATTTGTACTGAAGGATCTCTATGCATTTTAAGGCACAGTGTAATAATTTTAAAGAGAGAGTCACTTAAAGATAATTATATATATTTAATAAAAATACTATAAAGAGTCAAAAAAATAAAAAAGAAATAACAGGAACGTGAGCAGGTTTCAGTTCACTGAGAGCTACTTGTGATTCCAGAGAAATTTTGTCCAGAAGCTTGCAAATGCGGAGTCATAGTGCTCTTTTGTGATGCTAGAGGATCAATAAGTTTCATGAGGGTGTTTTTGCTGGATTTTGTTTTCTAGTTAATAAAATTAAAATGAACTGTTAAAACCTCTTCAATGAACCAACACATCACTACAGCAGGCTATATTATCTGCAGCACCAGGAACATTTGCCAGGGCGTGTGCTGTTGTGCCACCGTTATCAGAGCAGCTTGTGAAGGAGGAACAGGGCCAGAGGCCAAATTCTTTCAGCTAAGACTCAGTGTAAAGCAATATATGCCACCCCTGTAGATTCCTTCTCCCTCCCAAAGCCTCCCCTCAGCTGTGACCTTATTGCAGGTGAAAAGCAGATTTACATTCTGGAAGCAAAACAAGATGGACAAGAATCACTGAAAAGTATTTCAAGTCCTAACTTGAAGGCATGTAGCATTAACATGTTGATGTCTATATATGCTAATTTAATTAGTAAAGTGAAGGTACTATACACCATTCTACTGAGAAGCAAGACTCATTGCATGCATCAGAATATTATTTGACATACTGCGAAGAAAATGATTTACTAAAAAGCTTCTTGTTGAAGAGTATGATTTATGTACTCATGAAACAGGTTTGGCCACATCAGTCCCAGTTCCTATGCTAACTCTACTCAAGGAAAATGTATTGTGCAGAGCTTGGCAAAAAAAGAAAAGTGTAAAGTCTGTGGTTTTCTTATTTAATAAAACTCCCTTCCTGTATCATAAATGAAGGCTTCTACTACACCTGCATCAAGTATACAAGCTAGTGAAGGATGTGAACTTGCCAAACAATAAAAAAGTGCTGGCTACTTACAGAAGAGAATAGAACCTGCTGTTTATGAGATTGGAAAGTGTTTTCTTATCCAAAAAATAGAAATAAAAACAAATCCACTTATTTAGCTAGTCAGATCATATTTAGTTTACCAGTGAGAAATATTGTTTCTGGAAAGGAAAAGCTCAAGGTAGTTATAAAAACTTTTTAGAGAAGATGTGAGCAAACAAACAGGAGTCTAGTTTCATCACCATATATTCTCATCTCCTGCCTTTTCCAGAAGGAATTGTGCTAAAGGAGAAAGAATTTCATACCTATTGACTTGATGAGCCAGAGCTTAAACTGCTTAAACTAATACATCAAGAAGTAGCCAGAAGGAAGAAAAAAAAAAAAAAAAGCTCCTTGATACTTCATATACTTAAATATATCTTCCTCGGGTTGACAGTGGTATGGATCAGTTTAAGTCTGATAGTTGAAATGGGGATCACAAGAAATTTTACATTTGTTTTCAACTTTCTATATGTAAAGCAAAGGTCTGTCCTTCCAAAATGATCATCTGGAGTATGTCTGGATGAGAAGTACAGTTGTGGTTTTTTTTTGTTTTGTTTGTTGTTGTTGTCGTCGTCCCCCCCCCCCCCCCTTCCAGTCCACGCTATTTCTGTCATGGTAGAGAGCACAGTAAGGATTCCTGGGGTATTGTACTCCTCCTCAACACCTTCCAGAGAGAGGGAAAGACTTCAGAGGCCTGGAGAACTCTAGAACACAGCTGTGTGAACTTTCCAAGACCTGGCCAATGGCAGTCATGATAAATGTAAAATTTCAAGTCAATTCTTTAAGTCAATCTACTTTCACATATTTCACAGTAATTCCACAAGATTCCCACCTACACAACAATTATTTCATTTAAGAGGAGGGTGAATGGAAATATCTTCTTTAAATTATATGCCAGAATTATGTTATTGATTAAAACAAGTGGAGCTTCCCAAATTCTTTGAATTAACAAAAAAAATACATCCTATTTTAAAAGGAATTGTTATAAATATAAACCCTTGAAGTATTTAAATAGTGTGGAATGTACTTAGAAACTTTAATATTCAAATTTGACTGCAAATGTATTTTCCTTTATTTCTATTCTAGTTTATGGGGTTTTATTTTTTTATTTTATTATTTATTTTTATTTATTAAGAGTTTACCACTGAATGAGAAGAACTCTTTACTCCTGAGTATATTTTATAACACTGGGGGGGGACTTGATCAGGTCACACACACAGAAGAAGAATATGCTCAAATTACTTAAAAATCCTCAAGGACAAAAGAAATTGTGTTAAAAGCTGTGATATAATCAGGGTACCTACAGTTACTATGAACCTTGGTACTTTGACAGGGTGGGCTTTGGACAATATCTTATTAGAAACAGCCTTCATTCTTTTAGAATAAGAGCACCATACCATCAGAAAGAATTTCCAGTACTATATAAAATAAACAGGAAATTGAGAGAATAGCCTGGAAACTGCTAGTACTCAAGAGAGTTTCACTTGGAAGCTACATATCTATAGGTTTAAGATAACAAAATTCTGATACCAATATCTGGTCCTGTTAGGATTGTACTTTTTCCATATTGCCATCTTTTAGATTAAATTGGGTCTATACCAGGAATCTTGTTTTACACTATCCTACACTTTACTACACTTGGCAATTTCTGTGAAATACACATTTAAACAATCTGCAGGTACTGATGCACTAAGAACCACTGATGTGTTACTGAACTGTACTATCATACAATTCAAAGAATTCAGTCTACTGGTCAATCACCTTTCATTCTAAAAGAAGCACCCTAAACATGAAAGTTTTCTCCTTAAGCGTGCAAACATCACATCAAAAGCTGAATACAAAGACTGTGCTCAATTTTAAAATGCCCTTTGTAATGTGCAGTTGAAGATATGCAAATTATTTATTAAAAAGATTTGTGTATTGTCTTGGTAATTAGAAAAGTTTCTAAACCTAGGTCAGCATGTGAACATCTGATTTTTGAAGGTCCAAAGTAAATGAAATAAACTCATACAATTTTCTTCAAAGCTTTTCTGTACAATAGAGCATGTTTTTGTTTTTTTTTTTTTTGTTCTGTTTTGTTTTTGTTGTTTGTTTTGTTTTGTTTTTGTGATAAAGAAAAAGCCTCTTGTCCACCATAAACTTTCCTCGGGAGCTGAAATTGCAGTTATTCAGTTATTATAGTTATTGCAGTTCTGAGCTAGGAAAAAAACAACAACACAGCAGTTAAAAATTGTACCTGAAATATATGGTAGTATATGGTTATACCCTGAAAATTCACCTTCAACAGCTGTCTACTGATTTTTTTCCTATTACAATAGTCATTTGAGATATTTATTTGCGCTAAGAGCTTGGGCACTTGTGTCAAGTAGCACCACATTCCTTAAGTTCTCTGT
Source organism: Anas acuta (assembly GCF_963932015.1). NCBI lineage: Eukaryota > Metazoa > Chordata > Aves > Anseriformes > Anatidae > Anas > Anas acuta. The sequence continues at coordinate 25,875,948 of NC_088986.1, read as the reverse complement.
GAGAAGCCATAAGCCTCGCTGGATACTGGCATGTGTGATGCAAGGTGACAGAACTCAGTACTTAACAGGAGAGGGAAATGCATTCTAAATGTAACTGAAGTCCAGTTACAAACTATGGAGTTATATAATTCAATCAAGTCAAATGGAAGAAGCCTATGCTTGAAGTTATGCACACGTGCTCAAGTATCTCATTTAATCAGTCACTAAACACTGTATCTATAATAAATGTTTTAACCTGACGAGACTTAAGCAATGGAAGCAACAACGTAAATAATGCAACTTCTTTTTGGATATAGTCTGTTGCTTTCACACATTTTAACTACAATCAATGGAAATGAAAAAATGATGGGATACAACGTTGGGATATCTTCTTTGAATTTACTGAATTCCTTCCAAAATGCCTTATGGACTGACTATTTAGTATGCATCACCATGCTCCCATACAGCAACAGCTGTTAATCTTCTAAAATGTACAGAAAAGGAAAAAAACATTAGCTCTACAAACAGGCTTATTTTTGTCTATTTTGCCATTTTTAGTATATGAGCTGTTGGGTTTTCTACAGGGGGAAAATAATTCTAGTAGGTTACTGTAAACTAAACAGCTAAAGTAGGAATTCACTGTTTAGCATGCCTAAAAAAATCAGTGAAACAAATTCACTTTTCTTCTCTTCTCAAGGTCAGCCAAGATGCCATACAGACTGTATTATACCATTGTATCACATTGTAGACATACTGAACGATGAACCTTTAATTCAACAAGCTCAGACTTAAAGTCCAGCATGAACATGGTGTTAGATGTGCTTTCCAGTGCCTCTGGATATTGCATTCAGTCAATGCCTCTCCCCCAGGAAAACAACCTTCCCCCCAAAAGTAACCCAAAAACTGAAATCAGTCATAAGCATGGCAGGCAGGGCAAGACTGAATTTTTGTCATTGCAATGTGGAGCTGCTGAGATGACCTTAACAGCTCAGTGAGATAACTAGCACTGCTCTGGTTTTACACTGGTAAATCTCTTTTACACAAGAGATGAGGATGTAATTCCCCTTTTGTTGTTTAACCAATTTTAACAAGACGAATTGGGGGTTGGGGGGCGGAGAAGGGTTTCCAACTACTTTCTGAAAAGGTATCTTTGAGTGGAAAAGGCAATCTTCAAAAAGAAAAAAAAAATCAAAAACGTTTCCTTTCATTTCTTATCTTCCTGAAATACATATATACAGTTTGTTCCCGGAAGTGCCTGAAATGCCTTCTGGTAGCTTTTAAATAAACATGAAAAATCTCCTTCAGAGTTCAAAGAGTTTCAAATAATGACAGAGAGGAGTTCTTGGGCTGTAACACTGATGTAAACAAAGGTCAGGAATCACTCTCAATAATTAAAATGCATTATCGTTACTTTTGCACTTTTAGTCTGCTATCACATAACTGAATTAAGCTTGAGCAAAGCCCTACTGTGCTTCCACGGTAATCTTTTCCTGTGCACTAATACCAACAGACCTCAGCCACATTTCTCAGCTAGGAGCTAATGTTTCTGGGTCTGTGTTACTCTTCCATTTGTCAGTAAAGCCTTATTTACTTGCTTCCTGTTATTAATTATGGGAAACGAGATCTCCTCAAACTGTAGGAGAGGCTCTTTTAACTGCTGTCTAGACTTTTCAAGACAAAATATTGATGAGCCCTTTAATGTTTGTGCAGAGACACAAACTGAGCGAAAAAAACATCGTTACCTCTAACAGATTAAGACTCCTTATCACACATCCACACAAAAAAAAAAATCCTTTAAATCACTCGAGCTCACATCCTTATTGTTAGTCACTGAAGTAAGGTTTTCTTTCATAGTTGGATACTTTCTTCATCTGTCACACTGATTAATTAACAGCTCACAGTATGAGCCCTGAGCTTAAATAGCCTACTGAAATGAGGAGGAGAGATCAACATTAATATTCCATAAAAAGCTAAGGAGGAAAAATGCTTTCTTTAATATGAAGGGATCCATCTTCTAATAAAAAAATTAACTAATTTATGTTTAATTACATTACACAAGGAGATGAAAGTGCATGGCCTGTGAAGGAAGATAGCAGCAGAGGATTAGGACCAAAGTTAAAGACAAAATGTTTTAAATTAATCTGTTGGTTGGAAAGAACCAGGTCTTGAACACCAGTGAAGTATTTTCTTCACCATTAAAAAGCCAGTTTATCAACACAGTAAACAAGTCTACAAACAGAGTAAAATTGCCCGTAGAGATCCATGACGTGCCATTGCGTGAAATGGAGATTTTCTAAAACCTGAACACTGTATCTTTTTTAGCTGAAACACTGGTAGTTTGTCCCCACACATACACCTTCCCTGAACTGTTACAGTCTGGCAATTATTTCAAGAGTTCGACTTTCGACAACTAGGAGCTCTCCCCCCTTTTTTAGCCCCTCCAGTACTGCTGAGTTGACAAAAAATTACAGATGCAAGAAAAGCTGACAAATGACTACAAGGCCCCTCCTCTCTAGTGCCTCGACAGTCAGAGCTCCTGCCAAAACATGCCTGAAAGCTAGCGAGGAGACAAAGACACAAAGATTCCATTTTCTCGGGGAAAAGAGTTTTCATGTAGAAGCTACCAGAGAGAAGAATAATACTCACAGCAGACTGCCACACGTAGCATTTCAAAAGCAGAGCAGGAGTGTGTGTTTCAAGAAAAAAAAAAAAAAAAAAGAAATTATATTTGATTATTCACCAAACTCAATGAATGCTGTTTAACACGTTGCTCTTTTTAAACCAAAAAATGCCATGGGGGGGGGGGCTGGAAAAACATTTTCAGTGGAGGAGAGCCTTCAGTTCAACAAGATCCAAGCTAAGACTTCACTGCTATTGCTCTAAATCATCTCTTGATAATGGTGTAGTACTCATGCAACCAAAACAAAGTAAAACCAGCTTTTTTAGCTCAAAACCATTTGGATATGTTTACTATTAAAAGATTCTTCCCCCAGGGTGTCATTAATAAAGTTGCAATGAGTTTAAAACCCTGGCACCTAAGCACTTCCAAGTTTGCAAGCTTTTCATCGTAAGTTTACTACTTTTGGCTTGTTCCGCTGTCGTGACTGGCACTCATCACCGAGCTGGAACGGGTCTGCCTGGGAGCAGGGAGATCAGCAGCAAGGGGAGCACAGACAAGCTGAGCAAATGAAAAAGGAAGAGCATGACTTCTCCTTGAAACCAATCAGGAAGTTGGGAAAGAGTGCAACTGAGTGTGAGAAAATTGGGGACTATTTTGAGTTTCTCATTAATTTCAAAATGAAAAGGATGTTTACAACAACGGCATGTAAGCTTAAAAACTATCAATCATTTTAAGCATGATTCCAACCCATTCAGATGCAGTGGCAAAAAACGGTTGCTATTAAATATAATGTGAGCTCCCACCAGACTGAGAATTTGGAAAGTAGATGTGTAAAATGGAGGCTCCATCACTGGTAAGGTTATCCAAATGCTCACAGATTTGATCATTACTGCTCATCGACATGGAGCATTCTTATTAAGTCACTGCTTAAAACAGCCCTTCTGTGAGGCTGCTCCCACATAAATAGCAGCAGAGCCACCTGAATTTTATCAAGGTCTTCCCCTCCTTCATCAGAAACACTAATGCAGTCTTAAAAAAGAAAAAAGAAAAAAGAAAAAGAAAACATTACATAGTGCAAAGACTAGAAGTGTGATTGATGCCCTGAATTGACAGGTTTGCAATTGAGGCCCGAATACAAGTGCCAAGAGCCCTCTCCCAGATGTGCTCTGCAGCTGCACTGCTCTTGGGACGAGAGCAGGCCCCGCTCCTGCATCTGGGGCACCCACAGGAGAGCCCTGCGGGCGGCCAGCCCAGCTTTCTACCCTCTGCTCACCCTCACATCCCCTTCCTGTAGCCCAACCGCACGCTGTGGTATTTTCTCTGCCTGCTCAAGACCCAGGCCTCAAGGCCGTGGTGCTCTTCTCGCTCAACCCATGTGCTGTTCCACAGCCCTTGCTCTTCCCTTCTGTCTGCTCCTGAAGACTGCTCTGATGATAGGCTTAAGAAAGAAGGGGCTGGTAATCCTTTGGCTAACTCATAAAACCACTTGAGGGTATCAACTCTGATCATTGTACATGATTTGAAATAAATCAGGAACAATAAGTAAACACAAAGATTATACAAAAAAAAAGCAGCCATGTTCCCCTTATTTCATCTGAGGGGAATGCAAGAAAGAACTTTGAACATTACATGTTTCGTTATAACTTTATATCTATTTTTCATTAAAATTCTTCACATCCCTTTAGCTGATCCCACTATCCTCCTACTTAGTGAGTCCAAGCATTTTTGATGTCTGCCTAGCCAGACAGCATCCACATGCTTTTTGTTCTCTGTGCAATTTACCATCCAACCATCACTCAGATCGCTCAGCCCTCCATCTCACATTTCTGCTGCCACAAAATCCTCCCTGCTCAGATAAGATGCCACCCTCCCCACACACAGCCATTCACAGTACCACAGCAAGAGCAGCATTTCTACCCTCCTATTTGGTCTCCTTTCTCCACCAGATAAAACCACCAGCACCTTTCCACTTCCCATCCATGTTACCCATTTTCCCTTACAAGACATCCCCTCTCATGGCTAGCAGTATCTGCTGCAACTGTTGTTTCCCCAGACAGGTATCTTCTTCATCTTGAGAAAAGGCTCAGAAACAGCTGTGCTAGCCTCTAACATCCTACCAAATCCCCTCTTAGACCTCCAGCAATACCAACAGAAGCCAGTCCAGCATCAGTCAGGGAACTGGCAGACCGAACCAGTGCTCCAGATCCTTTCTTTGTGCCTCCAAATACCAGCTCCTGCAACTGGAAGTGCTTGGGTACGCTCCCTCCTGTACTCCACCCAAAAAAGCAGAACTACAGCAGTTTAACACATAGATCAAGAGTGGTTCAATCACCTTATTTCCAGAATTAATACAAGAGAAGACTTCAGTCTGAGGTCAAACTCTGGAAAGAACGCTAAAAGGGGAGCTATATTTATTAAAAAAACAAATAAAAAATATAGGGGCTGCAGTTATTGACTAGGTGAAAGATTCAGAGCAAAAAATGAAATAAGAAACAAGATTTATGAATGGAGATTTACAAAGATTCTTCTCTAATACAGCTGGTAAAGACATTCTTCAGTCTGACATTAAAAAAAATCTTTTGAGAGAAAATCTAAAATCATATCAGATTATAAAAGGACTGCAGCAGTTGAAAATACTGTCACTTGAGTTCACATCCTATGCGAGTCTCTTCACTCAACTAGCATTACTTCTCTTTGAATGCTTTTAAATATTATTTGAGAAAATCAAAATAATAAAATTATTTCAAACTATAAAGGCTGTTGGAAGTCAACATGAAATGTTGCATCTTTGTCTAACGCCTATCTTTGCAGCCAAGTTCATTTTAATGACCAAATGTCCAGGCAATACATGGTACAGGGTTTGAGAAGGAGACTTGTATTTTAGTTGGCTTTTGTATAATACAGACCTTCAGCGTAAAATTTAACATTAATGAGCATTATGTAATTAAAGTACTGTGTTTTAGTTCCCTGATGGGTGGTATTTTTTTCCACGTTCTGTAAAGTAGACACATAAAAAGTGTGAGATTTTTGAAAGCTGTTTGGAGAGTTCAGCCTTGCGTGTTTCTCCATTAATTGTGAGAGTTAGCGTAGTTACACTCAAGATGGATCTGGCATTCTCAAAATGTCTCCCATGAAACTCCAGGAAGGTCAATACTACAAGCCAGTCTTTTAAAGCATATGCTGTATAATTACAGTATTTTGCAGACCACAAGCTCTTCAAAAAGCAATCATTAGACCACTGAAAAGTATATTAAACCTTAAAAAAGAAGTATTTTCAAATCTATACCATATTTACTTGATACCAGACTTGTTCAGCTGAGTTCAATGTAATAAGCAAGTGGCTTTAACAAGGAACTCGTTACTTCAGTCTTGGCGTTTTCAATCTTGAATACCAAGAATTAAAAGGCTTCAGGAATCCCATTGTCTGATGGGATCCCATCATCCCACACTTTAAGGACAGGGGAGAGTTATTCCATGGTTCCTCTGTTCCTCTGGTGCCTCCAAATATTGCAGGCTAAAGATGTAACAGTTTTTAGAACTGTTGAGGAGCTGCAAGGTGTTGTGTGGGTTGTTTTTTTGTTGTTGTTTTTTGTTTTTAATTTCATCAGGATTGGTGCATGGTACAAAAAAAGATTAGACTAATACTTAGACCTGTACTTCTGAGATTTTAAGTAGTATTTAAGACATAAAATGAAATGTAAGCTCCACAAGAACAAAAGACCATAGGTTTGGGCACACAGGCTTGAGTTTTCACAAAAAGATCTTAGCAACATTTATCTGCAGCACTGAAGAATCAGCTCATCTTGTCATTTTGTTGTTCTGAATAATCTCACAAAAAAAAAATCATGAAGCAAAATACCACAGACCTACTTATTTTTGATATTTGAATTATTGAATATGAGCCTTATTCCACATTATTAATTTTTGTTTAATATTCTGAATAATCTATTTTCACTCAGAGCTAGCTTGAAGCACAACATACTGAAAATCCAAAGGAAGAATTTGGATAAAAAAGTAGTATAAAAATATTATCAGACCTCTATAATGGTAGTTATTTTTCCTTAGCTAACATCAAGACCAATTATCAACTGATCTAGTGAATATATTCTGAACTATAATACTAAAACTTTTATTTCTTTGCCTTCTAGACAAATCATCACAGAGCTGCAGAAGAGCAAACAAAGTGAGTCGAGGGCAATTCGACCGTCTTTCTCTGTCAGTTCCCCAGAAGTCGATGAAGCATATTACTGGGTCTCCAAGGTACTTCCCAGAGATTAGTTGGTCATGCTGTACAATTAGGAAGTGATTAAAACAAGCTGTTTCTCCAATTATATTAAGATACTTGCAGCAGTGAGAGCCGTTACCCTCTACATGTGTACCTCTCCAAAGTGAGGATATTTATTAGCACTTAATAACGATGTGTCACCTCAGCCAAGTGACCAGGCAGCACAGTGGTCTCAGGTACAAGGAAGATGTTGTTATGAAACTCCACCTGTCTCACCTGGGCAAATCCAGTAAGAACATTTGAGCTAAGAGTACTCAAATGTATTTGAATGCTAGGGATTAATCTTGGGCATTTTATTTACTTCAAACATACCTGTAAGCCTTTTAAAAAAGGTAAATCAACAAAACATGCAGAGTCTAAATTAAAGAGATGGGGTTTAAAATGTTGTTAAGAAAAAAAAAAGATTCAACAAGACCCCACATAAATGATGCTTTCTAATAAGGCACATGAAAACCTCAGTTACAGAAATCATTATTCTTGGTATTACATGCTATTTTATATTCCCAGCAGGATGTATTTCATCTCGTCAAGAGTTTCCAAGGCTGTTTAGTGTTTCTGTATATGCAAAACAAACTTAAGGGCTCCCCAAAAGATCTGCTAATTAAAAAAAAAAAAGCCTAGTAAAGTGGTCAGACAGACTGGAACTCAAGTATTATAGGTAAGAGGGATGAAATGAAGGCTTGGAAACTATAATTTCTCTTTCTGTGGTAGGAGCAGAAGCAGCTGTTATAGACTGCACAAATTAAAGATGTGGCTGACTAAGCCAACAGTCTGGAAACAAGACATTGCAAAAACATAACAGCAAGTCATCTGCACCCCACTTTTAAAAAGCCAAAAATGCTGACCATTTCTTTTTCTCCCTCCCTTCCTGTTATTCTCATCTGTCACAAATATCCTCCAGCTGGTATCCTTCCAGCTTTTGCTCACCAGTTCTAATTTCCCACCCCCGTCTTGGGGAGTTAATAATAATTCCTGGGTCTTTGGACAAGTATTCCATAGTGGGAGTTGTCAGCAAACAAGAAAGGACACTTCTAAAAGAAGAGCAGGTGAAATAACAGAGATGCAGTTCTAAACATTTATTTTTTTTGCATATGCGAGTTGTTAGTCAAACATGTAAAAACAATCTTCCCATACTGAACAATATTTGTCATTCTTACAGGACAGTTTCATCTGCCCAGTAGAATCAGCTAGATATAGCAATGTCTCAGATTAAAAAACAGAAAAAAATGCCACCTTCTTTCTTGATCCCTTTTCTAGTCTATTTACCTTTCTTCTTTTTAAAAGCAGTTAAAACTAATTGTGCCATAAACAAATTGAAGCTGTATTCTGTTTTCCAAGTCTGAAAGTGATGGATGTTCAATGTATTTCTGCAAATACTACTAAAAAAAATTAGCCTTTCCTCACACCAGGTTTGGACTATGAACTTCCTGTTACATGAAGCGTTAGCTTAGCTTTAATGTCAAATGGCGTTATGAAACTAGAATCTCTCTCAATTTATATTAGCATAAACCTGGGGACTATTTTTGATCTCAGATTATACATCATGAATGAATATCATGTGATCTACTTCCCAAATGTCTGTTCAGACTCAAAACAAGCACTTCATTTCAGATTTGTGTGATACATTTAAGCACGGCCGTTTCAACGCTACTCTAAAACAACATTAATAGTGTTGCTGCATTGAAACATTGCATCAGATTTAAGACATGCTGAAGCTCTCCATAAAAATTGTTCATTAAATACACTTTAAAATGTTTAGGAGATTCATATTTTAACTCACATTCAAAATTGATACAAGAAAATTGGGTGCCTTACTTCTTATCGGAAATGAATCAAAGTTCACCTTTAAGGTGTCACAGGGCCTTTTTCTGATGCCTTTACACAAAATAAATTGATTGCCTTTTAGCATTTTCATACAAGTGTAAGAACATAAGAGAACAGCAAAATAATTCTGAAGGTTAAACCCCATCTTCAGTACAGTTTTGTTTTTGTTGTTTTTTTTTTTCCTCCTACTGTGAGAGTGGGTATTGGAGGAGGTTCTTTGCATCTCCTCCCACACAGTTTCTGTGCTTCATAAACAGAAGCCAGCTGCAATTTTTTCAAGCCTAGTGGTTAGTTGACATTTACCATTAGTTTATGCTTTCCATTCTATCTTATCACACAGAAGAGGGCTAAAAATGTACTTTTAAGGAGTGGAGATTAAATCTTTACATTTTTAATTCCCCCACATTGAAGGGAGGGGCCTGCAAACAAGATTGTGTGGTGGGGCATAAAGAAGGGGCAAAAGGACAAAAAAGGATAACACTGTGCACCAGAATAGAGAATAGGACCAAGGAGCCCTGGTTGTACTGTTACTATTTGGACAACACTTCATTGCACCTCTTGAACAGTTGTACTGATGATGGTGTTGTTTATTTCCCTTTCAATCTCAGTCACTAAAGAATGTGGTGTAGAGTGTAGATTACATTTCTGCTTGACAAACTTGGCAGTGTTATTCAGCAAATGCAAAAAAAAAAAAAAAAATCTTGCATGTATACCCATTATATAGCAATTTGATGGTAAGGATGGGAGAGGGGAGGTAGAGGTCTAGGACACCGCACAAAACATGTGTATCCCTCTCCCCAAATTCTGGTGCAGCCCTACTGTGCAATTTATGAGTCAAATAAACAGCAAAACAGCTTTAAGGTTTGTATTTTGGTGATTGTCTTGAAAATAAACTCAGTTATTTTAAATATACAAAATTCCTATACCAAAGTATAGATACAAGACAGCAGTGTCACAACCACTATTTTCAACAGTGGAACACGCTTTAAAGTATTCTCAGGCAAACAGGTATCTTGAACTCAGTGAACATAGAGAGGGCTCTCATTTAAGGCAAGCTCATACACAAAGGAATCAGGAAAACAGAGGTGATCTGATGAACCGAACTACTCCCAAAATCAGGAAGTCAAAAAAGCTGCACCTATAGTCATTAACAGCCCACTAAAACCTTCGGTGGGAAATTAACCTCAGAAGTTAGTCAGCCAGCAATACTGTGTTTATTTAATGGACTTTTACAGAGTAGAAATCTAGAGTATCTAGCCTTTAATCTGGTGATATTTACTAACAGAGCTTTTAAAAGAGGTAACATTAACAGGATTGCTGTAGATATGAAAAGGAACTTGGAACGTGCAATTACTGGATGGCTCCAAACTTTATCTGATTTCTTTAGGAGCCACAAAAGAAAACCATCTCAGACAGCTCACAACAGAGAGTGCCAGAAAATACCACGCTGTTTTTTTTTTTTCTTGGGTCTAGGTCAGGACATTTAAAGACATCCATGGCTAAGTATGATTTCTTTTTCCTGTATCAAGGCTGTCATGACAGAACACCACAGAAGCACTTAAAAATCATACTGGCTCACAACATCTGCAGAAACTCAGTAGCACAGCTGTTCACTGCACACGTTAAACAGTCAGCACTAAAAACTGTAAAAGTGGGTCAAAGAAAAACCAAGACCTAAACCAAGAAAGACCTAAAAGAAGAATTTCACATAGGTAACTGGAATAGAATGTGAAAACAACCTTTTCTCCAGGTCAGCAAGCTGAAAGGTTTAAGAGAAAAGCAGTTTGCAGCAATCCACACAATAGGTCATGAACATTACTTCCTTTTATTGTGTATTGCACTTACGGGGCACTAAATTTTTCTAAACAGTACCCTAAGCACACTTTCAAGTCCAGCCAACAAACATTTGAATGTCGCAGCAGCCTTTTAAGAGAAAGCTTCAGTACTGTGAGTTTTTAAATAAAGACCGAAATGTTTCAAGTAAGACCAAGTATGCTCCAGTGCTACCTTCTCTTGTTCCTTCAAATTAAAAATGAAGAGCAGCACGTATGGAAAGTAGGCAGAATGTAATTAAAAAATAATCTTTTTGAAAGAAAAAAAGATCAGTCTTTAAATAAGGTGGAAACCCATCTGGAGATGGACAGCAGTATGTTTCTTTTTGTAGCGTAATGATTTAGAAGTGCACTCAAAGATGCAGCCTTAGTAATAAAAACTAAGCAGAAGGACATTAAGTATCAAAAATGAGGTGAATCCTATGCAAGCATGATCTAACCATCACCTTTTTTTCCCCAGTGACGTAAGCTTTCAAGAAATCAGACATACCTGTGTTAAAGTACCTTAAAAATAATAGTATCTTAGCATGCATGCAAAATCTTTTGAAAGACTTTACTGACTGCAGTTAGAATTTATACATCAGAAAAAACACTATAGAAGCCAACAATAAAAGTGAGGTTTTACAAGTTTTTGTATGAACTGAAGAGAGGGATTCAGATGAATCAGATGGATTTCTTTTTCTTCCATGAAGGGCTCCTTTGGTTTCATTACCAGGATTTGGTCCTCACACCTGCATGTTTGTTGTGTTGTTTGCTTTTGTATTTTAAGCAGCCCTCACACTGACTGCATTAATTCTAGTTTACGCCATGCACAAATAGAGCAGAATGTCAAGTACATACATGACCGCATGGACAGCAAGATGCTTCCATGCAAGGCTCAGTCAACTAAATGCAAGAATTTCCCATTGCTCCAAACAAAGCTCTTCAGTTACAACTAGTCTCTCACCATACATGTACAGTCCTGACTCTTCATTGCCAATAACTCTACATCTTTATTATAGTCCTACATCTTTATTATAGTCTTATTCACTAGTCAAGATAGAGAACAGATCTATGCATTACTGTTAATGCTGATTAGAAAGGAAGATCTCTATTTCAGAAAAAGATGAAAAGATGTTTGGGTAAGTTTTTGTTCTGTGTTAGCATAAAGAAAGGTATGTGTGAATTGTTTTATTTGCTTTGGGGGAAGTAGATCATGGCAAAGGAAAGAGGAGGAGAAAACCTAGGCAACATGATTTTTTTTGCAGATAGATAGTAGTTTGATAGTTAGGAGTTTCACACAGTATTGGAAACCCAGCTTTCCAGGCCTTTCTCCAAAAATAACAGAGCTTTAACATTCCAGAGGCACACCAAAAACATCAGGCTATCAACCATTCTGGGGCAGCAAGGGGTCTTTTTTCTTCTCCTCACGCAAAAGGGCTTCCCAGAAAAACGTGCACAGAAAAGTGTTTCTTTAAGACATCTTTGGTTTTCCCCATAGGGGAAAAAACAGATTAAATTTTCAACCAGATGTAGTTGCAGTTTTGTTTACATCTGCAAATGAGAGGGAAAAACTAAAATAATGAGAAAAAACATGCTCTACAAAGTTCTAGTAATACCTTTAATCATATTACAAGCTTAATGCATTACATTAATTTGTTAAATTAACACAGTTGGACTTTTAAATCAAACAGGAGAAAGAGAAGATTGCGATCCAACAAAAGCATGTTATAGAAGTACTGTTCAAAACATGCCGAGTATTTTCTTGTGCCTGAACCCTAACAAAAGGTTTTTTCCTTGAGGCAGGTATTTTGTCTTCATTTTTGTTGTTTTATTTTTAAATTGTAACTATCTGTTCTGCTTTGTGAAATACACTCCAGTCTGCTGGCCTTTCTGTGCATAACAGTTTTCTTAGGACACTTTTGTATTAGTAATAGTTGAAAAAATAATCCTATCACAGGTCTGCATTTTACAAAAGACCACAAGCCTCAGAAGATCACTGTGTGCACGAACTTCACACTGAGTGAACCCATCACGTCAATCCTACACAAAGCACTGCAAAGTTCAGTGTTTTTGTACTCTGAGAGGGTCTCACATCAGGTAGTGAAAGCTAACTCACTTTGTTCTTTGCCGGTGAATGACTTTTTCCAGCAGCCCCTCTTTAAATGCAATTTACACGTTGAGGTTCTGGAGCCGCAGTACCTGCAGCTGCCAAAGGGCCACGCAAAATGCAGCGGTCCCACCGCATTACAGGCATAAAGGGGGCTGCATAGGGGGACCCTTACAGGGACCCCCACCTTCCCTTTTTCATGCAGCCAACTAAACTCTATTATAATTGATGCAGTATGCAGAAACTAGAAAGCGGCTAATTGAGTTTAAAAGCTATACAGTTGCAGCCTCATTTAGGAAATGCCTCCAGGCTTGCTTGAACATTTACTAATAAAACTAGATCACAAAGCAAAGTGAATATCCAACTCGATGTACCCAAAAGGCGTAAAAGATCCTTTTCTCCATATTCTTAAGCCCACGCTAACCTCTCCAACAAAGTGCGGTTCTAGAAATCTAAGAATCTCCATCTCCATTTCTCTCATCTTGAAGGCTGAGCTCTATACTGTTGGCAGTAATTAATCACAGTACCAATTACAAATTTCTGTTGCAATAATACATTACAATAATAGATTACACCTGAAATCAAGACCCTGTTTTACTAGATTTTGTTTAAAAATGCAGTTTACAGGCTAAGAGGATTATGAAGACAAAAGAGAAATGGCCATACAATTTAGGAAGAGAAAAGAGGTCCCTTGATTCCCAACTGATTGAGCCCCTAAACCACATTTCTTGTAAAGCATGATTCCTCTACAATGGAAGACTGTGTGCAGCTGACATGAAGTTGGAAGGAATTGATAGTATCCTGGATTTAAAAGGCTGAGTTTAGGAAGCATAAATACATACATGTTTCATCCTCCTGTCTTTAAGCTAGCAAGTTTAAAAAAATAGTTTTTTGTTTACATTAGACATTTCTGTTTGAGGGAGAGGCAGATGGAAACCTCATTAGCCCAGCTATTCTGAAACTTAGCTTGCTATATGTACATAAAAGTCAGTGCAGAAGAGTGCAATTCTTATCATGCACCTTTAAAGACAAAGTAAAGATCTAGGGCTGGTGACCTCAGCATGTGAATCCAGCCTTTAAACTGAACTAATCCCTTCAGGTGCCAACAGACCATGAACTGCAATGCAAACTATAGATTCAGTTCTCAGGTGATGAGTCCATGCTGTGTTTCATAGTTTTGACTACATTGCTGTTATCCTGTTAGGTGGGCTATGGATACAAAACCTTCAGTGAGCCTTTTTGGCAGTTTCTAGGAATACTTCCACAGAGGATTCCCCCTTCTTCTTGACACGGGTACAACAGCTAGAACTCATGCTTTTTATAAGTATGATTCAAAATTGACTAAGACAGCAGAATCTTACTCAACATTACATGGTTCACTAGATAGTAAATAGGAAGAGTTCAGTTTTTCAAAAAATTAAAAGTAAATTAAAGCTTCCTCACCTCAAAATAATTTTCAGCTTTCTTCAGAGCACCACTAATGGTATTGTGTCATGATTTAGTAGACAAAGGTCTTTAATAGACAATGGTCTGATGTTGTGATTTATTTGGTTTGGGTTTTCTGATCCTTCTTAAAATCATGGTGCTCATGATTAATATCCTTGGGATTAAGAGGTGCAGATTTCCCAGTAAGATGAGAGCTATGTATCATCACAGGCCATAGCACAGAACGTCCAGGAAAAAAAGAACAGGGAGAGCCCGTGCAAAGAAACTATTCACACAGTTTCCAAAATAAAAGTTTTCCCTCCCCTTTGATACCTCTCCAAATTTTATTTATGGAGATAAAAATAAGGTTAATTGTGCCCCACCACCACCTCCACTTTCCCATACTGTTCTGTATCCACAGATAACATATGGAGCTACCATTAGAAACATCTACACAAGTGACAGCACCTACAAAACTTCCTGCCATTGACCAGCTGCCTACTAAGGCATTTCAAGTCATGTAAATGATTTGAAGAAATAGTTTAAAACAAAATCCACAAGAGTATCCATAATATTTAATGGGATAATTAGGTGTGGAATGAACCTAGGACCAGCTCCCAGCCCAGACAGGAACATAAAGGAATTTGAGCACATGTGCATTTAACCATGGTAGAACATGTTCTGAAATGCTGCTAAAAAATAGGAAAAAAAAATCACTGTTAGTCTTGTTCTCGCATTCTTTCAAACTTTAAGCTTTCAGAGTCCTGTAAGAACAGAGTGGGAGAAACACTGGAGCTGAACATCTAGATACACTTCTGTAAGTGGGTTTAAATTCTCCTTTATGTACACAATGTAATCGCAACTAAAGCAAGTAGCATGATGAATAGAAGGTTTTGATCATTGTCTTTTCTACTTTATGTCTCGTTAGGTACAAGACAATTCTTCCCTTACATGGGATTCAAGACGCTGTTATTATATGCTCAAACTTAACTACTGCTTGCACTCACTTGAGTAATATGAATACATTTAAAAGACTGCTTCCCAATGTAATGGTTTATTTCACATGCTTAACCCACATCATTACAGCCATACTGAAAGTATTTCAACAGATATAACTTATCAGATTGTCAAATCACATCCTTGCTGTCCAACAGTTACAGCAGCACTCCATACAGCAAAACAGGAACATCTGGGATCCTGCTCTCATGATGGCAGCTGGGAGCACACTGCTACATCAGGAAGTGAACTGTGCTCTCCTCAAGGTTTTAGTTGTTACAGAATACATGCAGGGCTTTTAGAAAAGTTTCTTGAAGGATTACTTGTGTTCAAAGCATTATTTTTAGAAAAGTTAACTGAGTATATCATATGCTTGCATGACACAGAGACATTGTGCATGTTCATTCTGTATTTAAAACACAGTTGAGCATGGAGAATGGTTTCATTTCAGAAGTCAAGAAATTATTTCTTAAGTAGTGCTAAACCTGAAGATGTTTTGTGTTTTGTTTGTTTTAAAACTAAAAACACTAAGAGAGTTTTTTCACTAACAGATGTTTTGATCTTACTTTTAGGAAAGTAAAAAACAGTTTGGAAAAATCCTAGCCACTACTTCTTTCAAGTTATCTTTTGCTTTCACATTATTCCTTGCAAAGGTTTTTTGGCAATAAACATAAGAAAAATTACTCATTTACCTTCAACAAAACCTTGTTATATGACAGGAAAGTGACCACTTACAATCTCGGTCTTTATCAGGTAAATGAAGCCAGGCAAGATTAACTTCTTCCTATAAGAATAGTATAAGTACCTTTCACGCCCTCTCTAGCTTTCTGCAGCACACATGCACACTTCACCCACACTTTTTTTTCAGTTAAGTGAGGGGATTGTGGCTCACTAAATATTTCATTATTATTCATTTATCTTTGCTGATTCCTGCAGGACTATATGTACCGGATAGTACTTAAATATTATCAGTCTGCTCTGTGTGGAATGCATGCACACCTTCCCAGGTATTAGCACTTCGGTTTGGGAGCAGCTGCTACGATACTCCTAAGCTCTTCCAGACTTACTCTTCTTATAAACACTTCTACTAGCTTGGAGGAGATTTCAGCAAAGGTAATTAAACTCTAGGTAAATCTTATTTTTCTATGGGTTTCAATAATTTGGGAAAGGAGACACTAGCCTACAAACAAAGCTGTTGGCAACATGGGTGCTAAGAAACCATTATTATTCAAAAACAAAAAGAGCAAAAATCTATGCATTTTCAAGTAGTCAGTCACCTTCAACACTATTTTTCAGCATTTGACATATGTAAATTTGTTCACTGTAGAGGTACTTCTGTTCATTTTATCTCACACGGAAAAAGAAAAATATGCAAAAGTTTACCCAAAATTCACATTTGTAGAATGCACATCTGCATAAGTTGCACATGATAAACTGAACTATGTGCACAGACACACAAGTCTGTTTGCAAAACACAGAATTTGGGAAGTTTAGCGCACAAAGTCAGACCTATAATTACTTGAGTTGCACAATTTTTCAGCAGTGGGTACATGCTATGCTCTTTTAATTACCATGACTAGCCACAGTGAGAAAAAGTGCAATCACACTAATCAAAAAGGATTTTGTAAGTAATGCTTCCATTGTGATAGCAAGGAGAAGAAAACCTACAGTAAGAGCTAACAGTAGTTCTCATTTCTGTTTGCATTTGATTTCTTTTGCTCTGTGAAGCAAAAAGTGAAACTCTAGCCAAAAATGAGGCATAAGTACATTGGCATGGCAGTGAAAGAAGAAACTAGCAACAAATAGAGGAAGAGGAAATAAAGGAAAGCCAGGTTTTTCCTCAATACCTGTAGCCCAAGAATTAATTTTTCTTCTTCTCTCAAGACACTTCTGAACAATAACAAAGAAAACAGTCATTTCTACAAGAGAGAAGACAGAAAATGTGCAGTCCCCCCAACATACTCCAAGGTTATTCCCATTGCAGTTGCTGTTAGAAGTTTTCTATAAACTTAACCTTCCCAGATTTATTACTTACAGGTGTAATTTCCAGTTAAAATTCCTGGACTTACTGACAAAGCAACTTTATTTAAAGCCACTAAACATTTCTTTGAAGAGCTCCCTCCGCCCCCTGCCAAAACTAAAAAGTACTGATTGTAGTAGCCATGCAGAGTGGTTTAAGCAAAAACCTTTTCACTAATATTCAGAAGGGAAGAAACACAGACAGCTGCTTTCACTTGGCCAATATACCTTTGTGCATTTTATTGACTGTTCTAATCAAGATTCCTTCCACAATCAAAGCAGTCATAGGATTTTGTTCAGCATATTCTAGTACTAGATTTTGAAAGAACCTGAGCAGTTACATAAATGCACAGAATCGGGAGAAAGCCATTTGGATGAGCGCAGATTTGAAAGACTCTGCTTCAAAGAGGTAACCATGAATTGCAGACTCTAAGTAAAGAAAATTTTCAGTAAGTAAATTCTACTAAAGTTCAGGGTAAATTAATGCCATAGCCTTATTTTTCTTCAGCAATATAAAATAGATCAATTTCATTGTTTTTCTAGTAGAGAAATATGCACAGAATTTTAGGTGTGATTTGTTTTTAAGTGAGAAGAGAAAGTCATACATAAGGACACATATTTAGCACCCTTGGAATTTGAGGCTTGTTTTTAAAACAAAAAAAGGAAAGCTTTTCTGAAACCACTTCCCCATCTCTTTAGCAAATACCAAATATTAGTTTTGATTTATTCAGAGAACATAAACTGGATTTGAAATGTTAGCCCAGTGTGAATATTTTAAAAGAATCCATGTACTTAACCTAAATTGGAAACAGCTAACGTATACCTTGTTTAGTATCAGACATGTATACAATGAACAAGTCTAAAGGAAAAAAATGTCTACATGCAATTTACAAAGGCTTCATTCTTTTGTTTGCATTCTAACGAGAGCGTAAAGCAATAACGTCTCCTGCTAGAAATGGGGGAGTACTTTAAACAAGTTTCACTTACACAGCATTTTTTCCTCTTTTGAAATACATACTTTAAAAATGCTTCACAATTAACATATTGTACACATTTTGCAAGGTCCTCAAAGATCAGGAATTGTTTCTGGAAAGACTCAGTCCAATTTGGCAAACAATTACAGCATACATTACTCTAAGGTGCATTAAATGTCTGGCTTCCGTGAGGGTACAGAAACATGTGCTTTACCCACAGTTAAGTCCAATAAGCAAAACAAAGTCAGTTATAATTTAAAATTGAAAGGAAAAGAAAAAAGGAGAGCAAAGTGAAGGACAACAAGACTAAAAGGCAGGGAACATTACAACAGCAGAGTGGAAACAAATGGGATATTATAACTGGGGTGCAGTCACAGGACTCTGTGTAACTCTGTTACAGCTAAACACCAATAGCTTCTGGTGAAATTAGTTCTGTGTGCCACTTTAGTCAAAGTATAAAGAAGTACATTCAAAAGCCAACGAGCACAAAGAAAACATAGTCATGACTATTCACAATAGCGAATTCTGTACTGAATGTGTGAACTGGACATGGGTTAGGCAAAATACAAGCAGCCTCCCTTTGCCTGGCTTGTATTGCTACAAAGATCTCAGGCAATCTAAACAGAAATGGCTGGCTGTGCAAGGAGAAGGGGATGAAATAAAACCCCACAAAAACAAAAACTGCTTTCCTCATGGAAGAATGGTAACTTTGGACAACATTTGGCACCACAAGTTCAAGGGGTTATTTTATCTGCATTTTAAGTACAGACCCAGAGATTTTACAGTATTCCTGTCTCCATGCTATTGCTTCTTCTGCCATTAATGGCATTTAAATTATAGACCCGCTGCAGCCATGTAGTCAAAACACCACATCATCTGATGAGACACTGTATTATAATGTCAGTGTGTCTGTGTTTTTAACTATTCTTTCATATACTGTACTTCTTGTCAATCACCCTCTTTCTCTGCCAAAGAATAGATACAAGAGACGATTCTATCTTTAGACTCCACTGAAATTTTGTGCTCAGACAACTGCAATACTTGATCATTCATCACGTAGCCAAGACTCTTGTTTACAACCATGACATTTTTAGAGGTACAAGGACTAGACAAAAACATTTACAGAGAATTTAAACTGAAAAATCAAGGACATTGTTAAGGAGGCAATTTAATTAAAGCACATTATGCTAACTTCTAAACTAAATATTACACTAAAAAGAAATACCTGATCAAGTACTTTTAGTGTCCAGTTTCAATAATACATTCCAGATGTACTGAAACACTATTTTCCAAAGGCACATACTGACCTGTACATATGTATCGTTATTCACAACAACAAATACTGATTTGCAACAGCCCTCTGACAGCATCTCAAACAAGAATATATTCAATTTCTAAATGATTTTGTGACAAAATCTGAGACATTCCTCTTTCTAAATAACCCCAAGAAGTTAAAACCATTCATATGAAGTCGCTAACAGAGCTAGGTACTGAATCCAGATTTTTTGGCCTGCGTTTAAAGCTTTTTCATCTCAAAAGCTAAGAAGAAAGCTGTTTCAGTGTCACTAAACTGCTTTTTTGGGGGGTCTGCTCCTATAAGCTGGTCCCCTGCTGGCAGCCCTCAGACAGCCAGCTCCACTTAAGATGAAAGGGATTATTTATTTAAGCAAGAATTTTCAAGATTTCATAATGTTTCTTATTTTCTTCAATTTAAAGTATGCTGTTCATCAGCCCCAGCACTCAGACCTCAAAGCAATGCTTTAAAGTATTCACACTAAGAAATAAACGATTTATATTATTAAACTGCAGTCGAACTTCTTTTCAGCATTGGCTTATTTCTAATGCTTTAGAAAAATTAATAATGATTATTGCTTATTAAATGCATAGCCTCAACCCTGAGGAGCTAAATATCAGGAATCCATACACTTTTTGTGAGTGTGTAACAAACTCGCCAAGATTATCTAGAGCAACTGAATCTATTCAGCAGTTCAGCTGAGCTTTTACAATTGTTTCCACTGGGGGGAAGGGCCAAGTCAGCACACATTTTTTTCTGAAGCATTGAAATTGTTTGCCCTACTTTTCCTAAAGGAAAACTGTAGCCTTTCCATTGCAAAGGAAACAGTATTTTATGACTGACCTAGCTTGTTTTATTTTTATTTTTCCCCTGAAATGTAATGTCTCTTACTCTTTCCCCGCACTCCATTTTAAACTTTATCCAAAGCTGCAATGATTTGACATTGGACAGAGTATAAAAGCAAAACAAAACTCCCCCCAGCCCTCCTCACAGTTAAATAACAAAGGAAATATATTGCAGGCATTGGAGAAAGTTATGCAGACGCTGTTTTTATTTTATTTTTTAAACAAAAGTTATTCTCCAACAGCTGACAAAAACATGTAGAAGTAGGTCTACTTTTTAAAGTCTCGAGCTGTCTGAAATATTTTTACCACCAGAAGTGTTTCTGATGCAGTTCCTTCAAGCCTCATTGATGCATACTCAGCATGACTGACCTTAGAGAGGCTCCTGAAGTAACTGAGGTTGGAAGAGACCCCAGGTCCTCACCTAGCCCAATGCCCTGCTTAAACCAGAGCAAAATCTGACACTGTCCTGTACTGGTTGCCCTGCTTAACCAATTCTTGAATATTTCCAAGAATGGAGATACGAGACTTTGGTGACATGTCTGTTAATACTGAGGCAAAACTTGAAAAATGTATACAATTCTATACATAAGCTTACATCATGAGCCACTAAAGTAGAAGAACATCTACAGTTCAGCTGTAGCATTCAAGTGTTCTTTATTACTTCTAGTTGCCTTTTTACAAAAAAAAAATAAATGATTGTGATAAGACCAGATGGTACTCGGTAGCTGTTGGTAAATAAACTCAATTTAGTCTAGAGTATTAAGTGATTGAGTAATGATCACTGATCTAGACATGGATGACACTGTGAAGAGGTGTTTAGTTTTCACATCATTTTAACCCAGCCACATTCCTAACCCCCTAGTTTCCTTCAAATATCATTATTTGCCAGAAGTGTCTGAGTTAATTCCAAAGTTAGAATAAATCCTGTCTGGCTGCGCTAAGTACCCGCCGTTTGGTTGTGATGATTTGAAAATTCTCCTTGCACAGAAATAAATAGCCTTTCCTAAGTTCAGTTCTAAAACCAACATAAAAATTCACTCTCCATGTAGTTAAATGGGAAGTGAAATAAAATTAAGTCCTTCTGAAAACCCACTCCAAAAGACATACCATTTATAGCCCAAAGCTATCTGTGGAACAATTCATTGTCTATGAGTATGACAAAACCTCAAAGTATCTATTAAAAGGTACTAGGTTTGATTATTTAAGAACTGGAGATCATTTGCATAGAGTTTGACTCCCTTAGTTGGTTCAATAGAGATTGTTTGCCCTCAAGTAATGATAAAAATACTAGGCATTCTCGTCAGACACCTGCTTCAAAAGATACGATATTGCATAACAGATTTAATTCATGCTTGACTGCTATCTGACTAGTTCGCATTTCAGGTGTAAAAAAGAAGAGCTTATGTGTGGAACACTGGAATTGCTTTCCCTGTATCCCCCCTCTGAAATCTGGTCCTTTTTTGACCTTACTGATACTGACATCATTAATAGAAATTCACTGATCACAGTGACAGAAGAATAGGGAGAGGAACACATTTAAACGCAAACAAAAAAAAAAAAATGAGAATGATCTGTACCCTCTGTATCCCTTCTTACAAGCCAGCAGGAAGTTTAAAGTTAAACTGTAGTTCAACAATTGACAGAAAATAAACACTTAATACATTCCATTTAATACCTTTTTACATTGGTATTTTCATAGCTTCCTTTTTGAATTCAGGAAAAAAAGGATTTTTGTTCAATTTAGGATGTATCAAAATAAAATAGATATTACAGTTTTCCAGTACATGTATTCTTCTGCATTCATACAGAAAGACAAAATTAAATGCTTAAGTCAGTATTTTTTCAAGCAGATATTAGTTACGGAGCATCGAAGGAAAAACCTTTATGAAAGCAATACAAAAATAGACCCTGTTATGTTTCACAGCTACATAGAAAGTTCCTGCTCTGGGAAGTCCATCAAATAGACAAAATATGACAGTAAAAATCATTTTTCACACTTTACCATCACAAAAAGTCTATTGATAGTGTTTCAAAGATACCTTGCTTTTTTCAGACCAGCTTATTTTTAGTCATTTTCAGAGTGACCAAATTTTGAATAATCCTGATAATCCTGATATAATATCTCCTTATGTTCATTTGTTTTAAGTGCTTCAAACACATTTGCTTGTCTTCTCTCTAACTAAATGCCTCACCTTTTCCCATTTTCAAACTCACATGTCAGAGTAGCAGAATTGTCTGTAATACCTAATCTGTATATCCAAAAATCCAGCCATACTTATTTTGTTTCCCTTCATAGTCAAGTAGCAAGCAGCTATATTCATAGATGTGATGGGACTGAATGAAACAAATACAAACAAGGTGTCGGTTCTGGGTTTTACAATTCTTGTAATGACTTAAATGCATAGGCCTGTAGAGAAACTTACAGAAGGACTAAGACAACTATGATTTTAAAATGCTGTTGTAGATTGTGTTATGAAACTTAAACAAATTAGAAGAAAAATTAAGCTGCCATAGCAGAGAGAGTTTCCATATTAATTTATGAATTACTTTTATAATAAAATAATTTGCCATAGATACTCTCTAAAGTGAACATAAATTAGCATAATCTGAGAACTGCTTTGCTGAGCTTGTCCAGAGACATTTTTAAGCTGTGAATTTTGATACACAGTTTTAATCATGTCCCTGGCAGTCAAAACATTATCAAGTTCCACGATCAATTCCTTACATCTTTTAATCAAGGAAATGCATAGACACTACTTCCAACAAAAATAAAAGGAGTCTTCCCAAACCCATAGAAACATCTGTCTTCATTCTGGTACTGAAAAAATGCCTCTATTGCCAGGTCTAGGTCAAACTGATTTATTTTTTTTCCAACCATCTAAGAAATTCAGAAATGGATGCAAACACTGTCTGGTGAAAAATCCAAGCAACCTAGATAGAATTATATCTCAAGTAAGTATCCATGAGTTTGCCAAGAACTTATATAACAGTGGACTGAATTATTTTCAGTTTATGATCACCAGCTTGTCACAAGCCACAGACACGTAACACCTTTTAATGCTATCTACGTTGACACAGTTCATAACAGAAGGATAGCTCCTGAGGCAATTTCCCCCTTCTCCCTTCTTGCAGTGCATTTTTGCACATATTTCTGAGCTTTATCATTAGAGTATAGCTAGAGGCATGCTTTTGTTGCCAACCAGTGTCTTCCCCAGTGTCTTCCTCCCTCATGTGAGGGAAAAAAAGGACAATGCTGCAGGGCTGGGAAGAAAAGCACAGTCAGAAGCAGTTGCTTTACCCAGCCTGTACTAGGCAGCATCCATCCATCCATCTTGCTCGTAACAGCTCTTCAACTGCACATCATCATAAGCCATTGCACACCACACCTCTCACAAGAATAGACATGTCTTCTGTATTTCTGTACTGTCATTTTACATAAGGAACATTTGTTCACCTTCATTGTATCAAATTAATAAATGAAAAATCAAAAGGAAGTCAGCAAGCTTTGTACTATAGCACTTTCTTACAACTATTTTTTCCAAGTATCCCCAAAGGCATCTAGAGAGGAGTAACTAGATCGTTTTAAATTACTTGGATCTTCCGAATGAGCCAATAAGTCCAAGAAATATCAGCATGAAGTTTCAGTA
This sequence comes from Anas acuta, assembly GCF_963932015.1. Lineage (NCBI taxonomy): Eukaryota > Metazoa > Chordata > Aves > Anseriformes > Anatidae > Anas > Anas acuta. Next base: position 25,852,119 of record NC_088986.1, on the reverse strand, counting down.
ATAAATAAACCTGACAACATACTCGAGGTAAACATGGATAAGGAAGGTCAAAACACAGTTGACTCCTTCAGCAGCCTATTCAAAAGCATCCTTTTCTTAAAAGGAAAAATCCTTTTTAAAATAGACTTATGCCAATTACATGGCACTCAGAATAGTAGAAAACTGCAAAACACTCAAGGTTCAACTCTGCAGATTTGCAAGGCTTAAGAGTCCCATACATAGAAGGTGGTTTATAACATCAGTAAAACCAAAGGGGGGGAGGGGGGGGGAGAACACAGGAGAATGATTTTTTGAAGGCTATATGTTGCTCCCACTAACAAAAAATTTATCCCAGAGCTATTTCCCATCACTTTAACCCCAGAGAAGAATTTGTAAGATAGTGTGCTTTCTCCTTTCATCTAGGCCATCCAACTACTTGCTAGCAGAGTAACGTATAGAAATGAACTCCGTAGTTCCATATATATATATATTATATATATATTATATATATATATATAATCTTCTGAGGTTAGCTTTCAGTGTGGTTTGGCTAAAAGCTAATCTAGATACTAAAAACCCTTCTCAGACCCTCAAATTCAGATGCTAACATTTTCAGCCAGTAAGGTCACACACAAAATATGTATGATTCATACATCACATGTGTAGAATTAGCACCGAAAGCAAATTTGTTTGATAGTGGAGACAGACTGTGGCTCTGATTTACCTGCTAGACATCCTCCTGGAGAACCATTCAGCTGGAGTGAACACATCCTGTGTACGATTTTCTTGGCTGTGCCACGTCACGTGTCACCCAGGAGCTGCCATTTCAGCATAAGGATAAATACCAAGTTCAGCCTAAGAGGAAAACAGAACATCCAAAGAATATATTAGTCACTTAGTTGAGGACAAGAAGAGGTAGGCATGGGAGCAGGAGACTCACAGGTCCAAAACTGTAGCCTTGAAACTTTAGATTTAATGTTGCTGCCTCCTGATATTGTGGCAATAGGACCAAGAACTCACTCTCCTCCTAACTGGAAAAAGAGTAGGCACTTTTTGCTGCCTCCCTCTCAAGGAATGAAGGGCACGTCCAAGTCATGGAGGACCAGGATTCAAATTCCAACTTCACCAATGAGATTTTGAAAACACGTCTACCCCACACCCACTACAGGGTATGTTCAAATGCCTCCTCCATAAACTTTTACACTTTGCAAAGAGCAATTAAGTATTCATTTGGCAACAGAGAACGTGCTCAGCTACAGCATGGTAACTGAGACAACCACCTCCCTTGTCTTTAAGGTTTGCTCAAATGACCAGCTATTTGCAGGATTAGACAGCACAGGGGCAGGAAGCTGCACGTGCCTGCAGCCAGCTGCACAAACCGTGCTGAAGTGAGGCCAAGGCGAGCCTGGCCTAGGCACCAGGGAATTCGTCTGACAGATACTGTGATGACCCAGGGCTTTGGGCACATCCATGGTCAAACAAGCACTGAATAGGGTTTTAATTTATATACTGGGTGCTAGTTAAGCACCTAGGCTAGTTGTGGAACACATTTAAGCAAAGTAACACAGGGTTACACTGTGCTACTTTTGTAATGATTGGTTTTTTTCATAATAGTTGTTCTAAGTGACTACTAACAATTATCTGCTTATAGTAAGTGTGATTAGAAAACTTATTCTATTATTTTGTATACCATCAAATGTCTCAATACTTTTGGGAGGGTCACTGGATTCTATAAAAATTGGAAATGCCATGAAGAGACATTCACAATTGCAGAGAAGATTTGTTGGCACATTATCTTTGCTTTTAGTTTTAGTATTACACCATTTTAGTTTTCAGTATGCTATCTGTGCTGATATCATCTCTGTGGTGGAAACAGGGTGCAGTCGAAGTGCTTTGTAGGTATCGTGTGGTTGGTGTTGTGTGCACGTGCAAAGCGGTTTGGTGGGGATACTTAGACTTGACTGGCAGCAAAACACTTGTTTAAAATAGAATTTCCAAATTCACTAAACATAAGTCCTGGCAAATGAAGCACAGAATGTCAAATACAACAGTAGCTAAGCATAAAGGCATGGCATGCAATATAAGATACCAAAAAAAAAAAAAAAAAGCAAAAAAAGACTTCAATACCACTTGAGACAAGTTCAAATCCTTAACAATGCAGGATGGCAAGGTGTTTGTTACGTAACAGCAACTTCAGATAGCTTTTTTTTCTTATTTAAATCCTGCCATCGTTTCACTGAAGAGCAGTGGATTATACTTCTACAGAGTCTGAGAGACAGGGAGAGGAGCCAGCAGCAATATTTAGCACAGAGTGACTGATTCCTGGCATCGTTTAGCTTCTCTGCATGAGGAATCTGGCAGCCTCTTTTCAAAGATGCTGATTGAATAGTTGATACTTATGTTATACAAAGGCTCAAAATAAGCGCGCGCACACACACAAAAAAGAATGAGTAGATCCTAAGCCCCAAAATTACCTTTTTTTCCCCCCTTTTAAATGGTGTGGGGGGAAAAAACCTGGGCAAAGTGCCAAAGCCAAGGGAACGCAGACAAAGTTCATAATTCAACTTCTGACTACACATCTCTGACAAACATCTATAATATATAACAAACACTTCAGGCACAAAAACCTTAATGCAAGAATGACTGCTACTTCTTAATTTTTGCAGATTATTCTGTGTCTCACAAAGTAAAATTATTTATTTATTTATTACCAGTATAACTATCCCCACTTCCACTCAGAACTGTAAAACTCTAGCAAGTCTGTCTCATCATACAGATGGTGAATTTCCACTCTTTCACTACACTTAGGACTTCTGAACTACAGAAGTCCCAGCCAATCACCACAACAGGGTGTTGAAATCTGCTGATCATTTGAGACAAGCAGACGCATTTTGCTGAATGTCAAAAAGGAACCAGTTGTAAGGATGTGCACACTTTGGTTATTCTTGCACACTAAAATATTGCAGAAACTTATTTACATGTACGTGCACACATAAAAACAAGTTTACAGACTTACACTTTGAGAAACATGAAGGGAAGACCAACAAGGTTAGTTTATGTCCTCAGAGAGGGGAGAGAGCTGGGGAAAGGCAAGAAATTATACTGGACCACATCAAGTAAGCAAGCACACTTTCTGCAGTTCAGAGCCTTTTTGCAATACACGTAATGAAACTCTTTCCATTTGTCTAAAGTAACTGAGTGCCTGGCATCTGCTTGTAGAGCTGATCCATCCCCATTTGGGTTACACAGCACAGGCCCAATGAAGGTGAGGTTTCTCCAGCATGCGACTAACCCAGCCCACTTCCTCAGATACCTCATCTTTTCAACTATATTCATGCAAAACTACAGAAAGCTAGTTAAGTTTGTTAGTTAAGTTTACACAAAACCAGTATAGCTGAGATTCCTAGTGGAAAGAATGGAACATACATGTATGGTTTTCCCTCCAGTTCACTTCAAGTGATAATTCTCTGCATCTCCCTCAATATCTTGGCACAGCTTACTCAGTCCAGACTCACTTTCTTTTTGCGGTAAAAATGCCTGAAGTTATCCTGCTGTTGATTCATTTGTTATCAGCTTTTGTGGTTTTTGGTTTCTTCCAATAACTTAAATTTGAATGCTAGGCAGACATGGCTATTTGTTTTAACTGTATTTCAAAGGTTTTCATTTAAAGATGAGTCTTACATTCCTTTTCCTAGATATGTGATTCTTTTTAGACTACTCAGCCTCCACCTCTTCTGATTATACAAGAGTATGACAGACCATACATTTTCACAGCACAGGGACACCTGATGTCTGAACATCAGAAAGTCAGTATTTGGTGTGTGGCAAGAGTATCCAAGGGGAAGGGAGTTTCAAGAGCCCAATCTGAGCTGCAGGCCAAAATGAAGTTGGAAACAACTCTTAAAGACAGAACCTGTGAATTGGAGCACATTAAGCTCATTGAACAATTACAGACCAAAATGGAAGAGCAAGTGAAACAAAATTAGGTAATGGAAGTAAATCAGAGCACATTCATGAAGAAGGGAAAGTGAGGCATCTATTAACACCGCAATGCCTACTGATGTTATATTCAGGTATGTTATTCAGTTGGAATTACTGTAAGTTGCAAGTATCTACAGAGTATGGACAAACAACAGGTATGAGAACTAAGGAACCTTAGACTACTGTACTGTAGTGTTCATTTGAAAGGTACATCATACTGAATTCAACACGTTTCCCTGCCATTCCTGCATTCAGATTGCATTCTGTAGTGAAGCACAGGAGAAAGAACTGGAAGTTTTAGCAGAAATATCACTGAGTGTCAAGGAAATGGATCTTTAAGAGCCCCTTGATACTTTCCAAACTCCTTGCATGAGGTTTAAAGATAACCTCTAGAAACTAAAGAACCTTCACTAAGCACATCTCCCTTCCCTTTTCCTAGTGAGCTCTCATGTGCAAGTATCCTGAAGCAGAGCAGCTTGCATGTGTGCAAACACACACGTGCACACAGATAAGCTTTTGGCTGCCAGTTTGTGCCGATCTGTTTTAGTGGCAGTGTGCCTAATGTGAAATTGTTTGCTCCATAACTCCTCAAAAAACACTATCATGAGTTTGATTGAAGATGCAAAGGCATCGTTCACGCCCTCTTTCTAGAAGAGATCTCTGCTGTTTTCTTCCATGTGAAGTTAGATTTCCTGACTTGCCCCTATGCAACCCCTCCATGGAAGTCAGCCATGACCTTCCTGTCTCTACTGTATTACCACATGCCAATAAAATAAATTGCAAACGCAGCCAGAAAGAAAGAAAAAGCACACCCAGCTAGTACTGGGCTTATGCAAATATTTTCACCTACACTATACAAGTAACCAACATAATCATAAACAGCTGAATGAGATTCTGATACCTATAACCTTCAGGTACACTGCCCAAAATAGGTGCTTGAGAAAAAGCATTGGAAGGAAGACAAAGGAAGAGGGTAAAAGTGATGAAGCTATCATAGGAAAGTGGTAGCACTCCCCCTCCCTTTTTGTTTTTCTTGTTTGATATTCAGAAGGAATTTGTCATGACTACAGTAGCTCATTCATTCCCTTTTTACACTACTTCCCAGCATTTCTGTATCACCACATCTCAGATACACTTATTGAAGACTCAACTTTCTTGCAAGTGCATGTAGAGAGAAGGGGAGAACAAGAAATACCAATAAACTTCCCCACCCTTTGCCCTTATATTGCTAATACTTGCTCTTTCCCTAAATTCTTGAGGACTTCACAGACCTCTGCAACAGATGGAGATAAGTGAAAGAAGAAAACTGATTTGTATACGCATCATAATTTCACTTTCAATTTTACAGTTTAAAAATATTTGCTTTTATATACAGATTACTCAAATAGTTTGGAAGAAATTTAAGCTCCACAAAAAAAAAAATTACCAGGATTTCTCACTCAGTTTCTGAGGTCTAGATTCCTCCCAAATGTGTGGAAACAGTTCAGGGAAATAACTATGACCTTAATTTCCTTGCAGTTTGTGCCCTAGAATTGTGGCAAAACACTAAGCATTACAACTGGTCTTTGTTCTCCTTCCTCCCTTCACTATGCCTTCTATCCGTGATGCTGTGAACAGCACATTATAATACTGATCTGTTATGCAAGATACATAGACCCTTATATGCCAGTTAAAGCATGATCCACATTTCAGAAGAAAAGTAAGTTCCAGAGACATGAACAGACTGGTTATAACCTCTCTTTGGTCATATTTCTTCCTTCCATCCTATTTATTTCTTCGTCAGTCTTGTATCCTGTGTCCCACTGCCTTAAGGGACAGCATTTGGAACCTTAAACCAGTTTCAAGCAACGGGATGAGGTCAGCCCTGAGATTCACAGGACAGGAAAGATTAAAACATTTATCGCAAGTGCAAACGTAGTGCCCCATTCAGACAGCTATGCTGCCTGCTTGTTATCAGGTTGAATTGAAAACAAAAGTTATATTAAAAGACAGCTGGATCATTATTTCTCCTTTCTGCCCCCTCCTCAAGTGCCTGGGGTCATTTTCCACAACAAAAATGAAAGTCCTTCTTGGAAGTGTTTTTGTGCTAAACAGCAGTGGTTAATTTCTTGCAACTAATTAGTTATTCAAGTGAAAGTATAATGATCCTCAAACATGATTGAAAGTGCTTCAACTGAGTTTCCTGCTAACAGCATACTTCTAGAAAAGATGCAATAAATCAGCAGGGTTATGGAAATCTTTAAACAAAGCAAGTCTACGACAGGAACCCATTAAAGATGTAGCCATGTAATATTTATGTAGCTAGCTGACTTGTGCTTTTAACCTAGCACTTTCAGCCATAGCTTTTTAGCACCTGGGTCATTCACTGAGAATGAAATTCACCCTATCTGTTAAAAGCCAGCATAATGTCTCTGCATTAGGTGTATTTTCAGAGTATAGAGTTTACATAGGACTTAAGTGATGTAGTCCTCCCACTGCATGGAATTCCAGCCCAATTTTTCTAAAGAAAAATACCAATAAAGCACCTTTTGGCAACACAAACCTGTGAAACACAAAATCCTCAAGTACCATTACCATGAAACTTGTTAGGTACCTAAATAAGAAAGGTTTTATAAATCCATTGATCAAAAAACTCTCAGAACAGCCAGTGTCACCTAAGGTTGTTTAGATTATGATTTTTTGATTATGAGTGATTACTGAGATAGCAAAAGCTGATCTCCACACCAGACACACTTTCAGCAAAGATACTGACTGCAGTAGAATCTTTCTGGACATGCCATCCATCCATTACAGGGTGGGTACTGCAGAAGAAGGAGATCCAGTTGTACAGAAAAACATTTTGGTTATGTTAAGGCCTTTTAAGTGTTACTGAAGTACAAATCTGATCCCCTTAAATCTGCAAAAGGAAGAGACATTTCCCTTTATTCCATCACATTCAACTGTCTGTATTACATGTTTACCCGTATTTTAAAAACACACAAGCATATGTGAAACAAAGGGAATGTTTTAATACTCTCTTCCTTTGGCAATAAAGTAAATGAGCAAATGGGATGAGGGAAAGCATGTATAGCCAATCTCCTAGTCCATCTCCCACAGTTTTAAGAGATAGAATTTGGATCCATAAACTAGTTTCAGCTGAGGTCCCAAACACTTGCTTTTTTGTTCCAGTTTTTTTTTCCTCCTGTCCTGCCCTGCCTTCCTGCAGCAGATGGCTGCAAAAAGGGAAACCTCACTCTGTGGGGCTGCAAAAGGGAAATTTTAGGGGTGTAGGAACTGCAATTTCCTGAGAAATGGGAGAAAGCAAGGAGAATATAAGAAATTAGCAGGAGAAAGGGATTGAAGGACAGAAAAGGAGGCTAAACATCACTCCCTCTTCTTCCTAATAAAATTATCTTTTTGGTTTTAATGCTTTTTGGGCCAATGACCACTTTCAACTCACACTTTCTTTTGGAAAAATAAATTAGGAGTCCAGTTTAATTTTGTCAATAGAAAGTTTAAAGTGGTCACTGGAGCACAAAGTGCTTTTCAAAAGGCAGCTGAACTCAACAGGGACAAGGAGGAGGACGGTGGGACAGCCACACAGATACAGACAAATTAAAGACATTAAGGGTGCACTGTTTTTTAGCAACAAAAAAAAAGGTTTTATTAACAGTTCCTGTTATCCTGTATCTTTTCATTGGGGGATTTCTTTAGACAAATATATGTTACTTAAAAATACCCTTGCCAGGGCATTTGTTTGCATTGGTCTTAAGAAAACGAACAGTAAATGAACTGCGAGTTTGCTCCATGAACACGTGGGATTATGCTTTGCCTGTGCAGTAAACCATTGGATCTAGTACAAGTAATTGTACTGCAATGGATTTTGCTATGCTAAACATTTAAACTGCGTGCCCTGTCCTTCAAAGTCTGAGGTTATGCTGTGTTCAGAGCTTTGTAGGGTTCAGTCAATAGCATATTTGTTCTGAATGGTTGTTCCTAGATAACAGTAACAAAAATCCCAAACTTGTTTACATCATTTAACATGCCTAAAAGCTTAGCTCAACACTAAAAAACACAAGCGAGCACAAAATGCAATTTTTTAGAATGGTCTCTACTGTTGAAAGTAAGTTACACCACCGAAAGGCAAAAAGTGTTTTTTATCAACTGTGGGCCAAAAACAGTTTTGCTTCTTTAAACTGGAGCAATGTCTTGCATAAAAAGATTTCAAGGAATTTCCTCTTCTCCCTGAAGATAGCCATGACCCCTTCCACTGCCCCAGAATGCACATTGTAGTGACTGCAAGATATGCATATCTTGAGGGTCCTACGCAGCAGCCTTTGTTTATCAGAGCATACAGAATGCGTGATGGGGAGTCAAAACAAAGCAAATTGGGCAGTCCACCAATCCTATGAAAATGCTGTTCCAATCTGAGTAGTACATCCAGTTAACAGACAGATGTTACGCTGGCTGTTTAGCAAGTGCCCCTCTACTGTTTTCCTATCTCAAATCAATGTCACCAGCAGTTATGCACAGGCACCCATAACACGTGCAAAAAACTTGAATTTGTGGTCTAACTTCTGTAAAGTATGATGACATTCTTAGGAAATAATTTGAAGCACAAACTCTCATCCGTTTTACACTAAATGTGGAAAGATTTTACACTAAACATGGAAAACACTGAGTTTGTCAGCAACAAATAAGTTTGCATACAGAACTTTCACAAAGGAAAAAAAAAAAAACAACACAAGAATACCAAAACATTCACAGCAAAGGAGGTACTGTGTTCAGGCAGTGATTTACTATCCTTACATTTTCAGGATCATAACTAACTGAAAGTTGTCCACCCTTAGTTCACTTCCAGTACTGTGTAATGAACACTGTATTTGAAAAAAGCTATATATATATAATGTTGTTGGGTTTTTGTTTTCATAGCTACCTACATGCTACCTATGAAGTTCCTGAAGCTTAAACCAAAAGTGGAGGTGCAGAACCCAAAAAGGTGCCTCTCTTTCAGTGAGGATGTGATTCCCCCTCTAAAGGCCTGGGGCAGGGTGCCTCAAATGCTAATGGCTTCAGTTGTGTGCAATAGCCCTATATTGTTTATATAGCACTTCACATGTTCAAAGCACTATAAGATATCAGCCATCACTACACTTTTATGAGGCTGTAAGTATTCCCCACTAAACATTAGGGTTCAAATGACTTGCTCTTGATCAAAAGAAACTTTGTGCGGCAGGACCATAATTATTTGAATTTGGTAATTCTCACAGTCCATTCCTATGGCGACTCAGAGAAGAGGGGGGATGGGATATTAAAGCCAGTTGGAACTGCACTCTGTTCTGGCTGAGCGAAATACAGGCACATGGAGAATCCCTAAGCTAACTGCACTCAAGCAGCACCTTTTTCAATAACAATTTAAAAAATTAAAAGCACAAATAAAACAAAAGTGTTTTAAGAGTCACAATCACATTTTTCTGAATATATGTATATCATAATCACTGTGAAGATCCTAAAAAAACACATGCTGTACTGAAATAGTCCTTAAAACCTGAGATTGGTATCTACATTCATCTGCTCTGAAGCAGAGATTTTGTTGTTTTGTTTTTTCTTTAAAGTCAGGAGGTTTAGTAGGCAAGGACCAAGGTATGTTAAAAGTAATCATCTATTTTCCCCAGATAAGGGACTGTAATCTATTGTTTAATAGTTGACTACAGTGGGACTCAACTTTTAGTATTACTGAATGCTTACTTCCATTTTTTTAGATGTTCATCCTATGGTAATTCAGTTGCCATACTGACATTTATAAATCCAGCCTGAAACTATTGTCTCCCTTCCTGCAGATTAAATAGAGACAAAGCAGCAAATAGCAAAACCCAGCCAGCCAACCCAGTCATGCTACCTACAACAACCAAATTCATGCTTGAAATAAGAACTATAGAGGACAAATCCTGAAAAAATAAATAAATAAAAGTCTATTTATAACTGAAAAAGACTTGATGTAAAAAAAAAAAAAAGTAACATTGAGACTGAAGAAAAAAAGAAAATTGGAACACAAAAACTCCCGACTTCTCATCTAGCACCCATCCTATCATACAATATTGTCTTTCCCACAGCTTACATTTTAACTTGTATGCAGTCTTGGTTTCCACACATACCATATGCTTTCAGAGCACAACTTAACAGTTATTGGCCTTCAAATCTTGCCTGCAGGATCACATGGGAAATATATCATAGTACCAAGACAAAAATGTAGACCTCTACATACAATCCAGATTCATCAAATAAGAAAAGAGTGCCTGTTTAGGGCTTTCACAAGCAGGGGGAGGGTAAGAAATCCCCTTCAAAGGCAGCAAGTAGCACAGTGAATTACTAACAGAACCTCTTGTGTTTTAGCCAAGTTGATCATGTTGCTCTTAATATTTACTCCATCTATCCTACAACTTCTGTTAGACATTTTTGGGTACAGGCCACACAGAACTTTATGCCAGACTGTTTTCAATTTCTACTGTTTGACTTACATTGCCTGAAAAGTTATGTTACTGTTTGCTAAAATATTGAAGTTTAAGCTAATATCAGTAGGTGAGCACTGCTTCATGGCTATTAATGTAAAAAACAGTTACCATAGTCCATATAGTGATTTTAAAAACAGATGTTTGCATATGATTTATGGACACTTAAATATGTGCATATCTTCCATAAATAGTAACGTGTTCCAGTAATAAAGAGTCAAGAATTGTTGTCCAAGAAGACTGGGAAACTACAGGCAGTATGAGAATATGTTCAACAATTTCTTGGCTTTAAATAAAAAGCAAAGGTTATAGGTCTAGGGTGGCAATCCTGTATGTTTGAAAGTGTAAATTTTTTTCCCCCACCAGGACTAACAATGTGAAGTAACGCTCATTTAAATTGCAGAGTCAGACTTAATTGCTCAGATATAAGCGCTTAGAACATATGAGTGTAGCTATGATTTGATAAATAAGAACAATTTGTTTTTATTGAGGTACAGTAAGTTTAATGCAGTAAGCAAAAAGCCCATATTGTCTTGGGTATTTTCTTTTTTTTTTTTTTTTAAACATAAAATTTTGCTTTGGAAATGTTGTTAGTACCAAAATTTAACAAAAATACTAATCAGGTAAAATTCCAATGGGCAAAACAAACTAAATTATTTCTGGAAATGCAATCAAATATTTGATTGACTAATATCACTGCTGCTCCTCACATTTGCTCTGTTCCTAAATTAGCTTGGCTAATCAGCATCCCACTTCAGTCTGCTGTAAACATGTAATGTTATTTGATGGATTTTATTTCAAAAGCACAGTCAGTTTTTGGATAACAGACTTACTAAATACTTAGTCAAAGGCTACAAATATGTGAATTAGCAGGCTTGGAGATGTCCTGCTTTCTGGACCAGCAGAACTCCAAGAGGGCATTGTGATAGGTATGCATATCACACAACTTTTAATTTGGTTTAAGAATAGTTATGGGTTCATTATTTCTCCTCTGAAAATGCTTTTGGTGTGCCAAGATGCATTACCCCCGCTTCCTCCCCCCCTTCCTTCCACAGGGGAGAACCAGGATAATTCTGCATAACTTTATATTTCTCTATACCATTATGTACAGAAGAGCAGCCCTGCAGAATACAAAATTTAAACAGAGCAGCCACAGTTTTCTCTCCTGTCTCTGGCTGGCATGCACTTGTGCTTCAAGACATTATACAGCAGCTACTTTTCTCCAGAAATGGCTGTACTCCAGTAAATGGTGAAATACTCCCTAAAACATCTTTTTTCAGCAGAGGTTTATGAAGATGTTACCACAATTCTGTAGATTGACAGCAATGCAAAAACATTGTGATTGTCTGGTTGGATTTCTCGAAAAACATGGCCTTTAGAATTACCGCCTAAGTAAGAGCTGATGCTGTACTCCAACGCAGCATAGAAACAACTACAGCTAGCGTTTATAGTACAAGTCTTAGATTACAGTGAAGCTTACTGGATTCTCTTCTTGCCGTCTTCAAGACCACAGAAGAAACAAACGCTTTTCATTTTGTCAGGTGAAGACCTTCCTCTTTATGGAAGAACAATCTTCACTTTCAGCATATAATTCAAAGACATCCAAGAATAACTCGGAATCTCTAATAACAGGTCAGATGGATTTAATTCTTCTTGGTGGAAGCACGCTGTCAATGCACAGTAAGATTTAGTATCGTTGTTAATTTACCACAGGTAAAATGTTGATACAACATGAAGATTTAGCATTTGAGAAGAGTTTAATAAAGATGATCACAAAAAAAAGCAAAATGTAGAAAACTGATGAGTGATCATTCTACTTCTTTTTTTTCAAATAAGCATCAGCTCATTTGCCAGCTGGTGTAAAGGCAGATGCCACTGATATCAATGTGTCAGTTTACACTGTGTCTGATCCCATGTGTGTGCCATTTTTAGAAAATACCACTGGAATTCACTTTTGCAACAATTGAAAATACATCCATGCATTGCATTTCTTCCTGTCCAAGTGTATAACTGGAAGACTGTTGACAGACTGTGGGAGAGGGCAACTGGAAAGTGGAAGTAGCCAACAATTGTATGCATGAGATGATAACGCTGCAATAGAAGTATTAACACGATCGTTCTGCTGTCCTCTTTAGATACCAATGAGTATTTTCCTTCAAAAAGTCTTAATTCCAATTTCCAGTAATAATTCCATACCAACAAAAGAAAGAAATGTTATAAACTAGGCAGAGTACCTACCATATAATTATGTTGATACAGACTATTTTAATGCAACATTAGAGAACTTATCTAAAATAGTAAAAAAAAAAATCTGAGATCTGTTTGTTCACCTAAGTATTTGTTCCTAAAGGACTGCACTGCTGGACTACCAATAAGACTTAAAAATATTAAAGCAGCTACTAACATAGGGGAAGGAGAAAGAAGAGGTGGGGCAACAAGCATGGCAGAGTAGCACTTCACAGCTCCAGCCATGATTTCTAAGCAGAGAGGGGGAATTCAGTGTTTCACAAAAAGCAGCTGTTAAACACAGGCATATTGTAGAACCAAAACCTAGCTGCCATTATTAACCAGTATAATAACATTGAAGATTTGTCTTTTGATTCAAGATACCAAGGTCAAAATAGAAAAAGCAAACTGATTAGAACTGAAGATGCAGTTCATGTAGCTAGTGAAGTAATTGTGCAGCACAACACCCATATCTTCAATTTAGGTCAGGCCATCAAGAGGAGCAAAAGGACTGAAGATGAGATGCTCTACTTCACACAGTTGCCCTCTGGAAGGTGCTGGCAAAGGCAGTCACTTAAATTAAGTACAGGTCATCAGACAGGATATCTAATCTATTCCTAAAACAGGCAGCTCTGGCAGTCCAAATCCCTATGGCCTTTACAGCGACACAACGAACTACTTCCTCATGTACCTCTGTCAATTCACGTTAGGTTCCAATTTTTTTTAAAGCGATATTTCATGTACACCATGACCCTATTGCTCATAGCAAGGAAAGTGCTTTGGTTTATTTATGACCTACTAACCTTAAATAAAAAAACACACATCCAATCTGAATGTTCACATAAGCCTGCAGATCTGAAATAAAACTTAAAATAAAGCTGGCATTTGTAATAGCTAGCTAAGCCCAGTAAGGGATTTAAAAAAAAATAAAATTAAAACCAGATGACAGAAGATGAAAGCATTTTTACCCTGCATAACCTGCACACATCAGGAACGATGGCTGGAGCTCAGGAGTAATTTTTTTGCGTGTGTGTTTTTGTACTTACAAGTTCCAGCCCTCTTCAACAGAGGCTAGGTAACCAAGGAAATACTGAGGTTTTCCCATTACGGGGTTGGGAGGGAATAATAACAACCTGTGAAAGTAATTACTTTTAAGATGCAATCCACCCAGTCATAAGCTCTACACGGCTACTCTCCTTCTCCTATACCCCATCCTACTGCCAGGTATCAGCCGGGCAAGACCTCATACTGAAATATGAAGTGACAGAGGGAAGCAGGGAATAATAGCATAGGAATAAGTACTAAAAGAAATGGCATACAGAAGGAAAGCTTATAACAGGGAGGATGTTAAACATGAGTGACCCTAAACCATAGAGTCTGCTTATTTAGTCTATTTTGCTAGAACAATGTTGAACAGATGCAGATGCACAGAAGACTACAGAGTTGAAGAGATTTATTGTCTCATGGCTTGTGCTGGTGCAAAAAAACTCTTTTCCTAACATCCGTGGAGTTAAACTGTGATAAAGCCAGTACAAATAAATAGAAACAAAACAAAAAAAACTTTAGAGCTAAAGTACCACAGCAGCATGGGATGTTTGCTGCTGTATCAGCAAATTAGGGGCTCACTGGCACAGTTGGTTGGAATTCAGAGATACTCATACTCACAGAGGCATTCCTAAGCAAAATATGTAAGTTTCTCCTTTATGGAGGATCGTAATTCCATTCTTGTGTAGTTTTCCAGCAGGCTGTACTAATTACTGTATTTTAGATACATTTGATAGAAATGCAGGTGAGTTAAATGATAAAAAAGTAATACATATCTGTAAATACAGAATAATTAGTTGAAAGGAACAGCTTGGACAAAGTCCTTGTCTCATTATTTGCTTACAAAATATATACAGGCAGCACACTTATGACTGCACTCTTTTAGTTCTGGTTACCTTTATGCAACTATAAACAAATTTAACAAAACACATTTATTAAGTGCTTTTTTTAAATGCAGAAATCAATGAGAGAGTACAGGACTACTTTGTCCTCTGGTAATAGATTTAGCAAGTACCAATGCATAGAAGCCAATGTATCAGTCACAGTTTCCAATGCAACAATCTAAGAGCGGCCCTAACAAAAGGAATTCAGACCAAAGCTACAAGAGAACAGCCTTCTGCAGGAGAACAGCTTATAAATGCAAATAAGGTAAAATACTTCTGTTACCTTGTTGTGCCCTCGTTACATTAAATCCTATATATCTATATTTATATACACGCTATTCACATGCACACCAAGGAAGATGAGAACTTAGTTGGAAAGTCCTGATATAAGAAAAAGTGTACTGTGCTACTGTGGAAATTATGAACTTTACTGTGTAATTTACTGTGTAGTGATCATGTTCTGGATATGGACAGCATGTTGACACCTAGAAAACATATGAACAGAAATTTAGAACATAAAACCACAATGTAATATCAAGAGGAGAACATCAGCAGAATAGATTTTACTCTATTGGGCAAATTATAATTGGTAACACCAATTCATAATGTTCTTGGCCAGATCTGTTAATACATGGGATCTTGTGTTTTGGTTTGCTATAAAGTTCAGTTCTGTAATATAACATAATACACTAATCCACTTCTGCCTCAATGTCCAATGTATATAGTTAAAGCTTGAATAAGTGAAATCGTCTTTTCTTTTCCTAGAAAGATGTTTGGAAAACTGCCAGCTTCTTGCACGAAGGTTGAAACAGGATGGGCAGAAAAGGGTGCTGGTGTGGGTAAGAGAACAATGACTGAAATTGCATCATCTGTATGATTAAAATGATTGTGTCAATTTTGATTTTCCCCCCTCCTTTCAGACATTTAAGGACGCTGTCAAGTCAATGGAGTTCTGTTGTAGTGGTTGCTTCAGTGAACATTCAACGCTGTCGGTGAGTTTGGAATTAAAGTGAAAACCATCGACCGTTGATTGTACCCTCCAGCTAACCATCCTCCTCCTTACTTCATGCTTTCAGGCCTTCACACCGAAGATAGAAACCTAACCAGCACATGAGGTTTCTCTCCCACCCTGCCAAGCTTTACAAAAAAAAGGTCACAATCAACATTCATTGCTGTCGGTGGGTTTAACTATGTGGACAAGCTCACTGAACAATGAATGCAACTGTGGCCCCACATTTTACAGTTGCCATTGAGAGGAACATCAGCTCTGAAAGGAGTAGTAAGAAGCAAACACTTCTTATAGGCTACATTTTTTCTGGTCAAAAAATAGTTGAGGATACTCAGTTTTCACTACCTTGTTTTTTAAGTGTTTAATTCTGTTGACTGAAAAAACACTGCTGCCTTCTTCTGGAATATTGTCCTTGCAGGGTTTGGCATGGTTGAAACCATAAAAATCCTTGTTTAATATGTATGTAGAAGCAAATAATAAGGAACTTTGTGTATATGCACTCCTCAAGATTCAGCATAGGAGGAAAGGGTATTTAAATCTCATCTAAACTAGGCATTGTGGAACAGTTCACAAAACTGCCTTTTATACTCATCAAGACAAAAATAGAAATGAAAGCTGGAATTAAAATAGACGGCTGATGTACCAAAAAATCAGTTCTGTATAAAATTAATCTTATGCACCTAAATAAACAGTGTTAGCAAATGTTAGATTTACCTTTTCTACTGGTCAGAGGGATTACAGAAATAGATGTATATCCGTAATTATAATTGAACAATAAACAGTTACACTGTAAAATTACTGTATACTTCGGGTACCAATGTCACACTTAGTACTGCTAATAATAAGAAAATAAACAAAGTTAAAGATCGCTGCTTTCTCCTTATTTCTTTAAAAACCTTGTTTATCCAGTCAGACACACACTGAGACCTATCTACATTTCAGAAGTCATCTAAGGTAAGTTCAGCCTTCAGACAGCACAATTTTGATACTCTGCAGTAGGGATTGCTTCCAAAGTTCAGTAATCACATGGCATTCATTGTTTCCTCTTCTAACGGAGGGGGGGGAGGTCTCATAACAATACTTTAGTTTGTTATTTACAAAGTATCTTCAGCACCTCAGTTACACAATTCTCTTGCTCACTGTACTTGCTTGTTTTATCCAGGTTTTATCATATAGCAACTGCTGAACAGGATAAAAGCATCAGTGCCATCACAGGCGGATACATTTGTACTGGCTTCTTGAACTTGGAAACTGGCCTAGTTAAATTATAAAAATATATTTCAATCACAGAAAAGATCAGTCCTTGATCACATGCAAGACTGATACTTACATTAAAAAAAATCAGTTCCTCCAAGAGCCACAATAATGAATTACATTAAACACCAGAACTGTGTGGATATTATTTGATGGTTGGGAATACTGTTTTTGTATTCTAATATTTGTTAGAGGAGAACCTGCAGAGTTCTACTGAGGTCACAAACAGAACAGTTGAGTACTAAAAGGAAGGGTAGCTGTGGATGTACGGCTTGTCAGCAACACTACAGATAAGCCTTTATCTTTAGGTCTACTCATTTCTACACAGCAATGGGAACCCAAATTACTGTTAGTATGATCCTTTCGTGTAGTATGTAAATGAAAAGCAGGACTCATATGTTCTATCTAGAAGGAGGAACTTTCAAGGTAAGTTGCAGCCAGTATGTTTTGCAACAGCATGCATCAAAATTTGTTATTGAAATAAAAACCAAGACTTTTTTCTGCAAGATATTTATCAATGCTACTTATAATTGTGTAATGCATTTATAAACATGAAGATAATTCAGTAATAGAAGATTGTGGAATTTGACAGCACTGGAAAGAAAGTGTCCTGGCACGTAATCACCTTCAAGTAGAGAAAAAGATGCATACAGAAGCCATTCATGCTGCAATTGATAATGCTTGAACAATTACAGTTGGTGCAGGGACAGATTCCAATGCAGGGAGGGTGGAAATAATTTTTTTGTTGTTTGGTTGGTTGGTTTTGATTGCTTTGACAATACTCTTCCTCAAAATAAACAAATGCTTTACTTGTTCAAAAATTTCTACAGTGATTTCGTTGCCTATGCTAAGTATTAAACAGCAACAATTCATGCCATACCGTAACAGATTGCAGAAACTTCAGTCAGCATCAACCCAGGCACAGATAATTGGCCCACAGACATTACAAGGATATAACAAATATTTTCAACTGGACAACAAGCTTTTAACAGTTTCTGAAGAATAGACTCAACAGCAACAGTCTTTTCCCCACTCTTTAAAGTATAACTTTTTTCAGTTATTTGTCACATTTTCTTATCAAGACCAAAAAGTCTTCTTAGCGAACAGATATATACTTCATACAGCTTGATAACTAAAAGGTAATGTCTGCAGAACAGTAATTTACAGAAAGCTTATTGGCAAAGCAATGTCATTACTCCACACCCAACAACAGACATCGGCTTGCGTAGGCTTTCCTTACACCGTAAAGCAAGAGTGATCTCGGCAGTAACAGCAGCTGTGAAATACTGTGGAGAGGTTTCATGGTCATTTTCAGATTTTTTTTTTTTTGTAAATATAAGACATATGTACCCATTGCAGTGCCCACGGGCCACAGAGACCTTCTAGAAAATTGTTCCTTGGTGTCATTGTAAATAATACACTCACAGCAATATTTTTAGGTCAAGCATATCAAACTTACAGCGAATGCAATGGACCTTGACATAATAGGAGCGCTAGCTTCATGGCAGCAGTGGAAGAGGAGGTAACGGAACATAGTTTCCGTACATAAGAGATCAGTCACTGTTTCCCAGTGCTTGAAGACAGAAAAGGTGGTACCAAAGGGCTGCTATTAGGTTTGCAGTCACTGAGGTTTTAGTTATCTCCAAATGTCCATGCATTTTTCCTGACTTCTGGCATAGGATAAGTGAAAACATCTATCCCAACAATTTTAGCATCAAGTCTACAACTTCTGTTCAGTGAGTACACAAAGACAGGTAATCTTACCTTTAAAATGACTGAATCCCTACAACAGAAATCAGCTGTGACTCAGGACCATAGCAGGATGGAAATGCACAGCCAAACATCACCCCACTAACATTTCTTCCTTTACGAATAGCCAAGTGACATACAGAAAGCTAATAAGATAAATATAATAAGTCTGTAGCTGGGTTGGAAGTCAAATCTAGATGATCTTGCCTTCCAGTCATGTCCTGTTCTAGGGAAGAAAAAATGCAATCTTGTAATTGACTTTTCCCTGATGTGAACACCGTATTTTCCATCTTGCTGACCATCCCCTTTTTCTTTTCATTTGATATTTATTTTTGTTTCCTGCTAGAGTTGTAGTCCACTACATCACTCCAGATTAATAATTATATCTTGCCCTTGCTTCTACTTAGCATTGTATAATTTTGTCTTGAGTTTTTTTTTCCCCCTCATTTTTGTTTCAAGTCTTCCTGTGCATCCTACTTAAGTGCAAGTCCCAGATATGCAGACTGCATTCCAAACAGCCCAGCCAAGGCCAACTGAAATAGTCTGACGTCTCCTTATTTTACAAGGAACTACTGATCGTTTCCAGCCAAAAATAGCATTTGTAATGGCACTATGCACTTAACACATTTAAATTTATCTAACATTATTCCATAGATATTACTGTCCACAAGTTTTCCTAATTTGAAGTAGATTATTTCATCCCCCTGAAATGCAACACTTGCCATTTTTTGAACTTAGAAATTTCTAACTCTAATTCAAACCCTAGCTTTTGAAAAAGTAGAAACCATGGCAGCATACACGGAATGAACCCAGAAGGATCATCTAGTCCACACACTTTTTTTTTTGATAATTAAAAGTCTCGTACAGACTTCAAAAGGGACAATGGAAAGAATGACTACAAAACCAACATTTTTTTCAATGAGCTTAAAGACATTCCCCCTCACTTACAAATGAGCTGTTTCCAAGATACATAGACATCAGAACTGTTGAAACATTTGCTATTTGTCACAACTGGGAGATGTTGGGGATACTGTCTCAATTTAAATAAAGGGGAAGTCCAAAATTCAATTAGAAAAGTTAACTACTCAATAAGAAATCTATTAGATGTAATTTAGTGCAACTATTTTGCATTATTGTATCCTCTTCTATTTTCATGTTACAGTGTTCTGTTTAACTGCCCCTCCAAGAAAGATGAAGAGCAAGACCATTTTCTCATAAACATCCTTCTGTAGTCTGCATTGAAAAATTTATTTACAAGCTCAGTGTTTTACATCACCATGTTAGATCCTTCACTTTGAAAGGAAAAATAATCACAAACTGAATATGCAAGTGTGCCTGGCATAAATGTATCTAAGGTCTATTTTTTAATTTAAGAAAAATTGATCTGAGGAGGAATCGGGGCCAGTATTAAATTTACAGAACTTCTAAATATACATTTATTATAAAAGAGACTGAAAGAATTGTGCAATTTCTACATTCACTGATTACATCACTGCCTTCATACTGTCACTGGAACCACAAATAGTCTTCTCCTCCTAGGTCTGGATCTGAACTGATACCCAATAATGTAGGCAAGACTCCAAATGTAGGAGCATCCACAAAAGCTATGAATTAAAACAACAACAACAAAAAACTTTGTCCATATGTGTCAGTAAACCAGAACTAAATCCCCCAACTCTGCAGCCAGAATATGCAGGGACACTACATATTCTGGCCTTCCCTGATTTTGTTTCGTGAGTTACAGCTGCATGCAAGTTAGCCCTAAAGTTTTTGATTTATTTTTTTTTTAATTTAAACTATCAAGTTTGTAAAAAGGTTATCATGAAACCTGAAGGTGCAAGTAAATTGTGCATGGTTTTTTGTTATTCTCTATTAGAAATGCCACACTAGGTCTAGATAAAAGACAAATCCAAAATGGACCAGGTACCACTGTTCTAGGGTACCAGTGTTCAGAATAAGTCAGGCAAAGAGGCAAGAGAGCTGGAAAATAACATTCCCTTGGCCATTAAGGTGGAGAAGTTTCACCTTGCATTCAGGATGAACTACATTATACATAAACTATTTACTTAAACTATGGTATAATTTGTCATGGATGGCAAGCTATACCAATAATCATCTATTAAGCTATTTGATTGCATGGAACTACTCCTCAGTAATTAAGCAGTTAAAATATCTTATCATAGACACTTTGAAACAAAAAAAAAATCACAAAAATATTAATTTTTAGCTAGTGAGAGCTTAGTCCAGGTGGTTGCCCTCTAAAGTCAACGTCACCATCTGAGGTGTAAAACATTCCTAATTATCATAAAGTACATCCTGTACTAATTACAGTTTGCCTCCAACTACTGTGCCATAACAAGCCTAGAGTTCACGATGATAGATTTACATTTAAATGTCATGCAGTTCATCGTCCTCTATCAATATGCCCCAGGTTAACACACTGACATAGTCACTGCAGCCACTGCCCTGCAGACTAGGGAAGCCACAAACTGCTAATGGAATACCAAAATTATACAAAAAAAAAAAAAGAAGTTCCATATGTATTCTGGATACAATTGAAGAGGAAAACAAGAAAGCAAGAAAGAGACAGTACTTTAAAAGACAGAAGCTGCCATGGCCTAAGATCTGTGTACAGCCCCAGAACAACTAGGGGACATCATTCCAGACATTTGCATGAATCATGGTCAGCTAACTAATGAATTTAGATTCTCTGCTGGTTTTAGTTAGCACACATTGATTTCAGTGGAACTATGCCAATTTATACAAGCTGAGGGTTGGCAAATCAACATGCAAGAGAAATATAAAAGTAGAACAGGTCCTGTACATCCTACACTAAAAAAATGCAGTCAGAGGTAGATGTCACTTTTGGGGGAGGAGAAAGAGAGAAACAAAAGCACATGTACTTTAAAAACACATGTTCCCACCTACAGAGAGCATTTCTGCCCACAGAAAAAACACTGTGGGTGGCCCTGGACACACAGCACTCGGACACCTAACTCCTCCATTTGTGCAGATAACTGCCTTGCAGGTACAGATACAGAGCTTCAAAGCAGGAGAGTATTTTGGGGCAGAAACTTCACACCCACATTATGATAATCTGGCCTTTGCCACCACATGACAGTCTCCTTCGCTTCGTGAAGCTTGAGGTATGTGGGTGGAAGGAGCTCACAGCATGTTTGTGTCTGACGATGGCTCCCACACCACCAGTGTACATACTTGAAGCAATGGCACTTGTTTCTTCTCTCCTTTCACATTGTGCTCTTCACTTCAGTTCCCAGTATTTCTTACACAGAGCTAGTAAAACAGTAAAAAGCCTCTCACTGCACAAATGGGGGAAGCCAAAACAAAACACCACCACCTGAGTCTTTAAAATACCTTCTCTCACAATATAAAGGAGCTTCTTTTCAGCATGCTTGCTGACACCCTTGTCTAGCTTAGAACTATGTGCTAACTTCAGATCTGTATCAGCCTTTACAAGAGATGATTTTCAGCAAAATTTCAGACACTGCAGGTATAAGTACAAAGACTTCTAACTGCTGACTGGAGGTGTCTTCTGGAATCAGATAATGTGCGTCGAGTGTAAGATAACCAAACCACAGGCCTGTTCAAGTGAATACCACAAACTGACTGTTACAAGCCAACCTAAAAATTAATGCTGAAAACACTGAACCTTCCTGCTCTCTGCTGAGACCCTCCACCGCCCATTCTCCCTTCAATGTGCTTGTGGATGCAGATGGGCACTTAAGACACTCCATGCTTTAGAAGATGGAAATCAGTAGGTTTCCTTCCTCCTTAGAGAGACTTAACTGTGTGGGAACCTGACTTCTTTAAATCTCATACTGAGAATTTGTGGGTGCTACTATATCTATTGCTAACTAGTCAGGAATAATCTAAGTCTGCAGCACTCATACTTGCACACATTTTTGGCTAGAACCTAGATGCATACCTTTGCTGTTTTTGACAAGTATTAATGTCTAGCACTAGTGCTCTACTTAGACAAAGCATCCGAGCTACATTTTCCTGAAAGAGAATCTTCCTACCTTATTTTCTATGAACGTGCTATCACATTAGCCCAGGATACCCATGATAAAATTACTTGCCATGAGGATACATCAGCCTTTGCTGAACCGAAACAAAGCTAATTCATTGAAGCGTCTGCAAACAATAGACCATATTTTAAGGATTTTTGTAGCCATTAAAATTAAATGAGCATGGGCACTGGTGCCACTATCCTTCCAACAGGCCCTCTGAACGCACTGAGCAACGAAGCTGGTATCTCTGCATTGCACGTAAAGGAGACCGGAAGGTTGCTAGGCCACTACTGGCAGCTCATATCGTTTATCATTGTCAGAAGCTGCAACAGCCAGTGTAAAAGTGAACTCAGAGCCTGTATGCTTACAGGCACAGAACACTGCAATGTGTGCTTAAAAGCACAGACAGGCTCCACATTCACTTTAAGATTGTTGGCTGCTGCATTTTGTCATCTCTTTTTAAAGTAAGGTTGCTCACTAACTGCTTTCCAAGTTTTCACAGATGTATCATTTCCATCAGCTACAAGTGTAAATTTACAAGCAACAGGAACACACGCACTACACTGATTCCATCAGACAGCGAGAAGGTAAAGCTGTCACCAGATGGCATTTTTGAGTTTTGTGCGGCCACATAGTCAAAAGCAGCATCTGAATTTTGGATGCTTCGCTTTTATTTTGGATGCTCCCAAAACACAGTGTCTGCTCCTAGGAATAACTCCTGTGATATTTTGTGGATAAGCCTCTAACATCTCATTTTGCATGACTACATACCTAAACTACAAGAGCCCTAAATTAGTATTTGAGTAGAGATCACTGAAAACTCAGTCCATAATGTCAGTAAATAAACTTATGAATATAATTTTGAGTCAGCCCTAGCAGTAGCAAAAATAAGTAGGTTGCATGTTCCCTTCCTACAGGGAAACATTGCCAAAAATACATAACTGTCACTTTTCATCTTCAGAATAATGTTAGCTACTGAAAAAAGATTCACAATGAGCAATTATGTCTTCAGCTTTCATGTCATTTTACATCACTGCACTATCAGCCATGCTCAAAAGCTTAGAGGCAATATTCTAGGTCAGTGACTTCTGCAGACAGTGTATTTGCTGTTTGATAATTAAATTAGATTCACTTTAAATAACCAGATTCTGAAACAGACAGCCATTTACGAACACATGACCAAGTATATCATTGGTGCTACTGACACTGGATAAGCAAAATTACACGTGTTAGCAATCATTAACTATCATTGAGGATTATAAATTTAAGGATTATGATATTAAAAATAAGTGCAAGCAAATCACTGCAGAGGAAAATCTTTAAGATGTAGCAAAGAAGCAGACTAAAGGACTGACCTACTTTTCTTCACTTTTCCTATACACAAGCTTTATTTATATAGATTTATTTTTCTCATTATATTAAAATAAGTTCTTACCAATAAAACTCTCGCAATTAATAATAGGGAACAAAATACTGTAATGGTGTTCAGCTTTTAGTTTTATTAAGGGTTTGGCCTACAGGTCATGTAAATAGCCAGTAGTGCTGCTTCAGATCAAGCTTTCAAAAGCAAAAAGAAGACATGGATATAAAATATATTAATATACTAGATTATCCGCAATAATTTTAAGTGTTAAAATAAGGGTTACAATTGGAATATTTAAAAAATGCATTTTTTTCAGATTACAGCTCAAATGCATTTACTACATAAGACATAGTAGGTCTGCTTTTTATCCTCCTCTTCGAGCCTACCATTTGAAAATTAACATTAAGAAAAATTTGATGGGTAATATGCTTTTTATATGAGCAATTCTTCTTAAAACTGTTCAAGGAACAAAAACTTTTTTTAACCTGTTTAAGAGTGATTCTGATGGATTAAGACATACAAACAATAATAGGAAAAACTTAATACAGCTTAATAAAGCCTTAGTCTGGGATGGCATACAAGTGGTTACTGGGGTTCCACCATTTTAGGTGTACTTTCTTCTGCCCACCTTCAATGCTCAGAGTTTTTGTTAATTTCTCTACCACCTTGCCTGAAATCAACAGTAAAGAGCAAGCCCTTAATTTGCAACAACCACACAGAGGTCTAATGTTAAAATTCTATTTTATCTTTCCTTCCGGAGCCCGAGCTGTTGGCATTCCCCACCCCTCCACCCTACCTTGAGCTAGACACAAGCTACAAGGCACAATCAAATACTGTATATTATTAATATACTGTCCACCTAATAGCCTACAGACCACTGTAAGGACACTGAAACCAGCCTCACAAGCTTTAAAAAAAAAAAAAAAAAGACTGTAGTATTGCCATACCTCCTTCTAAAGTACTGAGCTGGAAAAATCAGTCTTAACATCTGCAGGTATTGCTTTGGCTGAAATACATGGAAAAACTGGCTTCAAGAATGAGGAAAACGCAACCCACCACATGTGTATTTCTGACTATTATAAAGCAGGAGGTTGAACAAGGGGTTTCTGTGTCCATTCCTGCACCACGAGTAGAGATTTGCAGCAGTGTCACACTCAGCTGCCAGCAGGTGTTGCAATAGGCAGTCATGTAAAGCATCTATTCACTGGACTCTGTCACTCCAGTTATGCACTCTTTATGGCAAAGAAAACAGAGAAAACAAAGAGGCTGTTATGCTTTAACTTCAAAGCCTTCATACCCCCAAGCTTTAGCTTTATACCGCAGGCAGTGCAGTCCAGAAGAGAGGCAGAATAGTCTCAGGTAAAGATATTTTCTGCTCCAATAACCTAGTCTCTGTAGTGCTTACAAAAGAAATGAGATTTAAAAAGCAAACAAAAAAGCCTTGGTATATGCACAGTGATAGCAGAAGGTCATCTGACATTTGTCATTTGACTGACAAGTAAGTTTTATACCTAAGCTAAGTTCACAGGAAGATTTTTCTGAAAGGTCAGAGAGGAATTGTAAGTTTATCCATAAGTGCCACAAGAATCAATGCACAAGAAGTTCGGAGATATTGATCTTCCCAGTGTACAGTTCCTATTGGAGTTATCATTCTCCAGTTGCACCAATTTCCTCTTCAACAGGGGTAAAACTTTTATGAGATCCCTCAAGCCTGCGTGCAATATTTATTCAGTTAGTCTAATTAAAGGCATTACTATGTACATAGTTACTGGATCTGTCCCCAGTGGCACTTCACATCATAAATAACAGATGTGAAAGGTACTCCTATTGGGACAAGCACTAGTATCAATTCTTATGCTATCTCTAACACCATTACATCACCTCATCATTCTTCAGGATTTTGTGTTAAGTTTGGACAAGTACCATTAAGATAATACAAATTTGGGATAATTAAACTTAGTAGATCTTCATGGACCCAGATGAAGAAAATAATTTTGAGTTGTATTCACTTGACAGTAAGGTAAAAAAACTTATAATATTCATAAATCAGCATTACCAAATCCATGAAGCTTAATTGCACGGGAGTGGCCCAAGACAACAGAACTTTAAATGTGCATTCAAAAACTCAAAAAGCTTTAGCATCGGCTCCTGAAGTACAAGGGAAAAAGAGGTAACAGTTTGTGCTTCCACTCACAACTATAGACTTGTTCAAAACTTCAGATTTGGATTAATCCAGATATGTTATAGTATAGAAGCATATATTAAGTGGGAGGGAGAGAGGTTGTAACTGTACAGTTGAATTGTCTTTTCAGATCTATGCAGCAGCTACAATAGAAGATCAATATACATTCATGCCTACAACATGGATTCGGCTGCCCACAAACATCAAGGGGGTTTGCCTAACCTCTCTAAGCTACATGTCACCTGCAACATGTCACAATATACTCCTAACCCACAAGGGTTTAATGTTGTTCCTGAGGTGTGGGCCAATACAGTATCAGCAAAAAAAGCTAATGACAGTTTTCCCCTTTATTCTGCACATATACCATGTATAGAACTGTTTTCAGCTAAAATATCTCTATTTCACCCTACATTTTTAACAGCATATAGAATTTTGAAACCACAAGGGAATTTCAGAGAGTGCATGAAGTCCATCTACCAACCCCAAGGCAGATGCAGCTATACAAATCATGCCTGACAGACACTTGTCCAAGTTCTTCCTAAAAGCCTACAGTACTGGCATCTATGGCAGCATACCCCACTGCCTAAACTAAATTGCTCATGCTATGATTAAGTCCATTATATCTTTCCATCCACTCAGGCATAAAGGACAAGTTTTCCCCTTCCTATTTGGGGGACAATTATATCTTAAGACATTCTCCTCAATTCTCTTGGGTTATGCCAAAGCACATTCTTTTCCGATTCTTCAGTGCAGTTCTGATCATTTTTAGTAACCTTTTTAGGACCTCCATCCAAAGGAGCCACATTTCTGGAAGTGCCACATCTTAGACTTTATGAAGTAATTTAGATGATGCTTTATTAGTGCTGGCTACAACAGAAATATTTTCAGACCCTTTCCTCAATTTCCCCAACATACTTGCAGGTCTCCCTTACCCCTTTCCCAACATAATTGTTATGTATAAATCCAGTGAATATGCTAGTGAGGAGACCAACAGCAGGTTCTTCCTGAAGTTGTTAAAGAACACCAGACACAGGACAGAACCTTGCATGCTGCCATTCAATAGCTTTTAATTTGGACAATGAATAATTGGCTACTACCCTGAACCTTTCTAATATGGAGATAAGTTATTGCTCCTCTGCTTTCCACAAGTCCTGTTATGTCACTGTAAAGAAAATTAATTTGACAATTTGCTCCTTAGAAACCCATGTTGACTCTCACTTCTCATATTTCAAGAGCTTAAGAAGTTGGACCCTTTATTCCAATAATAATTCAAGAAATTTAGCTTCAGCCAGTAGACCTATAATTCCATGACTCCTCTTAGTACATCCCATCCCCAGTTCCTAAAGATAGGTAAGATTTACTTATTTAACTTTCTAGCCATTATCTGTCCTCAACTTCACAACTTTTACATCTTTCCTTAGAAGAACAGCTTTCAGGCATTTTTTACTGGAAAACGTTTGGGAGAGAACCCTGGGTGTTTTACAGATGATTGACATTGTAAGCACAGGATACTTGGCAGGAAAGGAGACAAATTAGTTGAGCTGAAATATACCAGAACTGAAGAAAAAACATGTAGACAAAAATATATGACCCACTTTCTCAGCACAGGCCAACAGTAAATGGAATAAGTGACATTTAATATGGTGCAAATTTGGAGGAAGACATTGCTGGGTCTTAGGTAGCCTTGCATGGAGACAGCACAGACATGACTGGGCACTGACATGACACAGTAGGGCGACTGGGGATTAGATCAGGTAGCAATGGCAGAAGGAGGGGACGTGATGAGGCTGAAGGAAGATTGACAGCTCAGAAAGAAGAGCACTTGGTACACAAATTCCTGTGAAGAAGCATGTAGGAAGGCTCTGTAAAATGAAATATTGAAAGAATCCAGAAGAGAGAATACAGAAGCGTTAGTGGTATCCCAGTATAGAGCAGAATATATTGCAGCAAACAGAGGTGAAACATTTTGCAGGAATGGAGAAATCAAGTCAATAAATGTATCAGAAATAGGACTGTGAACAGAGATGCAATAAATGGCATGCAGCTGTTGCACTCCTCTTCTTGTTCACTTCCACATTTGATAACAGTCCTTCAGCAATCATTAACCCCTTTGTTAGCTAAAAAGGACAACACTAACATCCAGCTGAGCCTTCCTCCGCATGGATTATTTTCCAAAACCAGATACCCACCTTTTCCAACTTTTTTAAATCACTATCAAGGTAAATTTCTACTTAATCAGCAGCTGACATCTGTCAGTGGCCTTATACCCTTACTCACAGCTAAACAGGTCTGCCCTACCCTCTCAGCTCCCTGAATGAGATATCGTGCTAATGTAACAAAAAAGAATCTTTGCTGCTTCACTGTAAAAATAAGCTTTTCTGTTTCCAATATTGCAATGGGAGCTGAGAGTTAGAAGGGTCAAAAACATAATTAAAGCTTGCTTGTATAACCACTTTTTTTCCTCTTTGTGGGTCTTTTGCAAATTGAAGGGTTCAGTTGTTTTGAAGGAAAACAGTGTCTCAGAAATGCATTGTGAGTCCTGGCAAATAAATACTAGTCCTTTTGTAGCCAGCTCCAGGATAAAATCCTTACACATTTCATTGCTCTTTTTATTTATTGAAATGTTTTGTTTCTGGGTGGATTTTTTGAAGATCAACATCCCATTCCTGCCAACATGCTCGGACAGCTATGCCCATGCACAGCTGTTGATTCAGTCTCACAGTGCAGTTTTCTACACTGCCACATCAACACAAATAACCCAAATTTTTGTTTTCTGATTTGGCTAATCAATATTTCCTCATTGCTTTTGTTTTAATAACTATCTTTTTGGACTGTAACCGCAGTAATTATGTTCACAGATTAGACTTAGAGCAACTCGGTCATGTTTCTATATACATAAGAGGACTGGTCTCATGCAGAAAGCATACCCTGTGAAACCCCACTAGCAAGCTGCAGCAGTACCTAGATAAATTTTAGCCTCTTGAAGTTCTGTTTCAGTTACCTGTCCTATGACATCAGAAGTCAGAGTGCTGTTGTCTTCTACTTGAAAACTTAGTGAGAACATGGGAACAGATGAACAATGAAGGCATTTATGATATTCTTGCAAGAGGCAAAAACTGTTTTCCAGGAGTTAATTTTTTTCATCTCATTTTTCTTTTCTTCGAGCCAACTTTTTTTTCCCCCCAGACTGTTAGAGTTCATAAAAAAAACTTCTGGCTTCCAGCAAACTTATGTTCTGCTTTCATCTAGAAAGGCAAAAATGTGTTCAGCCAAAACCACAATATTCACCGCTATTTGAAACAATCTGCGCAGCTCTTTTACATCCCTATTTGCAGAGTGCCTTACAAAATTCAAAATTCAGTACAGTAACCACAGCACTAACTTTCCCAAATGTCCATGCACATCAGCCTCTAGGTAAAGTGAGTAATACTTATTCACATGTCATCACTGACTTGTGTGACTGGGATCAAAATAGCTCCATCAACTAGCGTGTGTGAACATTGCCTTTATCATCTTACCAACAGAGACTCCAGAATTAGAATTGCAGTGGGTATTTCTGCTGATCTGAAAGATTTAACATCTCCTCATCAAAAATTCCATTTGAGATAAAAAATGAATGTTTCCAAATCTAGTATTGCTGTACACAATGTAGGGAAGAGACAGTAATTTGGTATCTCAATAAGTTTTTTAAAAGAATGTTGAGACAAAACTCATTTCCACCAATGAAGCATCAGGGAAATTAAAATAAAGATGTATGACAGGTTCATTTTTTGTATAATTTGACATGGGCAGACCTGACATTCAGTGCAACTGAAACTTAGAAATCCCTGTTCGAGATCAGTCTTGATGAACATAACAGAATTCAAACATACAATAGGCAAACCAAAGCATTCAGCGTAGCAACAAAACTTCCCTGTCCACCCCCAAATAAAATAATGAATTCACCATCAAATGTTTGCTCAGAAGAACAAGCCTTTAGTGATTTCCAGTCAAATTGCATGATCAACTTGAACCAAAACAGACGGGGGAAAATAATGGAAGCTCAGTTTTAGCATTTTCAAGCAAAAAATATTGAACATTTTTCATCTAAAAATAAAAAGCTATATTTTAATATAGGTCAAACCATTATAAAATAATTTTTAAGTTAAAACACTCATTTCAGACCAGAAATTTGCGTTCACCCAAAAGAAATTGATGGGAAAGCTAACCCCCACCTTCACCCATCTGGTTTGGTTTGTCCTGAAACCATTTTCCCTCTGTTCCTTTCAAATGCTTTAATTCAATCATTGAACTGAAAAAGTCCAGCTTTATTTAACATCTGTGCTTTGATGCACGTATATAACTGGAAGATTGCAAAGCCTTTTGTTAAGCAGTATTTAATTATATGACAAGGAACTTTAAAAAAATGTTGGGTTTTTATTAGATGTCACTGGGGGCTGTTCAAACTGATCAGCTGGGGATAGAATCCATGCACCAAGAAAAAGAAAACTTTGTAGTGGACAAACCATCACTTTAACCTGATGCGCAATGAACTCAGAGAAAATAGCGTTCCTTTGCTGCTCGCTTTACACTCCTTACTCTTCAGTAGCCTTCACTGTTGTCAGGAAGGGGCCATTGCTGCCACCATGAAAGCTCTAGGACCCAAATAATCTATTTTAATCGAGAGAAACGTGCAGTACCTCCAAGAATCATCATCTACACTGCAGGTCAGAACTGATCTCACTTAATTAAATTAAAAACTGAAATTAACCATTGTGTAGTAAAAGTTGTTTCCTTGGATCCAGGGGTTACAACTGAGGAAAGGGAAGCAGATAACTTTATAAACTTTATACACAAATACAAAAGCATGCACAAAAAAAGATTGTGTCAAGGCAGAAAATTTCCTGCAATGTTTCTACTTTCCCTCTATACAGATGCATTACTAAAATATATGCATCTTTGATGTAAACACAAAAATAGCACTAGACCAGAGTGCAATATAAATGTGCAGTAAAGAAAAAGACAACCGAAATGAAGACTGTGATAAATTATGGCACTCTATAGCCTCCTCCAACCACTCCTCCCCCTTTCCCTTCTAAGGATTTCCAGGCAAGACTTGATTCAAAGTCTGAGTAGCCTGCACAAACGGCATAGGCACCTGCTAAATGGGAATTTTGAAGGGTGAGGGGAGATGGCACAGCACAAAGTGATTCACTTGAATTTCTTTCAGAACATTATAAATTTAAAGCATACTGTGAGGCAGCTTGTCCAAAATTAATTTGGCTTCTGTATTTGATAGTTTGTACAAGTCAGAAAAACTATGGCCCTTATGAGAATGAACTAAGCTTACATCACTCAAAGCAAGCATCATGGTAACGTGCCTCACAAGACTATTTGCAGACAGCCATGGTTCTACTTTATCTAAAATGCTTTAGATGTAAACAAAATCAAGTGGCATGATAATGAAGGATGGCAAATTTAAAAGTATTTTACGGGGTAATTTCAACTGCCATGGAGGTCTGCATGAGACAGAAAACTTGCCATTAGGTTGTTCAGTTACTTTTTGGGCAGGAATTTTCTGTTAGGAGTGAAAACTGAACACGTGACCGACCAATTCAGTCAACTTTGAAAAATCAAAGTCATAAAGCAGTGATTACATACAAACAAGCATAATTTGTGTAGAAATGTAATCTGTTATTTTAGCTCAGAAGATCCACTATTTGCTTCGTTCCACCCAGGTAACGACTCAGATACTGAAAGCATAGCAGAATGAGCTGCTTCCTTCCCATTATAAAGACAAAAATACCCTATTCAGTCTCATTCCAGAGCTGCCACCCTTACTCTAAAAATGGAAACTGAAAGGAGAGCAGTAGTACTTTAACCACTGCTTCTGAAAAATCCTTTTCTCTTTTCTTCCGATGCATAATATCCAATTCAGTATTCCATCTGAATGGGTTTGATATGAAAAACCTCAAGTGATGGTGCGTAGGAATATAGAATAGATAAATCCGTGCAGATGACAAGAAAGGAGAGCACAAACTAGTATCAGAAACCTGGAGTGGAACTTACATCTTTGTTGCCATACATCACAGTTCACTGAATGGCTTGCTTTTTTAGATGGAAGATTCAATGAACATGGGATTCTAAGTATGACTTCTTTGGCAAATCAAAGCACTTCATGCTTCAATAGGAAACAAAGCAAAAGCAACGAATTCCTTAACATTCTAAAAATAAGGTATGCAACAATGGACAAAAATTCAGATATTTTTGGAACCCAGGTTGCAATGCAGGATTTTATCACACATGCTTGTTGTGGATGAGCTCACTACAGTTCTCCAAACTTGCAGAGTAAGATTTTTATCTTAGAACACTGTTTTTATTCATTGCTGAGACTGAGCAGCAGCCCTAGGTATCAGTGAGCATGCCTGTACTTGTTCCAGTGGAGCTCACTAC
The DNA here is from genome assembly GCF_963932015.1 of Anas acuta. NCBI lineage: Eukaryota > Metazoa > Chordata > Aves > Anseriformes > Anatidae > Anas > Anas acuta. Next base: position 25,819,497 of record NC_088986.1, on the reverse strand, counting down.
CTCATCTGAGAGGGCTCACCCTCAGTGGCTGAGCAAGCCAGCACCCAAACATCTTTGGCATTCAGGAAAGTTAAGGACATAAGTCTACAGTTGAAGTCCCCTTCTTTAATTTGCAAAAATAAATAAATAAATAAATAAAAGGCATCATTGAGGAACCGCAGCACATGGTGACCCTATGCAAGGAGATCAAAGCACCTGCAACAGGATGTTGCTGACTTGCATAGTAGATACTTAGATACTTTTGCTGTATCTGTCAAAGCCCCTATGCAAAACAGGAAAGGGTTGTGTAGACTCATTGCTGGAAGACCTCCATTTCAGTCCATCGGCAATACCAGTAGCATTTGAACACATTTGGGTTTGCTAGCTTTCCAGTCAACTTACAAACTGCAAGAGGTCATAAGCTGATAGTTTAGATTCTGGAGAAAATCCCTAAGCTCTTTATAAATACCAGACACACAACCTCATAACATTGGAGTTTATAACAATATAATCTAACACATCTAATATACACCTATTGGAAAAAGAGTTGCATCAAATTCAGAACAATAATTTTGTAAGTAGTGTAACTATGCAATACTTTTAAGCCTATATATTAACAATATAGAACAACATTCCTGAATAGAGGTCCCCTATAAAAATTATGGTGTGCATTTTCAGCCAGGTTGAAAAGAGAAAATACAGTAAAGTGTGGGGTTTGTTTGTTTGTTTTTTTAAACCATCAACTACAATGATTTAATGTTATGTAAGATTCAGAGAAAGTTTAATTTTGAAGTTGAATTTATCACAGCATTAAGTTTAATAAAGTATGAAAATTAAACACTGAAGTCTCAAAATCATAATTAATGTTACAAAGGACTTCCTCTTCAGAATAAATTACTGCTCATTGAGAATTCCCCAAGAAAACAATACTGTTAAAACAGATATAATGCTGATCATCAAGCTTGCAAGTATTACCTAAATACATTGTGGGTTGAACTGGTCATGTGGGAAGCCAGCTCTTTATTGAGCTGTCCAACAGGCTCCAAAGGGACACAATTTAAATTATATCAAAGAATAAATTAGGTTAAGTCAAAGTACTGGTGATGATGATCAGCCCCATATATTAGATTATGCAACATTCCTATAAACTTTTATTCAAGAGCTCACAAGTTCCTCATCACTCATCAGGCATGCAGAGTCAGATGCTAATTAAGAAAGCCCTCACTCACACAAGAGCTGTTATACCAAAAAAAGAAAAGTCTTTAAAAAAAAAAAAAAAAAAAGGAATTCTCAGTTGGTATCTTTAAGCAGCCACTAAAGACAGGATACTATTTCTAAATCTGTATTCTCAACTACTTTCTGAAGCGGTGATTGGTATTTCATATCATATACTAGAAAACTTCACCCCTTAAAGCAATCTTTCACACATTGCTCATTATATTTATAGATAAGCATAGAAGCAATCAGCTCCCACAGTGGTGCCTTGCTGTCTGTCTAGAACTACTCTTCTATTGTAAAATTTTCAGACAGTGCTTTTGCGTATTAATAAACAAAGCAGTCAAGCCTGCCTCCTTTCACTAGTTTAATCTCAGAATATCTAAGCTGCCCACAAACCCATATATCTTTATGAGCAAATATTTGGCACAGAAACAAACTTTATTAAAGATCTGTACTTCACACTACAAATCAGAAATAGACTTTTTGATGGCCTTTCTTTATATACATAGTACAAAGTATACCATTAATAAACAAACATATGTCCTAAATCCCCAGTCAACTTTACAGCAAAGCTGTCTTTATGAACATAGCATTAGACCCTCCCCCCCCCCCCCCCAAAAAAAAAACAAAAAAAACCAACACTTAATAAAGAAAGCTGTATGGCAGACTACATCTGCACCCACATTACAAGAATATACATATACAAGTTAAAAAGTACTTTAAATGCATATTCACAAAGATATCTTGTGATACAATGCTTAATTTCATTCCAATTTAGCAATTTCCTCTATGGAAACACAGTGGATCTCTTATTTCCCTTGAGCTTTTCCATCCATGTTTTAAGGCCTACACCTGCATTAAATTGTTTTCAACTTAATCCGCTAGGAGTTAAAGCCCATAGAAAGAAATCTTTTAAGTTTTAGACATCAGAATTCTTACCATAGCACCAGGAACATAGGCGGCATATTAAATAATTAAAAAGCCAGATATGGCCAGAACCCCAATTAAGAAGCTGCAACCTACTACAGGGAAATGGTAATGGGCAGTAAAAGTCTCTGGATTCAAGCAGTACAGACATTCAATGCTGCTTTCCACTTCTTGCAGATGCATTCAGGAGATGCACTGAATGTTTCCCCAGATGTTTACATTAACGCTCCTTTAGAAGATAATTAATCAACCAGCTAATCAACTCTAATTTTGTTATTAGAATTTTACAGTTAATGGATACTCCACGTGAAAAGCAATCCCCAAACTTACTGTATTTCTTCTCTCCACAATAGTTCCATAAATTTATTTTTTTTTTTTTTTAGGAATTACAGTTGCATCTACATGTAAAAAAATTTGATGAAGCATAGAAGAAGCCAGAAAAACCTGAAGTAAAGCAAGTAAAACTTTTTCAGAGAAGCTATGCCTCATATAAGTTTATGAGCAGCTTGGCCTTTTATCCAAAGGACTTCCTCAACACCAAGAAAGGCTTTCAAGACTTAGCTTTCAAGGGACTAAAGTTACATATAACAAACTATTCTAGGCACACAACCTGAATTCAGTAATATCATTCAGGTTATGTAGCTGCCCACTTTTCTTTGTTCCAGCTAGTAAAGGCAAACTATGTGATGTTCTGATGTGGAAACAGTGGCACGTTAGCTCTATTAACATTTGGAGAAAAACAAAATATAATGCTTTTGCTTCTCTAAGTTATATAACCAACCTTAAATGGATCTGCTGAAGTTTACTAAAAGCACTTCCACTAAGGCATCACTTTGGCCCAATTTTAAGAATATCTTATATGTTAGGAATATTCACAAGTATTTTCACCCTGGATAATGAAACAGTATGTATGTACACGTATGTAAAAAAAAAAAAAACAGTATGTTTTTTAAGTTGCCTGTTTTACCTACATAGGTTTTATTTTGTCTTGTATGTTTCTATTTATAACCAGTTCCTCTTTGAAAGGCAATGCAATAGGTACTCATAGAGGAAGCAAAGCCGCGCCTGTTCCAAAAGTATGCTGTCACAGATACAGGAATACTCAAGTTGCATGCTTTGTTTTTTCTCATTACTGTTCCCTCTTTTTTCATAGCCATTTTCTGTTCATTTCTTGGTGCTGGATCCTGTTTGTTCCCTTGAATTTCTCCCAAGTGGCAAACAAGTTTATTTGTTTTTGTATTTGACTCAGAGTTTTAAAGTCGTCACTGCCAAATTAGGTTCAACACCAACTATGAGAAATAGATTCCCATGAACAGAAGTTTTCTGCAAGTTCTCTATTAAAGAAACACAGATTGAACATACACACAATGTATTTGTCTTGAGCATTGCAAAAGAACTTATTCCATGTCATGTGCATTTCATATATTGGTTCTCATAGCATACACACAAAGACTGATGACAGTGTAAATAGTTGCACTGTTTTCAGAATCAAACTTCATTGTCTGGTTTTTGTTAACAATCATATTGATTTTGCTTCTTCAAGTTATATAACAATCATTTTATGACTGCGTTCTTCTATCAATTAATAGTAACCCCCATGGAAAAAAAATAATAAAATAACAAAAACTGGATTATCATATTGTTTTAAGGTTGCAATCATCTAGGTTCTCAAATTTCACTTCAGTATTTTTGTACACCAAATTCAACACAGATTTTAACTAAAAAAAATTAGAAGAATAAATTCACTTAATTTTCCCCTTAGTTTTCTTCTAATCCAAAGTCACTGACAACTGATTTAAGAAGTAGGTCTGATAAAATGCAAATGCAAGCTATGTGTTTTCTTTACACTTTTTTGTCCATGCTGCATAGGTCAATGATAAAAGAATTGCAAAGAGAACTTCTGGTCCTATCCATAAGGAAAAAAAAAAGAATGGAAAATTTTCCTAGTAACAAGAAAGAAAAGCTTTATGTACAATTGGACTGTTAACTTTACATCTATTCTAGAAGAAAAGCTGTACTGCTGAAGATTTCTGCTCCCTAAAAGTATTAAACACTTACCTTTCAGAAGCCAATTTTATATAGTAAAAGCATCTTATCCAAGCTCATGATCTATGACAGCAGCAGAAAAATAAATCCTTACAGGACAGCCAATAATACAAATGTGTATGAGAGATAAAGACACCATTCAATTTTCCCTTGTAAGTATTTGTTGGCAATCATATCACACTGCACTTACAACAATGTTTCATCAAACTTTTTCCACATACATACCGTTTGCAGGCCCAAGACTTTTCTTCACATCACAGCATACATGCACAGCCATAGGGGTGCTCAGTGGCCTCAACCCGCAGGGGAGGCTGGGTGAAACAAAGAGCCTAGAACAACAAAGAAGAGACCCCATTTACACACTGAAGTTGTCACACACCTACACGGCTGCAATAAGAGCAACCTTAACCTGAAGGCATGAGCCTTTAACAGCTCAGTCCCCACATCACCTCTGAAAAGGAAAACTTCCTTTCTGGTTCCTCCCACTCACTCAGCACAAACTATAACCAGTCAAAACTGTAAGGAACATTAACAGAAATAACCCACCTAAGAACCTCAGCCTTTTCCTGAGGAGCTACCTAAGGAAAAAAGGGTTGCTCTTTGCTCAGGACTGGCCATAGTAGTTTCCACCAAGGGGACAGCGCTCCTGGCCAGGCCTGGGCTCGGCACAATTGCAGGCTGGGCCCAGGTGCTGCCCCTCAGCTCTTGTGCCCTCAGAGCAGCTGTGCCCTCAGGGCTGTGATACCTTACAAACCTTGGTCTGAGCTTCTTCTTCAGCTTCCCTGCATGCCATGTGCCCATGGCATGGCACAGCTGTGAGGGGTAGTCAAGAAGGTGTGCCCGGCAGGTGCTGCTGAGAGCTCCCTGAGGCACTGCTCTCAGCAGGGCTCCCTCAGCGCTGCCCTGAAGGTGTGAGGTGAGTGCGCCAAAATGCCTCCCCTGCCCAGAACAACGGGCTCCTGTTGGGGAAGTTCACCTAAACATGAACTGACTGCCGCAGCCAGCTTAGCCACCAGGCTCCTCAATATTCCCCCACCAAGCACCCCAAAGGCGAGGTGCTGTCTCTAAATCCACATGGATGTGTGCTGCCAGGTGTGGGCTATCTCTGACAGTGGAATGGCTTTCCAGCAAATTAATATGCCTCATTAGCAGCTGCACCTGCTGAGCTGCTTTGTCACCCAGTACTGAGGTATTCTCTATGAAGTGCTAGAAACCCAGCTCTTGCCTGTAATTTCTGAGAAATTCTCAGAGGAACTTTCTGGAAACACCCAGAACACATGGAGGAAGCTGCACGCGCTGCGAGCCCTCAGGGCAAACCCGCCCGTGCCACATGGAAGATGGCGCCCACGGGCTGGTAGCGGGGCTCAGCCTCTGCAGCTCTGTGCTTGCAAAGTTGATTAACACACACCCCAGGAATGTTTCTGCCCTTGGTTGACCTCTAGGGTGTTTATTTGTTTTAAAGTGATTACAAAACATAACATCAACCATACTACAGCTTGTTTAAATGTCATATTTCTACCTGTGTTCCTCGTTTCACAGCCCTTTGGCTATCTGTTACATAGTGTTCAGCTAATGCTAGCTAACGCCTTACCAGAAGAGGACTTCAGATGCTACACAGAAACAATAAATAAATAAATAAATAAAGTACAGAGTAGTCTATGTAAAAGTTTCCAGAGCACTTTTTGATTCATCCAGACAAAGAGAATTTCACCTCCTAAAGTCACGCTTATGGTTGTTTTTTTTTGTTTGTTTGTATATGCTTGTATGATCAAACTTTTGAGTTGCAACAATTCTTAATTAAGTATTTAAAGATTCCGCTTTGCCTGGCAGCTCTGTCCTACTGTGACTTTAAAAAAAGTATCCATCCAAAATTTGTTGAGCATTACAAAGAATTCAGAATGTTTCTGCTTCTAATACTCATCATCTGTCTAGAAAACATATATGATCATAAACAGCTGTTGCATTAGACTTTTAATCAGCCACGATTTTCAAAAGAGACAAAGAATGTTGGAAGGGATGATGGAAAGTTATTGCAGAAAATGCCCTATTTGAGAACTCCAATATCCAGTTTTAGGAGGCAGAACTTTTCTAAGCACTGTATAAAGTTTTTATATATAGCATATTGTATTTTGAAGAGTATAGCTCTCTGAAATAAGTAGAAATAAAATACCCAAATACAGTACACACAACAAGCAAAACTGTAGAAAATGCTTGAGACAGGTGTGGTGGTTTTTTTTTTTTTTTGCTTGTTTTTTAAATATATGTAATTATAAATATATATAATTAAGATATGTATCACTAGCTTGCACAGATGGAAAAGAATAAAGATTTAGCCCAGCAGTTCATTTTCTCTTCAAGTTACATAAATCTCATTAATGAGGGGTTATGAAGTCTTATGCAGCCTATCCCTTTGCCTAGAAAATGTTGATTTTCAGGCACGGCCAATTTCTCTTCTCAGAAATGTTAACATTATCTGCATTAGCTTTGTTGGAGTCAGGAGTCATAGGGTAGCTCCTGACTCATTTTTTTAATAGAACATGCCAATTTGAAATAGTAATACGTCTACTCCATGTTATCCATCTGCCATAAAAACACAAGATTGGAAGGGGGGGAAAAAGGTACTTGAATAACTATTTTAAAATATCCCAAACTCCTGACATTTAACTATTACAAATAGTTTCACTACGTATTAGAAGGGATTTATGATACAATCACTTTGAAATTCAGAGCCTTAGGACATCCTAAACACATTCACACTGGGAACATCAGACAGAGTGCTTGCTCTGCGTTCAGCCTGCATAAACTTTTCCAGCATTTCTCTTAGTCCTGACTCATCCCCAGACCCCTGCCTGCTGAGCCCATTTCACCCAGGGACAGTGACAGGGAAGAGGAGTCTGGGCCTGTGCTCTCTTAGATGGCCTGTGCCTGCAGCAGAGGCTGGCACAGATGCCTCAGAGCATCTCTTTGTGAGGGAAAAATGCTGGAGCTAAGGTGCTAGGGAAAACAGTCAACAAACAGCAAGTGATACAAATTTCCTGGCAAAAGCCAAAATCTTTTACTTTAGCTTAAGGCCATGTACTTTGTCTTCTTTGCTCACAGGCAGGTGAGGGCTTTCCTTCATTCTGGGTTGCTTCAGAGGTCACTCGGCAGCTATTACAAACTCTGCTTGTCTTTTCATTCCTTTTCCAGCTGGTTATTCCCATTGTGCCTGACAGCAGTTCAAGCTCAAACCACTGCAAACAGTGAAGTTATTTAGTCTGAAGAAAGCTGCTGTTAGATGGTCAGGACAGACACAGTGTAAAATGCTGTCCTACGCCTCTACTTCAACACTGAAAATAAGGTTATTCTGTCATATTCAGATTTGTGCATACATCTCCTAAAAGAGTAACCACAGGAGCATGAGATTCTGCAAGCCCTGGATGGACACCAGAAATCGTCACTTATGACAAGCACTATATAGAAAATATATTAGAGGGATAACTAGGACCCTGCTGTCTATCCAGCTGAGACAACACTGGCAAATTCTTTTTAAGTGGTCAGAGACACATAGTAGGTTGTAATTTAATTTCTGGTGCCATCTCCACCAGACACCGCAGATACGGATTCCAAGCATAGCTCAACTACTTACTGAAATTCACTGCACATTGCAAGCCATCATGTGAAAGACAGGTGGAAAAGTCATGGGAATGAACAATCCTTTGTCCTTCAGAAGTTTTCCACACACAGTCTAAACAACATGCATTTCCAAAGTGTTCCTAGGCAGAATTTTAATTTACACTATAAATCAGATTCATTAATCAATACAACTTGCAGAATTACATAAGTGTGGAGTACCTAATAGTAGTAAAAAACAAAACAACAACAACAAAAAACAGTGCTGAAGCCTGAGTAACATGGAGGTATCTTGCATGATCTGCCTGCATGGCTAGAGTTCTGGAAGCAGCACCAGTGATTTACAGTGTTTTCTGGAAAAGGCAACCTATGGATTCCATGTGTGATCTGGGGACATTCCATCTCTGAGGCCTGAGCATCCCCATTTTCATTGGCCTTCATGCCTTGTTTTGTGAACTGCTCAGCACTTTATAATTACCAGCATTAATACATCTTTAATGTGCAATAAAATGTTTTTCAAAATCAATAGCATAAATCTCTCATCTTTAGATGCAATAAAATGTGATATAGATTAATGTTTTAATAGCAAGATACCTAATATATATCAAAAAAATGCACAAAGATATAGTCTGCTTTATGTCATGTGCCTAAGTGTTTTACCATTGCGGATTATTGGCTCCTATCTTAAAGGAACAGGGTAGTACAGGTGATAAAAATTCTTGAAAATCATAGTTAATTTCTGCTTCTGTTCTGTAAAACAAAACCAGTGAAATAAAGTAATCTTTTCAGGAAGTGATCAATCACATTCAGGAAAGAGAATCCGGGCATTTCTTTGTTTCCATTACAATAAGAAACTGATCTATATATGAAGAAAAGTATAGCACTCAGAAAAGAAAAAGAATTGGAGAGAGCGTGTGTTGTTTTTTTCCCCAGTGCAATTAATGTTATTCTAAAATATATTAAAAGAAAATCAAATACAGGAAGATAGGAATCACCATGCCAAACCGGACCCAAGATTCTTTGTCTAAGACAAAAAAATGTGGCATTGAAAGCAAAACAATTCTGCACTAGAAGAGTAGGAAGCGATCTTTCCATTCCCTCCTGTCCTGATTCTTTTTTGTAAACCAGAAAAGTAGATTTGAATCTCATCATGTATGGAGGTCATCTGGGTTTTCTCTGCCAAAGGGCATTACTTTGCACATCTGTCCCAACTGACCTTCACTGCTGTTCACAGTCCCCTGTTTCTCTTGATGGTTAAGACTCCATATTCATCAAGAAATTAGAAGTGCTTTCTTAGCTGTAAGTACTCACTAATAGTCTTCTTGGAAATTTGCTACACCTGGGTTGCCAACACTATGAAATATGTCTCCAACAGCCTCTTAATTTAGGTGTGCTCTCAAGAAAAGCATGTTGCAACAGCTTTCACTCTCTACAGTTCCTGCCTGCCTGCCTTAATGATATGAATCAGTGCTCCTGTTAACACGTTTCCCCATTAGCGTTGCTTCTGTTAAAAATGTTTAATTGATATATATATATATATATATATATATATATTTTTTTTTTTTTTTTTGCATAGAGTTGCAATTATTAAGATTTAATGGATGCTCCTGAATATCAGGAGAGAAAAAGAACTCAGCTAGAACAAGGTATGATTCTGTTTCATGATAAAGCTTATGCTAATATAGACTGCTAATTGAAAAGTAAAAGGACCATCTTTGTATCAGAAATGAAATCTAGCTTCAGTGCTTCTGGAGACAGAAATGCTGAGGTTTTTCTAGTCTGACATTCTGTGCAACAAGTCACAGAATATCTCCTAGTAACATCTCAAGCTTGTTTTTGTGCTCTAGACCGCGTTCAGCATTCAAAAACAACAAAGATGCAGAAGAAAAAAACAAATTCCAAGATAAGCTCTTCTGAAGTTTAACTAGTCTTGCTGAAGTTCTTCTGAATTATTTTCATTTATTTTCAAAATGGATTTGAACATAAGTGTGGACATCAACTGCTACTTTCTGAGCTACCTAAATCTTCTATATACTGTGTGTTTCTCCAGAGATTCCTGGTTTTCAACATCAGTCCTGGATTTTGATTCCATTAACTGAAGTGAAACGGACATGCAAATTTAATAGATAGCTCTGAAAGTCCTAATTCCTATTCTGTGCTCATTCTGCCAAACTACTGCAGCATCTGAGGTAGGAGATGGGAAATGTATGAGATGGGAGAGGGAACTATTTTGCTTGATTTCAAAGGTGATTTAATTTCTTTCAAGAAATCAGACTCTTGCTTCTCTTGAAACTGTACCGAAAAAGGAAAGTACAGGAGCAAAAATATTTATTCTAGATATAGTATTGTGCATGTTTCTTTGAGACAACTGATCTAATGAACAGTGTGATCTGACACACACTTAAGTCAGCTCGATTTTCTCAGCACTGACAGCACTTCCGTGTTGCTCCAAACTCACTCACTCGGGTACTAAGCACTATAGCTGCTCTGTCTTTGCAGTCTGCCCAGACAAATCTGTCCTGCCTCTCAGCCAGGCTAATTAATTCTGATGAGAGTGCTGGAATAACATTGCTAGGCTGCATCTGATTTGTGGCTCCGAGCTCACCGGCTCAGCATTGGTTGAGGAGCTCCTATGCTGTGCTCGTCTGTATGAAGCCTTCAGATATTAGCACTGCAGTGAACATACATCATATATAGACTCTTGCTAACGTTCAAGCTTTTGACAGGTTCGCCCTAGTTATACAGGGGATAAAAAGGAACTGCAAACTGATGTGGACTCATAATTTTCATTTTCCTCTTGAAGAGTTAATTTCAGGTATGTCTAGGAACCTGTGAAAGGTTTGGCTCCCAGCACCATGTTCTCCTCGTCCAAGACAACAAAGATTAAATAAGACTTCATTTATGCAGAAAAAAATAGTAATAAAATCCTATCTGCTATATCAATAAGGTTGGGTTAGTTTTTGTTTGGGGTGTGAATATTGGTGACATTTGGTGCTCACAAAAGTGGGAGATTAATCCAGGTCAGAGCAAAGTCTGGTGCAAAAGGACCCTGTGTAAACTCCCACACATCTCCATCAATGCATCTCAGTCAGGAGGGGCAGTGAAACGTGGCTGCTGTCCCAGCACTGGACCTCTTCCGAGGGGAATGCCAAATCTGCTGAAAAGCCCCAATGGTTTGCTTGATTGCAAATGGGTTTCAAACCCATCAGAACAGCACATTTAATTATACCTCTCTGTTGCTTAACTCTGAAATTGTAACAGGTACTTGTTTGTCCTCCAGCTACGCTCCTGTAATTGCCCCTATCCAAGAATAAACCAGGAGGTAGCAAAAATTGTATCTGTGATGACGGTTGGTTGGTTGGTTTGTTTTAACTAGATGTTGATTTTTAATATGCTCGACTGAATCTTGATGTAAAAGAAGCCACTTCTAAGGGCAAATTCACGTTGCCTCTTGCTTTGATCTTTTACACACAGACACACATACAAAAACCTTATGCAAAGGAAGAGAGGATTTGAAAAAGAAACAGGTGTTAGACTCTGAAAAACACTATAACCAGGTCAATAGGAATTTCCCACTTGCTGTTCAAATTCTGTGCCTGTTTGCCAAGGAATCAAGGCTAACCACATACAGTTTCCCAGCTATATACTGCTGGCAGGGATCTTATCACTGAGCCAAATTAGCAGGAAGGCATATTCTTAGATTGTTGTTGGCTAGGGGCCAATTCAACAGTGGGATCCAGGTAAAACTTGAAACCGATTATTTGTGTCTTTTTTTTCTTAAAGAAGCAGAATGTGAAAGTTAAAACTACAAGTTTTACATACCCTGTGTTGTTCTTCACTTACAGGGCAACAGAATCCAAAAACTGAATTGTTTCAAGGCACAGTAGTGTGCCAAATGCACATTTTTATGTAGATGACCTCTGTTTTCCCTTGCTTTGGGGAGAGAAGAAAGAGCTTATTACAGGAGGGAAACTCTCTGCATAGAGGCAATATTTGTGAATGTCAGTATCTCTGGCACAGAAGGGCAAATATATATATATTGAACGTAGCCTATTCATACTTGCTTCTCTTATTTAAACCCCAACATACAACACAGCAAAATCACTGGGAAAAATCCCACTAATTTTCATTGATACAGGACAGAGTCCTGGCTTGGAAGAATAGTGTGATCATATTGACGTCACTGGACACTTTTAAGCAATGTTGCAAAATCAGTTCACCCATGGAATTGCTTCCCCCATGCTCATAATGTGCTTTGTGGAGCAAAAGCCCACACTGGGAAAAATGAGGGAAGGCTGTAACTCAGGGAATTGCTTACGCATTATCCTATTGGGTCAATTTTTTATTTTTTTTCTAGAGAATGTGAAATGCATTGGGCTTAAAAAGCTCTCAGCTTATGTAAGAGATGCCAAAGGGCAGACTATTCATTAGCCAAGACATAAAAGTAAAAAGGCTGCTTCAGGGCCTTGAGGCAGCACAGTTTCTTGAGCTGTGCTTCATAACAGCTGCCCTCCAAAGTCTGGTTAACGTCATCAGAAGTGCTCTTTAACAGAGGACTAAGACCATGTCCCTACTGGCACAGAATCCCCACTCTGGGCAGTCCCTACATGAAAAAAATAAAATAAAAAATAAAAATTAAAAAATCCTCAGTTTCCAGATCTCTCTTTCTATCTGAACCCTGACACACTGGGGCTCTTCCTTTACCTCAAAGTAATCGCCATAGGAATTTTTGCTCTTTTCTTCTTTAATATTACTTTCCATTCTTCTTAGTCTTTGATAAACAATGGCTGCTTAGTTATTTGTTACAACATGTACTGCTGGCCCTGCACATTAGTCCTCTCTGCGGAAACTGACTTGATCATTTGACATTTGATTTTTCGAGGTCCCTTCCAATTGCAAACATTTTGTGATTCCGTGACCATCACAGAGCAGCCTTACAGAGTGTGTGCGCTTTGGATTTACAGGAAAGCAGGGAACCAGTACCAGAAAGCAATGGGAGTGAGCAAGTTCCTTCCTACCATGTAATTGTATTACTTTTTGCTGTAGACATGATTAGTGTCTAGAAAGTGGTGTGATTAGCATTTTTTCCCTTAAATGCTGCTATAAAATGATATAATTGGCTAAAAATTCTTTGTGCTAAATCTGGTACGCCTTTTTCCCATGTAGAAGTCCAGCAGAAGAGCCGGACACCTGCATCTATTTCTTGCATACAGCCCACTTCCCTAATGTGGAGATATATCCTGTTCTAGCTTCTGGGCTGGGTTACTCATGCTACCTTCTAGCAGCACTTTATATGTGAGCGCTGGCTGTGAATCACTTCAGAGGAGCCATCAGCACACAGTTGTAGCTGTTCAGAGCAGTTACCATCACAGGGTCACTCGTTTGTGTTTGTGATGTCTCTCAGCCAAGAGTGTCAGGTTGCAGGGGAATGTGTTGGCTGGGACGTCTACTGTAGCTCAAGCTCTTGCCAAGGAAACCTGAATAAACCTTATAAAAATATTCTCCCCCTTCCTATTTATCTTAGATTTTTGAAGTTATAACTATTTAATTTATCAGACTTGATTTATTGAAGTATTTACCTTGGATGCTGTTGTACTTGATGGTTTTGAGCAAAGAAATGACTAATTCATAATGACAGTTGGGATGAAAAAAATCGCAGCACCAGGAATTAAACTAAACAAACTCTTGATTTATTTATATTTTTAGCTACAAGCAAAAGCTTGAAGCTGAGTAATAGAGTGCTAGCTGCAATTTAAAAAAAAAAAAAAAAAAGCAATACAGAAAGGAACCAAAGCAAGAGAAAATTCCATAAATATAAGGAAAAACATACCCATCTGCTCTATCCAAAAGCTTTGGAGGAGAAAAGGGAGAAGAGATTGAAATGGCTATTGAATAACACTCATTTGATGACTCCTGAGTATTTCTTTACATAAAAAGCATGCAAGTGTGAGGCCATCTCAGTTCAAGCTTCCTTACTCCTTCTCCAACAGTGCCTCCTGCTAGAAGCCTCCTGCCATGCAGCAAGCACCGCTGCTGGCTGCGTGCCTGTACTGCTTTAACTTAGTGAAGCTTCTTGCTATGAAAAGAAGCCTACTGGAAAGCTATGGAGAGAGACCAGAAAAGGAGATGTGGGGATTGTTAATACATTTCTGTGTAGCAGTGTAAAACCCATGACTTCAAGGACTACTGAGCTGGAAAGTCAAAAATAGCACTCTTGAAACTGTGACTCTCACAAAACACTGTCAGAAAACTATTCCTGCTAGATGGAAAAGTTGAGAACAAAATATCTAGTTTGAGGCTATTTCTTTTGTACCTGTTCTAAGATGAACTTTCACAATAAAATCTCACCTGGTATTCACTTGGGATGCAGAGGTGCAGATGTAGCACACAGAGTAGAAATGGGTCTTGAATGAAAATACATGAACCTCCTATCTGTAAGTATATGAATTCAGCTAACTTGTTTTTCTCACATCTCTATATGCTTAACTCAACTTTAAATTCTACATAGATAGTCATAAACTTTATATCAATAAAGATTCAAGTTTTAGCGTAAATATTTGGTTAGCACTTAGCCAGTATTATTGGTTTTACAGGGCTCAGTAGCTGTCCTATCAGCTAAAAATGGAAGATCTAAAATCTCGGCGATCTTCAGAAATGCTAAAGCAGAGCCCATGGAATCCTGCACCATGAGATGACAGCTGTGCTGACATCTCCTACCTTACCAATTGCAGGTTGGTATCAGAGGCTGAGCCACAGGCCCCAACAAATGGCATGCTACGACAAGTAATCAACCTCTGTAACATCTAGCCAAGTGGCATATGAACTTCATACAGTCAGCGATTCCAAAGCAGCATAAGACCTTTAGAAGAGATGTAACATAAACTTTTTTCTTGACACAAGCCAGGAAGCCTGTGGCATTAAGGTAAGGAGCGCTGCCTAGACTTGCTGTGCCTTAAGGGCTGCCTGTACCTGGCCACGCTCGTGGCTGATCCTGACTCACCCACGTCTCCTTGGCCTCACAGCTGCTTCGTTGCTTTGCGCTTGCATGGCGAGCAGTGGTCCACTGTCTGATGCTGGTTGGTGTCACCAGCCCTACCCTGCTCACTGTGCCCGTGGTGCAATCCCTTCCCTGTCTGCCTTGCTTCACTCTTGATCCAGGCTCTGCTTCCCTGGCAGGGCTGCCAGCTCCTGATGCTCCCTGGCACCTTGCACTGATGACATCCATGCCAGAAAGGAGCAGGGAGGACAGAGATGTGGACGGAGATGGAAGTGGAGAGGCTGTGGCAGAAAACAGATATCTCTTCAAGTCAATGAAATATTTCATATAACAAAGAATGAGAAAACCTATACAATTGATATTCAGGTATGAAGAGGCCACCATTCAGTAACTCAGGCAAGAGCTACCAAAGGAAAAGGCAGAGACTGACTAATTGGACTGAGGAGGCAAGAATGGGGCTGTCTGCTGGAAAGGGGGCTGCAAATTTTGCCTGCCTGCCATGTCCACAGAAAAAGTATTTCCATTGTGGTTGGAGCATGGGCAAGGCATGATTTGGTAGTGGAAATTGCTTGCTCTCTTGGGAAGGAGACAGAACTTATGGAATAATTTTTAATGCCATTTAAGAAATTGAATTTCTGTTCTGTGGGAATTTTATTTATGCTAAATCAATACATAAAGTCAGAATTTCATTTTACTGATGAATAGGAATTATATTGAAAATCAGCATAGACAAAGGAAACACTTTTAAAGATGCTGAACTGTTGTAGTCCTGAAGTGGTTTTAACGACAAAATGACATAACATTAAAATATGACATTTAAATATTTCATAAAAGACAAATAATTCAGTGCCAAAATTATAACAAGATACGGTTGTTCTCAAAATGACATTAACATAAGTAAAATAGGCTGAAAAATGATTCATTTCTTTCTTCTTTTTTTTTTTTAAACTTCAAAACTAACACTTGCCAAATTTCTGCATTTGGCAAGAACTTCATTTTTGAGTGAAAACTTACTATTGTCCTTGTCTTTTTTTTTTTTTTTTTTTTTTTTTTTTTTTTACCATATTTCTCTGAAGTTGAAAAATATGAGTGATGACTTCTATTTCAACAAGAGAGCTGACAAATGATTTCTTGGTAGACTGTGATGCTACCACTGATTTATTCTGTATGTATGCAGTCTGCTGTACCTCACATGTAGTTTATTTTTTGCAGTCATTTTTGAGAACCACTATTATAAAGTCTATCAGCCCTACAATCCAATATTGACTTCATGCTGTATTGCCTTACAAAAAAGTTAGCACAGGCACACTACTTTATTCTATTTTTTCTTTTCTTTTTCAGCCCAAGAAGCTTCAGAAAAAACATCAGTTTTAAGTTGGGAATGTTATCTCACTGATACAGCAATGAATTATGTTCACAACCAAATTATTGAGGCTAAGCATGGAGGGTTCGGCTACAACATGCACTCCAAACCAGAGCTTTGTCTTACACAGACACAATCTATGCATTTGTATAAACAAATGCTATCTTCGTTACCTCAAATGGCTCCATGCTACTGAGATGGAGCAAGCTGAATGCAGCGCAGAGCTCTGAACAGAGGTGTTTGAAGAATTTCAGCACAGCCTGGCGGGTAAACTGAGAAAATGCAGCAGGGCCACTAAGGGAATGTAGGGAGCACTGCTGTGGGCACACTCTGCATGGCCAGGATCTCAGCTAACTGTCAGGCAAGGTCAGGCTAGCATGAGGTTTGCCCTCCAAAACCAAAACTGTGATACTGAATGCTAAAATTGGTCCGAAGTAGATTTCCTGTTTCTATTTTGCCTCTGTGTTGTACAGTCACACTTTTGGATTCAAAACACAACCTGGCTGTAAATAGTTATACGCCTTTTCCTTTGAAAAAGGTTTATTATTTTAATTTCACAAATTCAGTAATGTTATGTATTGCTGATGCTGAAAATACTGAGTCTGAGGACTTAGCTATTTGATAACCCCCCTTTTCACTAAGGTTGAAAAAGACTGTAAGACTTATTTACAGTAACTTACTGTATTACTGTAGAATTCCTTTTTGTCCCTAGCAAGGAGATATTTTAAATTAAATTTCTTTAATAATGTTGCAGTTGTCATCTTCCTTTCATTTGCATTGAAAAGAAAGATCAACTAATAAAACTTTTGTATAAAACTTTTCATTTATACCTTGCTATACGTTTATGATGTACTGGGTTCCATTCTTCCTCTGAAGCCTTACATTTTTCTGACCACCACAGCCTGGACCAGTCCCAGGCTCAGTGGGCTGGACATTTTTATGTCGTATAACATTCATCTCAAGAATCACGATATGGCTGATACTCTTAACATACTCTTTCTGCAAAAGATATTAATATTACTACCTGGTTCATTACAGAGTGCAAGAAAGTTATAAAAATATAAACAAAAGAGAAAAAACACAAGGTTCATCCCCAGCTGTAGTTACCTGACCAAGAAAGAACTTGTGAAGGCTCTGAGACCCTTCCTCTCTCCACATCTTCCTACACCTGGCTCCACCAACACGTCATCATTCTTCCACTTTTCTACTGGTTTCTCTCCAGTAAATTGTGGCAGAAATCCAATCCCTTTGGTCACATTAAACCTTGATTAACTGAATTGGTCTCCCAGATTACCTGTTGCTTAACTCACCCATTGCTTAGCTATTTCTATCCTGGATTTCAGATTATAAAATACTTGTGAACAACAGCTGACTCTTAGCTTGAGGCTGTGGTTACCTGTCATTTTTCAGTTTAACTCTACTTGAGAAAGTCAACAAAGTTTTGTATCTTACTTTGCACGTTAGTTTCTCAGCTTCTAGGCTATGCCAAGTATTCAGCCTGCTTACAATGTTGTTCTTGCCTTAACAAAACAGTTTCTTAGCAGATTATTAGCTTGGGCTTTGTGCCTCACCTGTGATGTGCTTCGCTGTGTTCCTGGGAGACAAAAATACAACCACAGATCACCCACATGAATACAGAGCATCCCAGCATAATGGCACTCTACAGATTCTGTCACCACCTTTTGGATTTTTGAAACTCAAATGACAATAGAAAAGGAAAAAAAAAAAAAGGCACCCTGATGTATACATAGCAAGTTCCTAGAAGTAATCAGAAATTCTAAAACTTATTAAGGCAGACTCCATCAATTGTCACATTGGGATTGTATGAAGTGTTATTTTTATATATATATATATACACACACATATATATACATGTGAATGTTTGCTGCCACTGTACCTTGATAAGACTACCAAGCTGCAACACTTAACTGATAATTGTGAATTAATTATTTGATCTCAATTAGCAGCAAAATTAAATTAATGTTTTAACTGTGACCATATATGTTTTTTACATAGCTCTCAAGTATTTTCAATTATTTTTATTTTTTTCGTAAGGAGAAATTAGGAGCATGCAGTGATAAGTGGAGGGACACTAAGTCTGTTGAGTTTCTTTAATGACTTCAAGCAAGAGAAAAATGGTTTTGTTCACCTGTAATGAGAGAATCACAACACTTACCTGGATTCATACACAGTATTATAAGAATTTCCTACTCAAATTTGTATTTTTATCCATATATTGGACAGCACAAGATTTTGTGCATTTAGAAGAAATGACCAGTTTACAGACTGTTAGAACAATTTCCACCACGTTAACTATTAATTAATCTTTTTATTTGTCTTAAAAACAGTAGGCTAAAATTCAGCAAGAAACAGTAGAAGTATCACAACTATAACATACAAAATCTCTTAATTAAAAAAAAAATTGTTGTACTAGTTGAAATATACATGGTTTGGAGAAAAGCATCTACTCTGAAAACAGGTCATATGCATTCATGGAAGTAATCTCTTTAAATTACAGGATATAAGCATACAAAATAAATGTGCAAGCACACAATATTTCAAGCTCTAAGAGTAAACAGAAAGTGTTTTCCGTCAGAACTGTAATCATTCAAATCTCCAAACTTTCTGCTTTGAATCTAATATTGAAATCTCAGATGAATTTATATGGAGCAACAAGGACATCTTGAGGCAAGTTAGAAAAATGCAAAACTTCTACTCCACATTGATTTGGGAGGATTTACTAAAAATCTGACCCTTGGAATTAGCACACAATGTAAACAATAAGCTCTTGAAGTTGTTTGGCAAAGTCCCATAAATTCCGCTTACTTAAACAGTGCTTGGTCAGCACTCCTGAGGTGATAGAACATATGCTTACCAATTAGAGTTAATAGTTTTGAAGACAGGCCTGTTTTAGTAATACACTACTCTTGCTGTGTTGAGTTCTTTTCCTCCTTGTTACAGACATTAAAAAAAAAAAAAAAAAAAAAAAAAACACTTCCCACTGCTCAATATAAGAATATTGTATTACACTGTACATATTTTTAAAATGAAAAGCACAAAAGCAGTGAAAAGTTTTTGAAGAATTAAATGCAAATCTACACAAAAAATGAACTTTCACAGTTCTCTGTCACTCTTTCTGAGTTTCAAGTATTCCATTAAATTTGTAACTTTGAAAATCTGATATAAAAATAGATGTCTTCCAAAAAGGTATGAAGAGGGAAAAAAAAATCATATACTTCCTATTTTGGTTAAGATTTTTTGCACATCAAAATGCACTGTTTATTTTTTTAGCAAAAAAAAAT
Organism: Anas acuta; assembly: GCF_963932015.1. NCBI lineage: Eukaryota > Metazoa > Chordata > Aves > Anseriformes > Anatidae > Anas > Anas acuta. The sequence goes on along the minus strand of NC_088986.1, from coordinate 25,800,053 downwards.
TAAGTTAAAACTGGAGTTGTGGGGCCATTTGTTGAGCTTTCTGTTCCCTTAGTAGTATCTGCAGCCTTAGAATCCTCACAGACTTCAGAAGCCCCATTTTCCTCATTTTCCTCTGGTATTGATGTGGTAAGATCAATAGTGATCAAATCAGTTTCCTGATCTTTTTTTTCTACTTCATTGCAAAATTCAACTTTATCTTCCTGCTGGCTGTTCTTCTTTATTTGTCCATTCTGTGCAGGGTAGATACTGGCAATGGTGTCATACAGAAATTGGTAATGTTCCTTAAATATAAAGAGAAGAGGTTAGTATGAATGAAACACACAGAGCCCACAAATAAGCCCATTCATTCTTTCTTTTCTTAAATTTTAGAAACATAGTACACAATTGAACATGCAGAACCACATGTGAAGCAGCTTCCACAGTTTTTGGCATACAGGATAGTGGTTCTATGGTTTATTCTGATTTCATGCGTATATAATATCTCTGTAGCTGCTTCTGTCAGATGCTCCAAGTTGAGTCACTCAATACCCTCTTGGTTCACAAGGCAAAGTCCCCAGATATGTTTTTCAGAGTACCTAAATTGTAAACAACATTTATCTCTGGGAGAGTTATCTTATATCTTATCTTAAACTAAACCTGGTTTGTTTTTTTCAGTAAATAAAAGTGTATGCCACAGAGACACAAATTCTCTGGAGTGACTTAAAAAAAAGTTGATGTCTCACAACCTGTGAAATGAATTTCGCCTCCTAACCCAGGGTGCTGTGCACACATGTCTCTAAACCAACTATAGAAATACCAATTACTGCAATTTGTAATTGTATAATGTGCAGCCTTCCATGAGGTGTTATAGCATTACATCGCTGGATATCTCACAGACTTCTTTATTCTTAGCAGTAATGCCAATTTCTAAGTAATGATTAGTGGTTGTGCATGTCTTGATTATGATTAGTGTTCTCTATGCAGAAACGATGCATAACATGATAAAGATATTTGTAACTGTGATAAGCAATCTTGTGATTTGTCCTGGTAAGTCACAGGATTTACTTACAAAGGTGGAGACCACTCCCAGCCTGGTGCGACGAAGAGCTTTTACTACTTGGAAAACATCTATTACTTCTTCTGTTTCTGCACTCTCCAAGAGGGTCATTAAAGCACAAAATACACCAGTCTGCTGCGATCCATCACTAGAAGAAAACACACCTTGTTAAAATGTATAATCAGCAAGACTTCTCACTAAACAGTAGCTTAATTCAAAGTCTATATAATGAATTACATTTTAAAAACATTTTTTACTGGACAGAAATTGTTACAATTAAGAATATCTGTAGGACATACATAAGACAGCTTATCTAGATTCCATCTGGAACTCATTTGAACACTTAACAGATAAGAGAGAAATTAGAAGTTTTAGTCTTAAAATCTCAGCAATCGTTATCAGGATTATCTTCTCTTTAAAACAGTATGCAAGGAAATTCCTGGAAATGATCCTAAAAAAGTGGACTTACGCACTGGGTTGAACTAACAGCTCTGCTGGGTCCTCATTAGTAATACATTACAAGAACACTCTGAGCTAGCATTTCTTCTCAAAATACATGTACCAGGCAAAAGCACCCAGCTCGACCCACCTACTCCACACCCATGCCGGCTGAAGAGAAGTGCACTCACCTTTCACCACTATAATCAAAAAGCTCGGTTCTGAGCATTTTAAAGAATTTTATACAAAGAGCTGAGTGTCTCCCACAAGCCATATCAAGGCTTGTGGGAAAAGGTGGGTATCACAAAATTGTGGTTATTAAGTATATCCAGAACTTAGAGCCAGGTTACAGAGCGTGCTACATTCATACCCACCGGCAGTGGACGACAAGTGGTACACTGCGGTTGTTCCTGTTGTCCTCAGAGGCTGGTCTGGTTGGGATTTTTTGTTTAAGGTTTAGAATCATGCTGACTAAATCTTTAGGATCTTCTGGAACATCCAAGCCATTCCACCTGTGATACTGATACTGATAAACCTTCTGCGTTTCTTTCCTCTGCAAAACAGCAGTGGAGTCATAGTTAATGTTAAGGCTAAAATAATAGATACATGTAGAACACCATTGCAACTATTTTACAAAAGAAATCTTTTATTCCTGGGGAACTATATTGTGATATGAGTTCTGCCTTTGTGCAAATATGAGCTAGGCAGAGGTCTAAGCACTGCTTCAAGTACAAAAGAGAGCTGACCTCCTGAGACTCCACTACTACCATCTCAGCAGCTCACTAAGTGGTAAATTTTAGCCAATTTGTAACATTTATCATGATTAACTACTGATCTTGAAGAGAAAAACACTTCAGTTTCTTAGCGCAGGAGGTACGTGTGTTTGGAACTGTCCCTGTCATCTTTCTTTGTGCTAGGCTTATAATTAGAAGAACTAGTGTAAAACTTCCTTTCATAATTTGCAAAGAAACTTTTACCTTCAGATGTGTAACATCAAATGCTCGTATAGTATAGCTAGGACAACAGTTGACATCCGTCATTTGAACTTCTATGCCATCATATGTTTGTTTGCCTTCTCCCCAGTACTGTGCACAGTGTTCCTAAAATAGATAAAAGTACAAGTCAGCGCTTACCATTCAAACTTCCTTTTAGTTTATCTTCCACATGCACTTACAGAATGTGTTCACTTCAAAGTAGTAGGAGTTTCTCTGTATTTTAAAATACAGCATCAAACAACACTTTCGTTCAAAAATTAATTAGAGGGCAAATTAAGGAGGTAAACAATAGAAAAAATTATATTGGAAATACAAATTCCTCGTCCCATGAAACACACTTAAGAGGAAAAAGAGAATAAGAGAATGAAATTCAGTGTTTTCCTTGTATATAGAGGACCCTTAATACATCAGTGTGAAAATGATGCCCTCACCTGATCTCCATCTTTTAGCTCTGTCAGCATAACAATTACTTTGACTTTTCTTTGGAATACCATCTGCCAGAAGTCAGAGATAGTTTCCTGAAGTGGTCCCTGTGTTGCAATCATGGCTTTTGGACCCCAGTAACCCTATAAAAGAGATTTTAAGTAATTTTTTTTTTCCTTAAATTCATTTGAAATGTGATTGTCATGCAGCAGAACTCATCGTTATATAACGTAAAGTGATTATCCATTTGTTCATAGGGAAAATATGCCTATCACAATAGACAATGAATGATCTTACAGCAATTATAACAGCCAAATGACATTAAACTCCCAGTATCACTTCCAAAGTATTACTTCCAGACTGACAAGATATACTCATGCTATGGTGAGACCCGCCATTATCTACAAAGCATATTTTTTCAGAGCTAAAACAAATATTTAATTCTACACAGTTGTTTAATTAGCAACTGATAACTGCTCTCCTTGGAGGTAAATATGACACCAAAAAATTGATGGCCCAAATTTTTACTAGTACAGTTTTGTGTATGTGAATAACTGTACTCACATTTCACTCCCAGAGAAAATATTAATACGGATTGTCTTGTAGTAGTGAAATGTAGAAATTTTGATTATTAAAATTCTAAATGGATTTGCCAATCAACCATCAGATCTTCCGCCTCTGTTCAAGTAAACTTATTCTATTTGTGAAGCCAGTAAGAGAATGAGTTCAAGCTAGTATATAGTTATCATAGGCAAGCTTTATCTGAAAGCTTGTGAGATGCTTAGAATGGACCTTCTATATACATACAGTTATGAAGGAAGCATTGATGTATTTGCTTGATTCTTCACAGTCACTTTCTTCATCTGAAGAATCATCTGAATCATGTTCACCCTCCTTAGTTTGCTCCTCTTCGTTCCTGATTGGCACTCGGTTGAAGTCATCTGCATGAGACAGTGTCACGGTTATGCCACTGCTGCTCATACACAGCATTAGAGGCGGGTTGTCTCCACATCACCATTCTGCTTCCTCCAGGGAATCCCAGCTACTGTTTTTTATTGCTGGATGAAGATGGCCACAAACGTGGTGGCTTGGCTTCCCCTGTTTTTTTCAGGGTTTTTCCCCCTGTTTTTTTGTTTGTTTTTTTTTCAGGGTCATTTTCCAATGATCCTGAACTGTAGCAAGTTTCTGAACGTGGTGTTGTGCTACTAAGTGTGTTTGTGCCTTCCTAAGCAGTAGAAGGGAGTCAGGGAACTGGTGGCTGATTTTGCAAAACCCTTGCAATACGTGCTAAAACCAGTTCCCAGGCAGTTGCGTCTTTACTGGGGAAAGGCCAGAGGCATCAGGAAAAAAGGATTTGACAGAAGAGGGCCAAGGGCTCCTCCACCTTGGGTAATGTCAAAAGCCAATCTTGATATACTCAACATTTGAGAAAGACTCCTCCTGGTTCCCACCCATCAGGCTTCTTCCTTCTCTCTCCTAATGCAATTTTTAAGTGAGCCACAGACATTTTGGGATGTGTTGCATCCAAGTACTAAGAAAAGTTTTACCCTATACATAAGACAGTGACCTGCTCTTTGAAACCTAGCCCCTGTGATCCTTCACTAGCTTGTCAGTCACCAAGTTCTAGTTCTTCATTTTCACCAAAGAAAAAGGCAGTTGGTTTCTGATGTTTTAATGGAGTCTGTAAGCAGAAAAAGTCCAGTTCTTCGATAACAGACTGCAGAATAAAGGCCACTTTATTTGAAATAAACTTAAACACTCATGAGAATTCAGTTTTTTTAAAAAATCTTCTTTAAAACACTAAGAGAAGTTTCTAATTTTACAACATTGAGAAAACTAATCAAATACATCTCAGTAAGGTAATTTACTGTCCTCGTTTGTTCTAAATATATAGGTTTCCATAAAGAAGATAATAGATAAAATAACAAAATGTTCATAGAAAATACTTACATGGAATTGTATTGGCATTCCTATTTTTGCTTCTATTTTCTTCTCGATTTCCAGTGTTCTGTGTCCGCCAGCCTTTATAGGAAGGCAGTCTCTAAAGAAAGAAATGTGGCATTATGCTTGGAATAAAAACAGTTTCTAGGATCATTGTCCCCTGTGGACACCCATATCCTGTCTTCATCTCCCAGCGCATCACTTCTTACTATAATTCTATAAATTTTAGTCACATCTGGACTACATTGTACTACATGTACAATGGCATGGACAATATGCACATAGACACAAGTTTTTGTCTAAAGATTTTACGCCCCTAATCTTTATTAAAAATAGCAAGAATAGAAATCAAAAGCAAGAATCAAATTTAATTCATTTTACAGGATGGTTTTCTTTCATGAAGGTAAAGAAATTGTTTCTGTGCCAGAGAAAGAAAATAGCACATAAGTGATCTATTTTATATGTTACCTCTTTTTCATGGCTATATGTTAATGTTCTATGTTAATGTTAATGGGAGTGACAGGTTAGTGCACTTGAAGGCAATGCTTATTTACCTGAAATTCTGCCTCCAGCAGAGATGGATCACTTGGAGGATCTTTTCTTTTCAGATTGTTAAGATAGGAATGCAGTTCTGAGAGACTGATCTCTGTTTCTCCATATTGATTGTATTCCACTAGTGCTTGATGGATAAGGATGTACTGTGACTGGTATTTCCCATTTGAAGGATTTAAAAATGAAGTTATTGATGAGTAAAAAAATCATAGCACTTTTTAAAACAATTATGAAAAACAACTACTTATATGACGTTATTAGTGGTAATAACATTAAACATTAACTTTATATAGGCATTAAATTAAACTATTAAAAATCATAGGGGCTTCCAAATTAAATATTTTGGAGCATAGTGTGTTGGATGAACAGTGAATAAATATCATGAACAGTATGATCATGATACAGGATGAACAGTAAATAAACATCATACCTTTCAAAAAGCATGCAATTATTTGATCTGAAAAATGTCTAAATAAGTTAAAAACATACATTCCACCAGTCCATGACATATATTGTACTTTCAACTCAACTGAAAATCCCAGGAGACAGAGAGATTTTTGAATATGAACATTAAGTTTGATTATGTAAATTCACCTTTGTTCCTTTGTATTTATGAAGTGTATGCCAGAAGCTGGATTATCAAATCCAAAATGTTACTGTCTTTTTTCTCTAATGTATAAACTTAAAAAGCTAAAGTTTCTAAAACTTAAAAATTGTAGTGGAAGTTTTTCTCTCTCTTAATATTTTTAAAGCTACATTTTCTATGAAAAACTTCACCTGAATTGTAGGAGTACCCAAGACTGAGCAGAGCACTTCTGAGAAAAACTGATGAAGAACTTAGAGAAGGAGAGTTCCAAGTGAAAGGAATGTTAGCAAGATACCTCTACTTGAACCATGAGGCACCGCTGCCGACGCAGTTTCACAACATAGCCATAAACATCCACTCTGCCTTCTGCATCCAGCCCCTCCAGCATTGCATCAATTCCAATATAGGTTCCAGTGCGCCCAACACCAGCACTGCAAAGTACAAAGGGATTTGATTATTGAAGGGGAATGGCATCTTCCAGTCCCCCCCGAGGGAGGAGAAGTCAGTGAGACAGAGAAAGTGAAAAGACATGAGAAGTGGATAGAAAGGAAATGAAAACAGTTCTTGTAGTGAATTAATTGGCAACACTAAAAATTATAAGTTTGGATTTTAAAGCATCTTTTAATGAAAATAAGGCCGATATTGTCAAACATTGTGTTTATAGCCAGAATAGCGTGGCATTTACTTGGCTGCTTTTCAAAAGTCTATGTATCCTCAAGTTTAGTTGACTTGAATCAGGGCTTCAGACTTGACTTGACTTGACTTCAGGGACTTCAGAAAACAGGCTTTTCAGTGCCTCTCTAGCTATTTCACTCTCAAGTAATCAAATCACAAAATTTGGGATCAAAAAAAGTATCAAAACTACTGAGCTTTCCTAGCTCCCTTTTGTAAATAGTTTCACTTCATGTTCATTTAACATATTTACATATATAAGATTTACCTGCAATGAACCACTATTGGGCCACTAAAAAAGTTGCTTAGAGCATTAACTCTGCGGCGGAGTTTAAGAAGGAGATGAGGATCCTCAGGAACTCCGTGGTCTGGCCAACTTGTGAACTGAATGTGAGTGACTTCTCTTCCAGCTGTCCTTTCTCTTCCCTAGACAAAAAGATGTATGTTTTTTTGTTTGGTTGGTTGTGGTTTTTTTTTAACATATAAGCAAAAGAAAAATAAGGACAACAGTCATCAAATGTTGAAACAGAAATTTCAAATAGTGTGCTGTCGTGTGGTGCGCAATGGTCTCTCAGGTTACAACATCTTTCATATTCCATTTAAATTAAAAAAGTAGCAGTGAAGAGAGCTGTGAACCAGGAATTCACAATAACTTATACAGTGAACAAGCAGGAGGTTCAAAATGTAAGTACTTTGTTCTCAGGCTAGCTTATAGTATGTCTCCCCACACTATTCATGAATAACTTGGCTAGTTTACAGTTCTGCTTGCTTCAAGGGATACTGGCTAGTAATTCTCTCATGTCTCCTAAAAGTACTTTGCTGAGAGTACCACATATTAAAAATAAAATTAAATTAAACTAACTTAGAATAGAAAAACGTACAGGAGAACCTATGATTTTCAATGATACTAACTCTCTTTTGTAAGTCACTTGATTAAGGCTTAAACCATGTCTAGGGTTGGGTCTTATTTTCATATGTTGCTGCTAGATTCAAAGAGAAGACACACATTTTGATAATCATTATAAAACAAAATGACAAAGACTTCCTAAGGCTTTTTTACTGGCCAAGATTCATTATGGCTACATGGGTATCTTTCCAGTAATTAATCCCCAAATTCTTGCTCAGATTTGAAGTATCCAGCTGTGACACAGCTGTTCATACAGTTATTCACCACTCTTTCAGGAATTATACATCACTATTGCACCAGAAATGTAGAAGTCTCCAATTTCTTGCCAGGGATGACTTAAATTCCACAACCATATTCAGTTTTATCTATATTATTATAACGTCAGCCAAACAGAGAACAGACAGCACTAAAAATATTAGTTGTCAGCCTGCACCAATCTTTCCCTTCTACTATTAGATTGTTGTAGTCACAGAGCAGTGTCTTCAACAGTTAATCATCATATTCTCACTGTCTTCACACAAAGTTGCAATTTTGGCATTACTGAAATGCAGTGAGACAGCAGAGTAGGAATTCCCAGCTGTAATCATGGATCAAGATGGGTGGAGTCTGTTGCTTGAGTATTTTGCTGAAGAGCTGTGATTTGTATTCCACTTCCCCATACTGGAATGTATTTGCAAAGGGTGTGAGAGGAACATTTAGCCTTAGATGGCAAATTGTCTTCTCAATTACAAATACAGCAACTAATATGATTTCAGATGTATAAAAAAGACTGGTTAACCAGCCTTAGTGACTTTTCACATAGCCAAATGGTAATTTTAAAATGCTTATGTTTATAAATGTACTTGATATTACCAGAATTTGTACACCATACAACTGCACAACTATTATGAGGGTAGATAATGTTGGTCTGTGAGTCATATTAATTTTACTCGTAAAAGAAAATGCTGAGATACATAAAAACCATATAAATTTCAGGATTAAAAACAAGCTAAATATCTATTAAGATATTAAGTTATATTTAATATATTTTATTTATATAATTATAAATATAATATATAAATTTATAATTATAAATAAATATAAATTTATTTAATATACTTAGTGTATTAAATTTCCTCTTAAATGTAGATTCCAGAGAATTACAGAAAATCCATTTTTAAGTAGGGAAATGCATGTCTAACTCATATTTTCTGTAATGAATGACACCCACATGTGGCAAGTTTTTATTTAAACCAACTATTGCTTGGGGAAGAACAGCTTCCAATAACAGCTGACTCTTCTCACGCTTTAAAATAATTTTTTAACAAAACCTACAGACTCCAAATACACATTCCAACTCCAGTCATTCTTACACTCCTGAATCAACTTACCTTTGTGATATGTAGTTTCTGAATTATATAGTCTGGACACATTTTACTTTCATTGATCTTCACAATAATGTCCCCGTATGTCGCAGAACCATTCTCCATTGATGGCCAGTACTGGGCACATTTGTTCTACAAAGATATGAAGTTAACTGGTGAGCAAGCATAACAGCAAACTGGCAGACGGTAGAGAGCTAAAAGGAAGTCTGATTTTAAATAGATAGCAACTTAGTATAGTTTTCCAGTTTCTCATAGGTCTTGTCCTCTCCTGAAAAGGTGGTCACTACTTAGGACATCACTGCCAAATAATTCCAAATATCCATGGAATGTAACTTGTAACATAAAGTGAATACTGTACAATAGTTGCACAGCAACACATTCTGTTTTCAGAAAAAAAAGGATGGATGGATGGATGGATGGACGGACGGACGGACGGACGGGTATTTCTCACCCTGTTTCCTTCCTCACAGCGAGTAACCATGACAATAATTGTTGCCTTCTGCTCCCAGATCATTCTCCAGAAATCATCCGTGGTTTCATCCTTGGGGCCTGGCAGGAGATATATTAAGGGATTTTTTCAGAGTCCAGCTATACAAAAGCGCCTTGTTGATATGTTTAGCCACACAGTCTGAAAAACTAACCAGAGATCATGCAAATAACAGCCACAGTTTTGCTTTCTTTATGACTGCAGCCATTAGGCTAAAATATTTTAAAAGTTGTATATATATGTCTGTGAAATCTGTATATATATCTGTGAATATCTGTACATATATATATCTGTGAAATATGAAAATCCCTTGCATAAAACTACACCTCATAAGAAATCAGACTGTGAAGTACAATTTGTTCATCTTCACAAAATTCCCAAAGTCAAATCTCATTGGCAATTTTTTTCACATTTAATTTCAAAATGTGAGCTTTTCCATTTTTCTTTAAATTCACTAATACTTTGTGACTACTTCCTAAGTGGTTGAATGAAGAAAACAGATTCTTTTAAGTTTAGAAATTACCTTGTGCAGCAATATATTTTCTTGGTTCCTTGAAGCCCTGTAAAAATGTACAACGTTATTCAACTTTTAAAAAGAAAACAAGAACATTTTTAAAAGATTTGCAAATTTAGAAATCAATTAAATATGCAACACTCCAATAATATCAAATACATTAAAAAGACTGAAAAAAATCAAATGGAAATCCTCAGAGTGTCTGATACATGAAATGTGCAGACCACAGGGTTTCTTCACAGGGTTTCTATAAATAGAAATCACTCACATCAATATGACTTGCATTGATATAGTCTGATCCTGGATCTCCTGGTATCTCAGAGAGCTCAACACGGTTATGGTCATCTGTTTAAAGTATTTAAACAAAATAATTATATTGTCTCAAAACACTGAGAAAACAAATATTTATAGAAAATTTATGCAAAAACTGTAATACTCACATGGAAGGATATCAATGTAACGGTTTTTGTTCTGATTATGGCTTTTTTTGGCCTCCCTTATTGAAAATTTAGTGAAAATTCTAGGAATACTCTGTAAAATACAATGTTTATTTAATTAGTAATCATGTACTTAAAAGAGCTACTTACAATCAAATACATATGAAAGAAATTTGCTGCTAAGAATCTGGAAGATAACATTCATACAATACTATTTCATGTATGTCTTCTATTTAAAATAAATGAAAAGTATTCTCCCTTAATTATGTATCTTCACAATTCTATATTATTTATATCTCCATGTCTAATTAGTGAAAGAGACTGTAGAAAGTTAACCTCAAAAAGTACTTTTGAACCACTCCAGAAAGATAAATAAAAAATATATTTCTTCATCTGATCATAAGAAGTACTTGGTAGCAAAATTAGCTGAAGCCATATTTGACCTCAGATGAGAATTCACTCAATTTTCTAGGTTCTTTGTTATTTATTTATAACTAGTGCATATCTAGTGCATATACTTTAGACATGCTCCTCAACAGAGTTTTTCCAACCACCTGGCTACAAATCTGTGGTATATTTTGAGCCAATGACAAACCTGAAATTCATCCAAGAAAAGTCTTCCTTCATCAGCAATCTTCCTCTTATATGTCTCCAACAATTTCTCAGAAGGTATTGGCTCTATGTTCAGAAGCTGTCTTTCATCATCTTTAACTGTGTAAATATGTTGAACATTTATTTTTACTGTCTTTTAAAATGTAAACTACATATCAGTAATGTAACGTGCTTCTCAAATGGTCAGTTAAATTAACAAAAAGATGAACCCGGTTATTTCAATTGAGTATATTTATTTTTCAAAAACTGTTGTTCACCAGACAATCTACAAGCAAACAGGTCCTGGGAATAACAGGCCTTGTTCAACTGTGGATGCATCAGAAGGAGGCCACAAGCAGGGACTTTGCATGAACAGCACTTTTGTACAAAGTGGCCGTTGTCATACTTGGGTCACAGCAACAGACAGCCCAAACACCCACAATAATTATGGGGGTGTACTTTAGTTCTAATCATTTCCTGGCAATGTTTAAATGGATTACTATACAAACAACCTGCTTAACATTTCTTTTGAAATATAACAATAAATGTTGCCTACTTTGCCTAATTTTCTCCAACTTATTCTGAGTTGATATAATATGTATTATCTTTTATAATAATGATTGAACAAGGCTTAACATCTCTAACTATTCACCTGTTGATTTTTCAGTTCAATTTCAAAGACTGTTTAAATAATTATGTGTATCTGAGCAAGTGGATTTGGGTATCAACACAGTATTACTCCCAATTTAATGTAATTAATTTTTGTGGGCTTGAATGTAATAAAAGATGTTTTCCTGAAGCTTTCTGGTATTGACTTAATCAGTTTTTCTTCATAAGCCTTGGAATCCTGCACAAAAAGCTACACATTATGTTTAGTTTCAGTCTTTGAAATTCTAAAGCCTTCAAAATTTATAGCGATAAAGTACTGCTTTATGTTAAAATTCTTGATTTTAAGAAGGTATAGGGAAACGGGAAATCTGGGGTAACATTTTTTTTTTTTAATGAAATAATACCAGTTTTTCAAACTGGTAAACTTTCAGTTTATTTAAGTATAAATACTTCTGGAATATATTTGAAGTTCAATATTTTAACACGTAGAGAAATACTGAATGTGTGTTTTGTTTGTTTGTTTTTCTCTAAAATAGGTTTTATTACGTCAGTATCTGTAATCTACATATAAAACCTAGAATGTAAACAATCCAAAAGTGGCAGTAAGACATGACTAATTTTATTTCCACCTGCTAAATATATAAAGATACTCACCTCCTACGAGGCTGATGTCTTCAGAAGAATTGCTGTAGAAAAGCAAAAGCATCTGTAAAAGCTTTGACTAGTAAGACATATCTGATGAGTTAAATAAATACAGTTTCATATATGAACACCCACCAAGACTGTTCAGTAAACAGACAGCATTACAAGCTCTTAGTGAAATAAAAGTGACACAGCTAGGACTTTCAGATCCTGTACAGAGATGCTTGGGATCCCTGCCCTACAATGAGCGCTATCACAGGGGAGAAGCAAGGGAGCTGCATCAAAGAGTCTTGCATAATTTTCATAGAATCATATCATAGAATGGCTTGGGTCAGAAGGGACCTTAAAGACCACCTAGTTCCAAACCCTCTGCCATGGGCGGGGATGCCACACACTAGTTCTGGTTGCCTCGTCCAACCTGGCTTTGAACACTTCGCTGTGGATGAGGCATCCACAACTTCTCTGGGAAGCCTGTTCCAGTGCCTCACTGGAGTGAGAATATCCTCCTAACATCTCATCTAAATCTTTTAGTTTAAAACCATTCCCCTTTGTCCCATCATTACCTGCCCAAGCAAAATTTGTTCTCCATCTTTTTTAGAAGCCTCCTTTAAGTATTGAAAAGCTGCAAAGAGGTCTCCCTAGAGCTTTCTCTTCAGGCTGAACAGCCCCAGCTCTCTCAGCCTTTCTTCATATGAAAAGTGCTCCTGGCCTCTGATCATCTTTGTGGCCCTCATCTGGACCTGCTCTAACAGCCCCACGTCCTTCTTGTGCTGGGGGTCCCAGACCTGGATGCAGCACTGCAAATGGGACCTCACAAGGGTAGAGTGGAGGGAGACAATCACCTTCTTACACCTGCTGGCCACTTTGTTTGGCATGTATTATTTTTAATACTTTTGATTTACTTTATGAAGGAAAGGTTTTGCAGATACTTGTGAATATTTTTTCACAAAAGTAGTAACAAAGCATATTGTTCTGGCAGATTAATTCTTCTGTGGCCTGAAAAAAGGTACGCTAGAGAGATTTTAAATCTTGTTCATTGTATTTGCATTGCCAGACAAACCACCAAGAGAGATTTTGATTTTTTTTTTTTTTTTTTTTTTTTTTTTTTGAAAGGATGAAAAGATGAGAGGATGTCTTTTCCATGTATTAGTGAAATATGAAACTTCTAACACTTTTGCACTATCTGTTGTGAAATATCTTTGAAAAATAAAAAATAACATTTTTATAAGGAAGGGAGAGAAATATGAAGCTTACCTAAGCTTTTTTTGGTGAAGATCATAGATTTTATACAGAACCAATAGCAAAGCAATTGATGTCACAACGATCAAGAACACCAAGAATATGATCAGGGCCCTAGAGTTATCTAGGAACAGGAAAAGAAAAATATATATTATTTTTCAAATAAATAATTAAGAGCATAAAAACTTTAATTTTTTTTTTTCTCTCTTTGTTTTTAAAAAATCTGTATACGGAACCAGCCTCTTTTTTTTTTTTTTTAATGAAAAGAACTAAGTAATTATTTTTAAATATTGAACTTAGGTTTGTTATTTCAAAGTTTAAAAATGGCAAGCTCACTGACAAGGAGAGAACTTTTTCATTAAGAATACTTTCACTTAAGGTCTTTATGCCCACCTGTCGAGATGCTACATCTCACTCACTGGCCTGGCATTGACATGGGCTGCGTGAGCTGTACATGTGAGCAGGGGAGCTGCCAGCTGCTCCTGATTTTCAAGGCTGTTACACTGTTTGACAGAGGGAATGTGGTGCCTCATCCCCCAGCTGCAGGACTGAATTATCCTGTGATCAGTTACTCATTATATGAAATACTATGTGAAGTCTTGTGTATTTGGTCAGAAAAAGATCTGTTCCTAAATTAATTTCTTAATTTACCTCTTTTTAGTCTTTTTTTTTTTTCCTGTCAGCTCTTGCCAGTGCTACAAGGACATTTCAGTAACATATTCTTCAAATAAAAACGTCTTTTATCCAATTTATTTTCTGATTTTGAATTGAGTTCAAAACAGGCCTTCTCATTTGGGAGCATCAATGACAGGTTCCCTGTGACCCTTACTGTTGATTAGACCCCAACAGCAAATATGAAGGTAAAGTTCCCAAAAAGTTTCAATGGAAAAAGCCTTCCAGGTGTATCAGTTACTCGAGATAAGTAATAAATAAAATTCTTATTTATTTATTTCTCTTGTCTATAATAGTTCCCATGTCTACAATGCTTGGACTTTCTCATGATTTTTGGCATTGGACACACAAACTCCATGGGAGTGGGGAATCCCTGACAACTCACACATGTTCAGCTCCTGAAACACAGTATCTGAACACAGGAAAACAATTCTAAAGTGAATAATATAAGTCAGAGGAATTAATTTCTAATCACATTAGAACGTTTCCTGAAGAAGCCACAGCTATTCTGAGTCATGTTTGGTGAATTGTCAACATCATTCATTACCTTAACGCTGAAGGTAATGTGTAAAAATATTCTTTTTTTTTTTTTTTTTTTTTTTTTTGAATGCAGAATAATTATTAACTATAAAAATAGGCAGATTGGATTTTTATTTAGAAACAATTGTAATGGAATTCACAATTTACACTATTACTCTATACTATGCTAAAGACAAAAAGTAAAAATGCCATATTTATTTACTTACATTTGGTTTTTATACTTCCTTTTACTGGGTTGCTTTCTTTTTCGCCATTAGACACACGGATCTGCATGCAGCAGGTGAGAATAATAACAATGTTAAGACATAGCAAGTAAAAATGCCTGCATAATTTGTTTCCAAAAGCAAAGAACTATGGGTCTTTGAAACACATCCATCTATTTTCAAAGAATAAACCTCATTGACAGCATGATCTGTTGTCAATCTTTATACAGCCCTTTACAGTGCATCTCAGATCTCCACTTATGTTACAGCAAGATCTAGATCCAGAAATGTGTGTATGACTGAATAAAAATGTTAGTGTAAGAGGAGAGACAGTTTACAAAGTCAAAATCAGATGCATCTCAACAGCAACAAAATCCCGTCTATCCCAAAGCAAATCTCTCAGCTCTGAAAAGTAACCAAGTGATATGTAATAGAACATCATTTTATTTGCCTCAACAGTAAATACCTAAATAGTTAACTGAATTGGATATTTTTAACCCAAGTTCCTGTACTGGAAATAATTAATTAAAGGTTAAATTATAAATGCCAAAGAAAACTTTTAAATAAGCTGCTTTCTTGCAACATTATCTTTTGGGTACTTTAACTGATACTAAAATACTGGCTTTGTTTAGATGTGTTCATATTTTGTATGCTATTTTACAATTAGCCATTATTTTTCATTTTCTTAATAGAAAGTCTGATTAGATCTAATAGGCAGCTGGACATTTGTGCATGAAAGATTTTACACTTGCTTGTGAAGAAAAATGAATCTTACGATTTTATGTAAAGATTTAGTACTGAACAGGAGAGAGTACTAGCAGGATTAAATAATTGTGATTTTAAAGCAGTCTCCTGAAGCAAATGAGCAGGAAGGGGAGGAGAAGGATTGGTGAATCCATTGAATTATTCGCTTCAGGCTGAGCTCTCTCTGAGCCTATCCCATCCCTGGAGAGAAATCTGGAAGGACCTTGCCTTCCACCTCTGTTCTAAAAGGCTGATGTGTCCTGGGGGCTGGTGGTTGCTGAGTTCTGCGGCTGGGAAGAAAAACATTTTCTGAGCAGTGGGTAAGTGGCAGCACCCAGAGGAGTAGCTGGGGCAGCAGGGAAATCAAGCAAGAAGCTTCTCCAACTGCAAAAGATAGAAACCCATTGCAGCAGTCAGTCAAAACCTCACTAAACCAAAAAGTGTTGTGGGTACCCTTCTGTTTATTCCCTGAACGATTCAGAAAGTAGGCAGAAGGAAATTGTGACATCTGCCAGCTTTCACAGGATATCTGTTTTTCTTGAGCCTCTTGACCCAGAATCTTTTCACTACTGTCTAAGGCCATAAGGCTTTCCCTGGTTTCTCCAGTAAGAATTGGGCAAAATATGTTCAAAGCACAAGCTAGTGTTTTGACACAACTGGAAGCCAACTTCTTGTCAGACAAGCTGCTCACTGCAAATTGTGGAGAAGGGCCTACAGGAACGTAAGTATTTTTGCTCCTATTGGAGATCATCTTCATTTTCCAAATACATAGCTTTCTGATCATAATCTGTAGGAGAAATATCGACAAAGGCTCAGAACAAAGTCTAGACTACAAAAGCTCTCTGACATGTCTCAGGAAGACATGAAGGGGGGAAAAAGTTTTTTAAAAAGGGGGAAAATGAGTGAAACTGGTTCCTAAGAGTAATAAACTGTCATTCCTACTGGTTACTTTCTAACCTAATGTTTCCTGAGATAAGCTGTCAGGACAAAAAGAAATACTCCAGCTGCCTACATTAAGGGATGGACACAAGGCCATTGGCTTCACAAACAAAAGCCAAAAGGATGAAATGCCTAGAAGATGACAACACAGTAGGAAGCCTCCAGGAAAGTGAAGCCTGTAAATAGGGAAATCAGAGGATGATATATTTTAGATGGATACATGGGCAGGTTTGTGAAAGGCTGGTGTAAAAACACATCACAAAAAGAATCCAAACTGCTTTATGATAACTAGTCCCTAAAACATTAGGGACAGCTGAAGAACAGTGCACAATGAAAAATTTTGAACAATTAATTTCAGAGCAATTATCTCAAGACTTAAGTTTCATATTTATTCTCTTTGATAGAAATGACAACCAGATATTCATTAAATGTGTTTTAAATATTGTAATATCAGATACATTTAAGACACCCAAATTTCTCACTGTCCCATGCTATTCAGCAAGTACTTTTCATGCTGTCAGAACTTATATGGAATAGCACATAAGGAATGTGCTACAGATGGACCATATTTGCCTTTTTCTCAAAGATCAAATATAATACACCTAAACAATGAAAATATATTTTTTTAGATGTTTAGCTTCATATGCTTACTTACCTCAAAGTCATAATGTGTTAAGTATGAGAGATCTGGTATTATAAAATCACAACGATCATCACTTTTGTTTTGACCATTCCAGGATAATACAAACTTTGTTTCTGCCCCATACACTTGTTGATTTTTGCAGGTAATCTTGACAGCATTATCACCGTCCAGATCTAGATCGAAGTCAACCACCGGATCTGGTACTATTTATAAAAGAAGTGTTACTCCTTCCATTCTCATAACTCAAAACCAAATATTTTAATAACCACATGGGTTCATGTCTGTTATCTTCTCTCTTAATAATGTCATACATTTGCTTCCTTAAAAATTTCAGTCACAATTTAACAATACGAATAAAATCAATGCTGGGTTAATCATAGCCTTATCCAAGCTAGAAAAGCTGTAAAGAGGAGCTGAAGCAGCTAGGAGGACCAGAACTCTACCAACAGTCAGGCTGCCAAAGATAATAAGATGGCAACTTCACCTCTTGCTACTGACACCACTTTCTCATTTCAGGAACATAAGACAACAAACGAAACATGGGAACAAACAAATTTTTCAGTGTAAGTCAATGTCTAAGTTTCAAAGCTGCTGTAACTTGATTTTCCTATGAGAACTTACTGGTGTATTTTGCAAAAGTATTCTTTTGCTACAAGTGTCACCTTGTCCTAAAATGCCAAAAAACAAACAAACAAAAAAAAAAAAACAACAGAAACTTTTTACTTTTTAATGATTATAAATCTGTTAAGGTGAATTTGTTTCCTAGCTCTGATTTTGTATGTTGCAGCAAAAGGCTTTGAGACTGGGGACGTGGGATCTTTCCTTGAAAGTTTTTTAACCCTTTCAGAAAGTCAGGAAGTAAATAACCTTCAGCAAGCCAGTATATATATATATAAAAAAAAAAAAAAAAAAAAAAAAAAAAGGAGATTTCATCTAGGAGCTAGCAGGACATATGACTTGGCTGGGCAGGTGGCAGTTGCTCACTTTTCTGTACAGGGCAAGTTTGTGAGTTTTCTACTCAGTATGCTGCTGAAAAAGCTGTGGCGAGGAGAAAGTGAGCATTTCTTGAGGGAATGTGTTTGTTGAGGTCAGAAAATATTTTACAAAATGTCATTTTTTCTAGTCCCAAGGAGTTAGGCTCTAATGATATATTCTTCTCTTCAAGAAATAAAACTCGCAGTATCAGATTGATCATGTTATCTGCTGCTGTATGTTTACATACATGGAGAATGTGTAATACCATTAACTCATGAAGGCAAGCAAAATCTTACTTCCTCAAAATATAAGAGAACCATGTGTTTTTTTGTTTTGATTTGATTTTCTAGACCCTTAAACTTGTGTCATGGAACACAATCTCCACCCAAGGTATTAAAATATGAGTATATCCCCAGAAAGTGGGGTCTCCAAAATGCAAATATGCTCATACTAGATAAATCATAACTATAAATAAATAATCATAAATCACAAAAAAATAATCGTGCTCATATTAGGACTGTTTAAAAATTAAATACATTTTTCAGTTTTGGTTACAGTTAAGTCTCCGATCAAATATATTACATTATCAATGCATCCATTTACCAGTTGTTTATTTCTCTATGGGGCTTCAGGTGATAATTTTGATCTCCATATTGTTCCAAATAGAATTTAAAACTTGTTAACCCAGTTATTCCCAGAGTAATAGGGAAATTCCATTGTTTTCAAGGATATTTATATTTTATATTTAAAACTGGATGCAAAAGCTCTGTATATTCCAAAGAGAGATAGGATTCAAAATTCAAAATAATAGTCTGTCAGAACTATTTCCCAAAGACCTAGTGAAACAAATTTAATAACAACAGGAGTCAGATTCAGTGTTCTTATATATCCATATCTACGTACTTTCCAGAAGTGCTAAAAGCAATGAAAGATTTTTATTTTTTCCTAATATTAGGAAAACAACAATAACAAAACACACACCCACAAAAAAATATACATGCACACACATAAAAAGCCTACCATCACTAACACAAAAATAATGCTTTATTTTTCACTAAAAGGTAATTTTTGATTTTTCAGTGCAATAAAGAAAATATCGATTTAGTATCCTAGCAGGTATTTTCCCTGCTAGGATATTTTCCATTATATTTTCCCTGTAATTGTACCTCTCTCTTAGATGAGCCTAGAGGTGGTGGAACTAGAGCTAAAAAAAAAGTACTGGAATAAATTGGAGAAACTTTTTTTTTTTCTCAAAGAAAGAATGAGAACAGTGAGAGCCCCTACATCTGAAGATAACAAGGAACAAATAAACAAATAAATAATAATAATAATTTAAAAACAAACAAACAAACAAACAAAAAAAAAACACTAAAATAACTCCAGCCCCCCTTCCAAACTAACAAACTAATTAAATGGCAACAATAAATTAGGAAGTAGTAATGTCTGCATCTGAAAATTAGTAAATATCTTTAAAATCTGTATTTTTTCAGCTCTTCTTGTAGTTATACTGATAGAACATGTATGTGAAACAAAGAATCGTGGCCAAGGGGACAGGCTTTCCATAGAGGACAGACCTTTCTGACAGCACAATGCTAGGTATGCTTTTTGGCTATAACCTAATGAGGAGTCTTAGAATTTGACTGCCAAACTAACTGAAACACAGTACAGATATTAGTATTGGTGTATCCTTGGCCATGCAGGTCTGCTTAGAGCAACCAGGCAGCTACAGAAGAGAAGGTACATTCTGCACATCTTTTTAGCTTTCATTCCACAAAGATGTTTTTCTTTCTCTTTTTTGCATAATTTGAATGTTCTCTTTACAGGAAGACATAAAGCTTTCTAGAGTCTTCTAAAAAAATCCAAATGAACACAGATATTTTGAAAAGTCTAGTATAGATAAAAACAGTAAATGAATAAATTAAAAATAGATTAACATTAAATAATTAGAAATGAAACACTAATGACATAAATGTTAGTAAAAAAAAAAATCTAATGTTAATCGATTTATCAAGTAGTAGTAATAACATATATAAAAATGTAAAGTACAATAAGAAAGTACATATTTCCTGTGTTAGGGTCAACCTTGACCTTAACAGTTAGCAAACAAGACTTACCTCCTGGTTTTGTTCTAGAGTTGGTTTTGTTCCATTTTCCCACAATTTTTTCCTGATGTATGCCTTTTATATATGCAGCTACAGACACACTAAATTTGGCATAAGCTGTAAAGTTATCACAAGTAAACTCAGTCGTTTTTTCTATGTCAATTATACCTTAAAAAAAAAAAAAAAAAAAAAAAAAAAAAAAAAAAGATATGTTAGGAGCACAGAAACTCTCTCACCTCATCAGAGCTACCTAAAACCACTGTTGTGTGATTCCATTTTAATTACTTTGTCCTAAGGAGGCTTGGTTGGTTTGTCCTGCTCATTAATGCTAAGTGAAGGCTCAGGAAGAAGAATACATATATTCCCCAAACAAACAGGTAGGAAGTTGAGTTTTTTTGTTTGTTTTGTTTTGTTTTACATCCTCAGTATGTCATTAAGACAAGCATAATTAAAAACTAATGTAAGGCACATAGACAAAGAGAAGCTGGTACTTTCTTCTGTGTTCAGCTTGGGAAGAGGTTACTAGATGTCCAAAGTCACTCTGCACGCTGGACAAGCTTGTTCTAGTAATGATGCAGGAGATGCCACCTGTTTTCAGTGGTGGCAAGCAGGACAGAAAGGTATTGCCCAAGGAGCAGCATGAGCAAAGCTACTACAAACACTGCTTTGGTGGCCTGGGGAATTGAGGAGCAATGGCTTTTTGATGTCTCCACGAAGCACAGATGCTTCAGATGAGACCTCCTCACACCCAAGCATACTACCTAGGTCTCCTACATTGGCCAAGCCAGACCAACCACAGAAACAGCACATACATGTATGAAAGGAGAGAATGCTTAGTAGAAGACAAGTACCTGGCTTTACCTCTGTAAGCATGAATATGCCACCCTCTGTACTTAGGACTCCCTGACTTTTACATACATTAATGTTACACAGAAGGCAGTTCCCTTTCTGCTCTTGTCACCATTTCAGTAAGTGTACACAGATCCATAGTCCTCCTTAGAAATTCCTGTCGTCCTTCTTGAAGGAATAAATAGGTTCAGTGTTGCTTTACTAGAACCCATCAAGCTTACTATGTTAAGCTGAAACAGGGAAGAAAAATCCTAAGGGAAGAAAACTGCTAAAATAAAAAATAAAAAAAAAATAAAAAGGTTTTCACCTAGAATAATTATTCCACTTCTCCACAAACTTCTGATTTGTGAAAAATTAAAACTATTAGATGAGAATCTTCTCTGAGAATAAACGAACAAGCTATGGGTGCATTTTCTGAGGCAGACAATGCCATTCTAAAAACTGATCAGGCAACTGATGATCTTGTCACATTTTAATACAAGATACTTGAGAAATGAAAGATGACAGTGATGTCCTGAAATGATAACCTAAATAACCACATAGTTGAATTGAAGCAGCCTCAAAGTAAAGAAACTTTTAAAAAAGGTTTGTAGAACAACAATAATAATAATTTAGTGTTTTTACTGGACATTTTTAAGAAATTCCAATATGTTTAGACACTGCCTCATGCTTGGTGCCCACTAAATAAAAACTAAATAAAACATGTGAGGAATTATTTTGTACCAACAGAGGATATACTTACTGCTGTTATCAGTGCCATTGCAGTTTATATAATAGCCACGTATAAGAGTTTCCGGAGTCTTGCTGGGTGGTGTCCATTTAACTGTTACATTATTGACATAAATTTCTACTGTAAGATCTCCTGGTGCTTCTGGAGCTGTTTGTTTGTTTTGTTGTTTAAAAAAAAAAATGGATGGGAGGGAAAAGTTAGAATGAAAATGCAAAATATTCCGTTTTATTTCTATTTTAATTAAACTCAATTTCATTGGATATTAAAGCAAGATAGCAGTAAAGTAAGATTTTGCATAGTCTATTTCATTCAGAGAAATTATACACAATTATAGAGTACATACAACAGCATCAAATTAGAGTAATTTCATAAATTTAATCAATTCAGGATATAGGTGAATACAGCAACATCACATCTTACTAAAATTCTTCAACAATTCCAATTATTATACATTGTTTTGATTTCCTTATAATTTTAACCAACTTTAAATTTCTATCCTGAAATTTTCTTTGCAGGTTTCTTGATTTAAGGTGATTTTCTGTTTAATTGATAAAATAATGCTAAGCCATTTCCAAGGACAATACTGTATAATACTTTATCATTTTATCTGGAGACATTCTTTGCAATTATTCTATCATCTTTCTTCACAAGCAAGAGTTTGATATTTGTTTTTCTCTAGGGCTGCAATTTTTTTATTCTTTTGTCTTCACTTTCATTGAAAATTGCTTACATTTTGCCACTTTCTCATCCTTAAGAATAAAAAGTCACAGTCTCTTAGGGAAGAAGAGGAAGGTTTGAGACTGCAGGTCTGAGCCTGAGGTTGGAGGGAGAAAGGACAACTGTGACTGTGGTCAAAGAACTACCATAAATACAGGAGATGAGGTGATAAGAGCTGGAGAAGAACCTGAGACTGGCTGAGCATGCTGCTCAAAATTTATCTTCATCCTCCAGGAAGCACAGACAGTTGGATTTGCAATGGGTGTTTCTAGAAATATGTGGAATGCAAAGCAAAATTAAGCATTATACTTGCCATCATATTCTGTTTCTATATCGAAGGAATCGAGGTCAAACTCTTCTCCAGAATACTCTACTGTATGTTTGCATTTGTAAGGACGGTTGAGTGTAAAATTGGTCATTAATACGCAAGATCCATCTGACTGCCAAGATGTTTCTGGAAAAGTAGACACAAAAATGGCTTACCCATATTTTTCACAACTCTAAAAATATATCATATATCTGAAAGTATATCAAATCATATCTAAAAATATATTATACCATCTTAACTAGGATTTTATCTACCATATTTATTCAACATAATTTTTAGTACACTACCAGAATATCCAAAACAGAAAAGCGTACGACTTAGTGAACCCAAGTGACTGAGTTCTAGGTTCTTTTACATCAATTCAGTTTGCATAAATCATTACTTTCCATCTAACACTCCTATTTTTATATCCCTTTTACATTGTGGACCCCAAAGCTGCACACAGTACTCAAGGTGAGGCCATACCAATGCTAGGCAGAGTGGGACAATCACTTCTTTCAAGTGATTAGCTATATATTGCTTAACACACCCCACAATGTGGTTGGCCTTTTTGGCAACCAGGCCATATTGTTGACCTGTTTGACCTGTTTTGAGCTTACCATCAACCAAAACCCCCAGATCCCTCTCTAGAGGGTTGCACTGCAGCAACTTGTTCCCCAGACTATATATACACCTAGGATTACACCATCCCAGGTGCAAAATCCAGCATTAAATTTCATACAATTGATGATTGTCCAATGCTCTATTCTATCAAGATCTCTCTGCAAGACCTGTCTACCCTCAAGGCAAGTGACAGCTCCTCCAGTTTAGTATCATCTGCAAACGTACTTGGTATGCACACAACTCCTGTGTCCAGGTCATTGATAAAAACATTGAAGAGAATATTTGTCGTGCATTTTTCTAGAACATGGGGATATGGAGCGTACATATCTTCTTTACCACACCATTTGCCTTTAAGCTGATGTTTTCTCGGTCTCCAAGGCTGGCAAGCTCCAAGCACAGAGTGTCTGTACTCAGCTATTCACGAGCCTGCAGAGCCAGCTGCCCACTTTGTCTGCAAGGGAGCAGCTCACAGGAGACACTCGGATTTCCAAGTTCTCAGCTCCCCTTCCAGGCATCAAGCAGGAGCTCAACACCTCCGAAAGTCTGCAATTTGTGAAGCTGGTAAACTAAAGGAATGAGCTCTCTGGGCTTGAACTCTCCCCCAGATCTTCTGCAGTGTGTGGAATGGTAGTTCCTAACCTGCCCACTCCAGAAATTCTGAACATCTCTTCCCTCATGCTGGCACAATTAATGAAACCTGCCAGTCTCATCCAAAGACAACATCTATATTGCTTAATAAATAAACAAATAAATAAATAAGCATTTTAAATTATGTTAGAAGTGTCTTACCTTCACAGCTAACACTCACATTACTACAGGCACGTAAGCAACCTTCATCTGAGGTATTGTTTTTAAAACAGAACTGTACAGATGTGCTGTTAAGAATCTTCTTTTCTAAAGAACAGTGGCTTTTATCTAGAAAGGATTAATATTAAATAGCAATGTGACATTAGTTGTATTGATTCTTTAAATATCGATTTGTTCTTATATTTGTTAATTTGTTCTGCAATATGAAGATATAATTGGCACAAAATGATATGCAAAGAATTTAACAAGAAGATGAAATTTAAAAAGTATTCATTAGACAAAAATGATTGTTGTATTCATATCATAAATGAAACTTTCAATTCAACAAAAGCAATAACTTTAGTGAACAAAACATCCAACATAGATAGTAGCTCTCAAGTGCTGGCCAGCCTTGTTATTGCTAGCCATGCTGCATATGACTGATGCAGATGAAGTTCACTTTTCCTTTACAATGAAAAAATTGTATTTTTTACATGAAAACCTCTGTCTGATTCTCTGTAAAAACAAGAATAGACTATGAAGTCCATGAAAGCGTTATTACTGCGTGTGGAAGGAAGGAAGGAAGGAAGGAAGGAAGGAAGGAAGGAAGGAAGGAAGGAAGGAAGGAAGGAAGGGAGGGAGGGAGGAAGGGAATTACTAAGACCCTTCTATACCTACCAGGTGGAATAATTATACTTTTGCATGTGTGGTTGTTAGATGTAAGTTTATATATTTTGCATCTGTTAAGTTTTGCTGTGTTGTTGTTGACATCCACCCGTGACTTCATGTCACCATTGAACAAAATATATTCTGTGTTGTTTTTGAGATTCTTCAGTGTAACTTCAACCATGTTTTTCTCGTCTGTTCCATTTCCTATGATGGGGGATATATTAGCATCTAAAAGAGAAGGATAAAAAAGCAAACAATCATTTTATGACAATTTTAAGGACTCTTAAATGTTTTGTGGTATCTGGTATCCCCAGCATCACAGGTGTTAAAGAATCAGAAAATACAGCAAAATTGCCTCGTTTATTTTTAATGTTATTTGTTACCTTAAAAATATTTAAAAGAGAAAATGTCCTTAGGAAAATATTGTTTTAAGTCATTCTCTAGTAAGGGAAACCAAAGAATTAAAAAGATTAACATTCCAGAATTACTTTTTTTTTTTTTTTTTTAATTTAAAACGTCAATTCAAAGTGAAATATTTTATTCTGACACATTGAATCCTTTGTTTGTCCAGAAATTTCATATTTTCTCATTTAAAACATTTCATAACCATTAAATAATAAAAGCCACTTCTGAAAACCAGAGAGGGGACAGCTCTCTCATTTTGAAGAAAGAGAAACCAATATCCAAGCTTTGGATTTACTATAGTTATGAACTGCAGTTTGCAGCATGTGTTCATTGGCAGTATGGGGAAAAGTTAGAGAGAGCCTAGTTGAATGAAAGCAGATCTCTTCTGCAGCCCTTACATCGACAACCTAGTTTAAAGGTAATTCAACAGGACTCTAAATGAAGATGAGAAGACCAGAACTGTTAATAACTTTAATGCAAATCTTTCAGAAGCATGAGACAGTTTATAAAGCAAATTGAAATGGTAGCTCATTTGTTTTGGTGATAAATTTTCCCTGAGTTTACTGATATGTTCAAATATCAGGGCTGAGATAAATAAGGGGTTTGGTTCTTACCACAAGGTTCTTCAGTTGGCACTGAGGGACTTTCTATAAGAAAAGAAAACAAAATGAAAGTGTACTTCAGCAAGTATGATTTTCACAGAGCATTAGAGGAAGACAACTGGTACTGCCTAAACTGATACTCTTCATTCAACACGTTACAAGTAATTGTATTCAGCACCCTATTCGTATTTGAAAAAGGGGCCACATACATACCAATTCTTCTACAAGCTATTTTAGTCATGTGCATTTCATCATTCTACAATGATACCAAACTGTTTTTTCATACTATTTCAGCATACAAAGTTACACAAGAATATTCCAAAATCACGTTCTCGCAGTGGTATGATAAGCTACAGCAGTTTGCTGGGATACGAATGCTATGGAATGCCTAAGCGAGCACTTTCCAATGTCACCAAAGAAACACATTTTATCTACTTTATGCATAGTTACTCGTGTATCTGGAAACAGACTAATTCAAGAGTACAGATCGTTTTACAGCTATTGTTACACTGGAACATCCAGAAGAAATTAAGAGCTGGTATTTAGGAAATCTGTACGGAAGCTTGTGCAAAAAAAACTTCATCCTGCAACCAATTATTTAAAATATACTAAGGTGTGAGTACTATCAAAAGACAGATATCTAATTTTCTTCACAGAAGTGTCTTGGATTTGTCTATTCCCTCTGGCCTAGGAACTGGATGGCTGAGCAGTGCCCCTAATGAGAGGGTTAGCTAAGAGGGGCCAAGATGGCTCAGGGCAGGAGACCCACAGGTAGAAGCTAAGCTCAGTCTGTGAAAGAAGACAGCTAATGACAGCCTACAGCTACTTGAAGAGCAGTTATGAAGATGACAGGAGACAAACACCTGGATGTACTTTACTCAAACACACACACCCACCTCAATGACCTGAATAATTCCTTACAGCACAACTGCCACAACAATACATGTAAATGCTTCATATATTAGGCCCCAAGAAAATATTAATGCTGAGTGAAACAACAGGGAAGCCATTGGAAAACAGAAGTTCACAGGTTGCTGGATGTAATCTCATGTTTTTGCTGCTTTAGCAAACTTCTATGAGTAACGAGGAGAGTAATATTGACTGAGTAATTGGACAGATTCACTTTCCTACCATGACACTCCATGGAAACAGTTTATGTTTTTCACTTCCTTAACAAGCAGTAAATTTGGTGCCTCTAATCCTACTCTTAAAATATTAATAATATTCCTTAAAAAAAAAAAAACACCTTAAGTTTGATGCAGTTGTATGCCTACTTGCATACCTAATTTGTATGACTTAAAAATATATATCAAGATTATTTATTTCATTCTAACACATTTTCTGTGGTTGCAGTGTGATAATTGCGACAACTGTGTGCAAGTTTGTCACCTATTGTATGACTGGGGGTGGTCCCCGTGCTTGCTGGCATGCTGACTGGTGAGGTGGTGCTGTGCAAGGATGTTGTTTTGTTATCATCTGTAAGGAAATAAACAATATATCAGCATTAAAAAAAGCAAAATTCACTATTTCATATGGCTACATCATCAGTAATGTCTTACGCTACACTCCCTCCTCCCCCTTTTTTTCCTTCCAGGGTTTTTGTAAGTTAGAGAAGAGTGCTGAAGGAAAGATCATGTTCATATATCATGTTCATGTTCATATGATCATGTCCAGAAAATGAGAAAATATGTTATATAAAGAGAAAGCAAACTTTTAGGAATATAGCATTTACTAATGATCTTTGAAATGTACACAAATTTTTTTTTATTTCCTTTTTTTTTTTTTAGGCATAATCTGCATTGGAGTCAACAGCGTAGAACAGAACAGAGTAAGAACTACCTTAGTAATTGTGAACTAGGAACTAAAACATTCTGCTATGTTCTGACAGTACAGCACAATTATGAACAGTGCCTGTGCTCTTTCAGAAACAAGCAATCCAGTAATGCTTAAATGCCAGATAAGACACATTGCTCATTGTATCACTTACTATATCTTAGTATTTATCTCCCTGCTTATAAGCCTCGGATGGGTTTCTCTATTCTCTTAGGTCCGTTCCCATTCTTGCTTTGGCAACAACCTTGTTGACAGTACTACGAGTTTTGATGCTACTGAGGTAATTACAAGATCTGAGCATCAGACACCAGATCCTGAAAATAATTTGGCTCTGGCTACTATGCTGAATTGCAGGTACCGATTCCATTTGATGAACTGCAAACTGGAAAAGGCTACCCTGAGGCTAAATTACTCAGTTTTCCCCTACAGCTCAGAGTGCAGCATGTGGCACCTAAAAGAAGTCGGCAAACCTGATGAAGCATGACTGAAGGCAGTGGGAGTGCGTGTGGTAAGGGCAGCAGGGCTGCTGTGTGGTGAGTTGCTGGGTCCCGTGGTTGGGTCGGAGCCTGCGTGCGTGGAGAGGTGTGTGCTGTTTGAGGGGATGCCACCTGTGGCAAGAGGAACGGCGGTTTCATTAGTGTTTCGGAGGTCACCCACTCACAGAACGAAGCAAAACTGCAAACAGCACAGGACAGCCCCACTGGGAGCTCTCCTGCGCTGAGGCACTGTGTGTTTGGAGCAATCAAAGGTACGCTGAATGCACAAGGGTCATGGTGTAAGGGAGAACAACAGGTGGCAACCGAACATCCTTATGGCACGGACTGCACATCTTCCATGACAAATGCTAGGTTTTAAAATACACTCAAGTACGTGACTCAGAACCAAACTGGTTTGATATTCTTCCCTCTTAAAACAGTGTATTTCATTTCACTGGGCTGAATGAAAAAGCATTATATGTATTGCACACATTACACGTGACAATTATACACAGGAAATGGAAAGAAGAAACAACCTGAAAAAAGCGTCAGTGAATTTCTTAATGTAAATTAAAAGTTTCTTACTAGTTGGTGTTGTCACGTTCTGAGCTCCTGGAAAAGACAAAGAGAAAATGTGTAAATTACATTTTCAAGGAATCACAGGCAACCATATGAGATTAATTTTTTTAAATAAAAAGAAACATTCTTTCCTCCTATCAGCAGAGCTTTCCCCAGAGAATTACTTATTCTAAAGTAAACTCTATTCTAAACTTTAAAACTTTATTCTAAAGCAACTACTAGACCCCCAAAACATCAAGTATATAGATGTATGTAGGCTCTAATTTTCCATATTAGAAGTCCCATTTCCTTGAGCAGGGAGTCTGCTGTGCATCCTGAAGGATGGACATAGTTTCAGGAAGGCTGCAGCAGATGCTGGTTCAGCTGAAACAGAAGAGCAGCAGTGCCACGGTCCTGACTTCATGGTTACCTTTAGTGGTGCTTGCAGGTGGGAGTGGCGTGGAGAGTGGAGGTGACTGAGGGGAGGGGGGAGAGCTGGTAGATGCCCGATTTTCATCTCCTGATAAACAGTGAGGAAAAAATATCGTTGAGTGAGCAATGTGTGATCATGAGAAGTTCATTTCAAGCAGAAAGACTACCACTTGTCTTCTGAATCAAATGCCTCCCTCCAGCACTGGCAAGAACAAGTTTGCATTGCTCTCCAGTTCCTGCACAGAGTGTGGAGGAACCAAGCACCTGCTTGGATTTATCCCAAGAGCGTAGCTTACAATGAGGTCTGCAAAACCATGAAGTGCCAAATTCCTACCAATTTCTCTGGGATGCCTTTGTGGCAATGAGATTTGACAATCCTTTAGCAAGGTAAGGGGATGTACTGACTTCAGGTGTTTGAGAACACCAGCTAAAGGGGGTGAGTTAACACGCAGCTTGCAGAAAGCACAACGTGATTGGGGCTGTTTTGTTTCATGCTATTGATCTGGGAAGGACCTTCTTCCCACAGATCCTCAGATACCGCTGTGGCGCCTGAGGTAAGTGCAGGTAAGTAGCACTGTGAGAGCTCAGGGTGAAATCCTCAGCTGGGAGCTCAAGGGCAAGGGGTGTCCATAAGGAAAACACGAACCCATAACAGCATGTTGCAGCTGGAATTGTGATTGCTTTCTTTAAAACGCATGCTTCAAATTTCCACACTTGAATTAATTAAAATAAATAAATAAATAAAACTACATATGTCTTCATCATATTAACAAATTTTGCTGCAGTATAATTGGCCTCGCACAACCTAAATCACCGGATTGCTTTAACAGTGATAGAGTTAATGCTTGATAGAAGTAGATGTCACTTCAGCTGAAACCGAAGAGTAGCAGTGCCATGGTCCCAAATTTCAGTATTACCTTTAGTGGTGCCTGAAGGTGAGAGTGACGTGGAGCGTGCAGGCGTAGGGGAGGGGGGAGTGCTGGAAGATGTTGCAGTTTCATTTCCTGCTGTTTAGTGAGGAAAAAATACGACTGAGTGAGCAATGCATGAAGGTGAGAAGCTCATCTACATTAGAAAGAGGGCATTAGTTTGTATGACTTTCTCTAAACGATGCTTCTTAGGTCAGGTGAGACTGGAGGGTACTTAAATGGCACTTTCATATTTATTGATGCATTTTGCGACAGCAAAACCAAAACCCTCAAAATCTTTCACTTCATCACACAGCAGTGTGTACAAGTAACATCAACAAATAAAGCATGATTTTGCATTAGCAAGAAGAGACACCAACACTAATTCTCTTCTCAAGAAAAATCTTACCTGTCTGTAATCCTCATCATACAAAAGCCAGTAATCCAACAATCGGTATTCCTAACAGACCTTTACTTTACCTAATATTCTTCTCTAAATCCCAGCACACTTCCTGGACCACCCTGCTGATATTAAGAATCCCTCTAGAGAACTCTGTCTCCAGGTTAACCTCTCATAAACTACTGCCTGATTTCAGCTGGGAGTTACGCCCTTTTCACAGCTATAAAAATAAATCCCACTTTTACACTCAGTTTTGAAATCCTGACCCAAAACATTCTTAATTTGTGTAACGTGAAATTTCTCTCAGGATAAAGGGAGACAAAAATAAATGGCAATTGTCTGGAACCAGGAGAATAAGGACTACTCGTAGGAGTGTCCATCAAAACAGAAGTTTGTTCTCATCACTGTACCTTTTACTCATTTAGAGGATTAGAATCTTCCACTTTGAAATACGAATTTTGAAAGCCATGCTCGCTTCCTGGAGACATCTTTCTCTAACACTATTGCCAGGCTTTCAAAAGGAGAAAAATTCCACTTGTTCACATACTGTTGAACAGTACGTGAACTGTGAAAGTTTGTCCACAAACTTTCATCCACTCATGTCTCTTCCTTTCTTGGCCTTTTTCTACTCGTTCTCCTCCCCTACGTTTCTGTTACAGATAAGAAACAAAAGTACAGATGATCTTCATATATCACTTCAGTGTCTGAAATCTCAGGTAAGGACTGGAAATTTGTTAACAGGAATTGTATAATTTAACTATATGTATTAATGTGCCAAGAACCATGTAAAGCTAATGTGTAACCATATTTGCCATAATCAATTCAATCTCACAATATCTTCTTATATTTTTAAAATGTGGTGTTTGAAAGCCAGCAGTTGGTCACTTCCAGTTTCATAATATGATTTTGCTTTCTTCAACCTGCTTACCAGCTGAAAAATCAATAATTCCCTCTCCTTCCCAGATCTTAGTTCAGCACATAAATCATACCTCAAGCCCAAAATTAGCTTTCTGTAAGCATCCAGTTTAAATACAGTGTGATGTTTATTGCTTGCTCATGGCGACAGATACTACATGCCATGCATGATCACAAAACTGTTGAGGTTGGAAGGGACCCGAAGAGATAGTCTGATCCAATCCTCCTGCTCACACCTGGGTCAGCTCTTAAAACAGTTTGGAAAATAACAATCCTAGATCACCGTTGCCCTTTTTTTCCCCTAAATAACCACTGGCATTTTAACAGAACTTCATGGCAGTTTTGTGCCATTCTAAGCAGTTTATCATTATCCTGTTCTTCTGTGATTCAATGATATTATATCATTTTCATAGCAATGAAATAGGATGCAGTTAATAAGAATTCAGTAGGTGGCACCAGAACACTGAAAGAAAAAGAAAACTCTCAAAGAGCAAAGGTATTGCAGTAACAGCAAGATACATTTCCCCATATAAACTTGTACGGGGATATTAGATAAAACAAAGGGAAAAAAAAGAATAAAAGAAGGATCCCGACACACTGGACTGTATTTCTCCAGTATTAATAGACATGTTGCTGAAAGTAATTTAGTTTTCCCAAAATGTCCCACAGCTACAGATCTATGACAGATCTAACCTCTGGGTAACAAAGTTAACTGTGAAGTCACAGCTGTCTGCTCATGCTTAAATTCTAAAACACATACCTGGAAATTTAAAGGTTCAAATCTGAGAATATCTTTAATAAGGATGTTCAGCCCCCAGAAAACATCGTGTGCAGTATGAAAGCCTGATGATCACCAACTAAGCAAGTTGGTCTATTTCCTCACATCCTAAACTGCACCCAGCCATAAGCCATTTTAAGATAATATACACAGGATAGTCTCAGACATTCCAAGTGCAAGAATTAAAGTACGTAAAAAGTTGCTAATACAAAAGGTGTATGCAAGCTTCTCTTCACCTTCTCTTGATTTGGCCACTGGCTGGTTCCTACTAACTTACCCAAAAGCCAAGACCTATCAGTAGTGTTGGAGCACTTCTGGCCACGGTCGAGTGTCCTGCAAAAAGATACCCCCAGCACATACAGCCAGCAAATGGACAGCTTGGCTAATTGCTTTTCTGCTCTCCAATGTCTCTCTATTGGTTGGCAGACAAAGTGAAACTGCTGCCTTAAAAAAAGGTTTGACATGAGATGACAGGTTCCCAACGGAACTTGGACGAGCTAACCATCCTTTCTCCTGAAAGCCTGAAGGCATGCAGGCCCTGAGATTGAAATATGGGACTATTATATTTTGAAGAAGCCCTTCAGTGTTCAACAAGAAAAGTAGATGGAAGAACTATGAAAGAAATCAGGCCAAACGTCTTAATCTCCAAGCAGAACAAGCTGTAGGGCACATTTGGAGGTCCAGGAGCAGCTGTATCACTGACGCAGTCATGGCTCTGCACCTGCTGCCGTGAGCCATGGCTGCACCCTTATGAGAAGTTAATGTTTGCTGCTGTTCTCTAAGGAAAGGCAGAATAAAGCGAAAACACTTTCCATTTGGAAGGACCAGGCAACCCAAGAGCAGACAATTCAGGCCCAGGATATGTTAAAAGATATTGTGTTTCACGTAAGTCCAGGGTACGATCTTCTCTAGCAGAAGGAAGCACCAGCACATACTTCCTGTGCTTGTGTGTTATTAAAGGAAACTCCAACTGATAAGATAGCGAAACTGGAGAATCTGCATTAAAAGCCTAAAAACATTACCATGTTTTTATGGGCAAAATATTATCATGTTTTTATAGGCAAAAATGTCTTAACTGATGACAGGGAACATGCCTTTTAACTACTTTCTGCTTCGTATGTTGCACAATGGGTAAAATGGCCCCAGTTTTCTACTTCCTGCTGCTCTAGGCAGGGGACTGAGCCTGCAGGCAGGTACGTCAGGCAGCTTCTCCTCCGTGCACAGGAGTGCTGCAGTACTGCAGCCCGCACTGCACACAACACAGAGGAATGAGGAGGAAAAGGGTCCCTTTCTGCTAATAGCATATTTAGTGTTTTATCTAGCATGGTACCATACCCATCGGCTCTTCACAACCAGCTGCACTCTGCGTGACTTTGCTAGACCCGGGGAGGGGCAGAGGAAGTCGTTCTTCCTCTCAGCCTCACGTCTGCAGAACTGCTGGCTGCCCAGGGCTATTCTCTCCCAGGAAAAGTGCTTTGTGATTCTGCAGAGCTGCTGCCCTTTTCCCAGGACCTCCTCACCCTTTGGCATACTGGGCAGACCCCAGCATCCCCCACCAAGCAGGACTTCACACTAAGCAGCCTGTGTAGGTCCAGAATCGGTCTGCCCTCCTTTTACAGCTGAACAGTGCTGCTCTGCCTCAGCAGGGTCAGGGCTCTTCACATCTGCACTGAAAGCAACAGGATGTGGGCTCCTTGTTCAGGTGGAGTAAAGCTCTTTGAGGGGGTCTTCTAGCAAACAGCACAGACATTACTCAGCTCCACTGCAAGCCAATGCTAAATTGAAGAAAAAAAAAGAAAAAAAAGAACAGTTCCTGGTGGGAGGTAAAGGGTGAGTAAGGCAAGGAACTACACAAAGTGCTGCCAGCCTCCATTCTTTGGTTTATTTTTAAACTTCAAGTGGGGTAGGATATAATTCACACCTATTTTAAGGCTCCTTTCCGCTGCCAAAACCAGCTAAAGGGACCTTAAAGTAAATGAGCATCAGGGCCAGAGATGTTACTGCTGCTTTTGGCAGCAAACACAAAATGAAGGGATCCTCTGCTACTTTATAAATAAATCTGGGCAAACCTATGAACAGGCTTGAAAACACTTCAACATCTGAGTAACTCTATATCACAGAAGACCCCTCAGATTTTATAAGGA
Source organism: Anas acuta (assembly GCF_963932015.1). NCBI lineage: Eukaryota > Metazoa > Chordata > Aves > Anseriformes > Anatidae > Anas > Anas acuta. The sequence goes on along the minus strand of NC_088986.1, from coordinate 25,765,669 downwards.
TCATGTGTGCTGAAGTGCTTTCATAAGCACAGAGTGCAGAACTACACTTTAGCCTTTATCATTATCTGTATTTGGGGAAGAAAAGTGTTTCTGTTTTCTGGGCAAACTGCTGCTTTTTGAAAATTGGTTAAAAGAAAGCCACGTGAGGTTCACACACAAAAAATATATGAAATTTTGCATGCCCCAAGTTAAAAATCAGTAAATACTCATTTAGGATTAACATGTAGAAACTTTTCAGTTTCTAACTGGGACATTTCAGATGGTCCTAGAAAAAAGTGCCTAATATTTTTTCATTGCAGATTTAACAAAAGCACTTCAAAATAATCTATAATCCTAACTGATAAAAAACTCAATAGCTGTACAGCAGTCATAGGAATGATATAAATGTACAGCAGCTGAGAATTAAAACTAAGCAAATATTATAAAATCTATTCCCATGGGACATATTCACAATATTTATTTTCACCAGAAATTTGGGATAAACAGTTGAAACTGTAAATTTTAATCTAACAGAAGTTCTGAAATGATTTGATTGCGAAAAGCCAATTGTCTCCATTTGTCACCAGGCTGTAAGTGCTCATTCTAATTCTCCAAAATTATAATTGAAATAAACAGTTCCAGTGTGAGTTTGTCAAAATGTTTCCTGTCACACAAGTCCATTAATAATTGTCTCCAACGTGACTCCTTAACACACTGCAATCACAGTTTAAGAACCTGATCCCGCCACTCTTTCCTAGCACGAGTATCCCTCGGAGGAGCCCTGGCTTTGTCCTTCCCAAGACCCAGGGAACCTTTGCTCCCACCTGAATTCCATCACGAAAGGCGGAGTCTTTCTGCAAACCATGTCTCAGGAATAAGCACAGGCCTACACTACAACTCAGTGTAATAGGACATAGGACTGTATTTTTAATGCAAATCAACCTTTAAAATTAATGTTTTTTCTTGCTTGCCAACACCTATGCACTTCTTGCTGTCCATCTTCCAGGATGGGAGTTTCGGAGCCAACTAGAAGAGCTCAGCAGCAGTTAGAGCATTAGGGAAGGCAATGAATTCAAACTGGCCAGAAAACTAGTATGAGGGCAGGAGATGGAATTAAGAAAAACTTATCGCTGGCAGATACAAGAACACAATGCTGCATTCCGCAATGTTGCAGACTTAGGAAAGAGGGGGAAGGACAAACATCAAAGTTTGTCCACTCTGCTATTATACAGAGCCTGTCTTAAGGAAACAATAAGAAGAAAAGCTTACGAATGCTGAAATATTTTCTCAGCTAACCTGAAATTATATTTCAAAAATAATTTCAAAACCAGAATTTTCTGATTCCACTTATACAATGCAAGAGTTTAATTTTCCCACAGAAAAATAAAAATGCAGAGAAAAACAGAAATTTCCCTCAAGAAATATCACATTCATGGAAGCAACATTTGTTACGAACGAGAACTGGAATTTCACAAAACCATAAACCTGGAGTAGAACATGAACCAAAGGCAGCAATTCAAATTCATTTTGCCAAGTACACACATCTTGCAAACTTAAAATAAATACCTAGAAATATCAAGAATTTATCAAGCAGAAGAAAGGCATTCCTATCAATTGCACTGCATTTTAAATGACATCCTCAGTCTTCATAGGAATACTTTAACTACAGTAACCCACTTGTTCAACTACAGCTAACAACGCCTTTGCTGCTCTGTGGTTTCTCTCATGCTGTTTACTTCTGTTTTTCTTCTACAGAACCCTACTCAAAAGGAAGAGGGTGCAGCATACTGTGGTTTAGAGCTTAAGCACTTCCAAATGGTGAAACTGTGTTACCATAGCACCCACATGCTCAAGCAATCAGACCTATCTCAGTGCTAAACCACAACTTCTCTAGTGCAGTCATGAAATTTCCCTATTAAACTCCTTTTCACCAAATTTGCATTTATAATTATTTTTAGTTGTACAAATTCATTAATATGATACAGTCAAGGCTGCTTTGCAGGGAGAACGTGCAATGATGTGAACTGTCTGCAAGAGGGGAGAATATCAAATCCTGATGTAACAATTAATTCAGCTGTGAAACGTTGGCTACCATCCACAGCCACTAAGAAACACCTATACATGAGGAATGTAAGATTGGCTGTCATACTTGCTTGGTAATTTCGTGATACATACAAAAGAAAAAATGTGCTAATGCTGCTTTGCCTTTTATATATTTTCAGTGTTTGTGCATGTGCAGAGCCAAGAGCCAGAGTACATCTGCTAAACTTACCATTATGTCAAGCAGCAGTACCTAACCTCAGGTATAACTCTTCCAGCTCCAAATCTACCATGAGCAGAAAGAAACGCTTGATCCAAACTATCAGCTTATGATACAGACAGGCTGGTTCTGGAATTGCTGAGTGCATGTTGTTTGTGGCAAACAAAAGAAAGGAAGGACTTGCAACAATTACACTCTCTTCTCAATTTCTGTGCCCATGTTTTTGCAATTGCCTCCTCTGCTAGTTCTATGTATTCAGCAGAGTTGAAGGCAGATCAGTTCCCAAGATTTCTGACCACAGAAAGAAGCTGCAACTGAGAACTGGCTGACTACTGGAGAGAGTGCGAGCTAAGGGCAAACTTCTTTATCTTGGACTATCTCATTGGACCTTGGCTTATTTAAATACATGACTTAGTTCTCTATCCACCTCTGAGCTGCTTCATGATAAAAGTGTATTGCTGTATTGCAGACATCTTCCTGACATCAAATTGCTTTTTACATAATTTTGCCAGCAATAAAAAAAAGAATGGGTCCTGGAAATGTTTCTCTAAACTCTCTCTAGTCAGCTCAAATGATTAACCATAAACAGTTTAAATACGTACTGTAAGAATTGCAGCATTTGAGCCACTGATAATCTAAAATCTATCAAAATCATAAATCTCCCCTTTGGTATAGGTCTGTTAGCAGGAAGTACTTCGATCAACAGCTCTGTATCTACAAGGATTATTTCAATGAGGTGAAATCGGTGAGTTTTAATCAGTGAATTTCAAAAAATGTGCAGCTAGAAATTTTTAAAAATAAATGAACATTTATTTCAAGAAATGATACCCACCTATGAGCTTTTACTCTATGTAATAATATTTTTCTCTGATCAGTTGCTGAGTTAAAGACTCAAATAAATATAATGTGGCTAACTGTCCTAGGGGTTCTGAAGGAGGAGTGTAGCTTACAGAGGTAAACAAATAATTTTCAGGTGCTCTGAACATTTATGTCTCCAACTGGCATCACCTGGATTGCAAACACTCAGCTCTCCTACAAAATAGGATCAAAGTACAATCAAAAATGGAAAGAAAGCTCGTAGGCTGTGAAAAGACACAATAACATTTCCTTTAATTTAATTTTATTTTTTAAAACTTTAGAAGCATATTGTATTCAGAGCCAATAAAGAATTTTAGCTGAGAGACTAACTTTCAAGGCAAGGTTACTTCCTACTAATTTTATTTTATTTATAATGCAGGAATATCAATGTTTGCCAATCACAAATATAGCTTGGTGCTATGTTCTGGTTGTGTACAAGAAGTTATGCCTGCAAAGTTTTCATGTAGACATAATGGAAAAATGGAAAAGAATATTTATAGTTTTACAAAGGAAACAAACAAAAAAAAAAATAGAAAACTTGTCCCAGGTGTTTACAAGATCCTTAACTAAAGAAGAGATGCATGAAACAGAATAAAGATGTTCCTACTGAAAAGCCACCACTAAAATTCCATTTTTTCCAGTGATCTGGCATTCATCTTCCTGCTCCAAGCTGAACAGGACCCTCGGCAGTTCCTGTGCCCCATGAGCCAATGTCCCAGCGAGACGTCGCTAATCAGCAGTGCTTCAAACTATCCTGCTACTCTCAGTCACCTCCCATGACCCAAATTTCTTGCAGCATTATTAGATCCTAACCAGAATTGGTTAATATACATCTTGCTTCTGTTTCTTAAAAGCACAGAGAGTACAGAGATGTAATAGTTCTTCTGGCTCAGTGGAGATCCATTCCCAGGCCAACTCTGCCTGCCGGGCATCCCCCTTGCCCACCCAGGGCTGCCAACTGTGTTTCAAGGGAGAGTGATTTTACTTGGTGAGTATCCTCACTTTTTCTTTCTTTTTTTTTTTTTTTTTTTTTCCTACAGACATTCAGGCCAGAAATGACCAACAAAGTCAAATGAATACCATTCATCAGAGACACTACTGAATACCTTTCTTGCTGTCCATGAAGTATTATGACTAATAGCATTCACTGATCAACAGCTAAGTCAGCCATACACTTGTTAGGTTACAATTTAAAGTACGGTAAAATAGTGACACATAATAGGAAGCATCATTTAAGGATCAGATTTTACCACCGTTATACAAAAATGATTTGAAAAGTAAATTATTCATTGAAGCATATCAATATATTTAAGAAAAACTGTCAGTTAAAAATTATGTATATATGTTTCCTATGTAAAATAATAGGGAATTATTTTTATTTATTTATTTATTTTAATGTAAAAGCAACATTTACCAGTATTTAAATTAGTCAGAACTTCCAATGTTTGATGGATAACCTGATATCCATCTTGTACTCAGCTAGCATGAGGACAGTTGGGTCTGTGCCCTGCTCGGTGATTACACAGACACTGCTTCAGTGTTACTACTGTGTGAGCAGTCGGACACAGCCTCCATCTCTGTGCCTCTATAACATCATCTGCAAAGTGGAGACAGTGGCACTATCCTACTAAACTGGCATATTGTGGTCAGAAAATCATTTTCATTAAAAATCATGAAGTTTGCAGTCAAACCTGACAGTGCTATAAAAAATAAATATGTTCAGACCCATCTGATGGCACAAACAGGGAGAGCCATGAGACTGCAAAGAGTCAAATAGACTCTCAGAGAGAGTCAACTCAGACTTGAACTCCCCAGAACGCCATGCACGTACATACAAAATCTCACATTATCTCAAAATCTGGATTGCTCTGCCCCTTCAGGAAAGCTGAGCCAACACTCAGGAGAATGGACCTGTGATTCGTGTCACAGCAGAAGCAACAGTGATGAACAGCTTACACAGCAGTGCTGAGCACCCACAACTCCTCCTAGAATCAGTAAAAACTTTGAGTGAAAAGGGTTTCTCTATCCCCTTGACCTTTTTTTTCTTGCTCTTTTTTGCTATTTTAATTCAGGCAATCATGAGACGCTAGCCCCAACTTTAACCTACCCATCTATCTGGGAATGATAAGAAGGGGGTGGGGGTGAGTGGGTGGAATAGTTCATCTGATTTTGCTTTCAGTTCTGCGCTGGCCATTCTTTTCTAAAAGACTGTGTTTGCTGAAGATGTCAGGAGATGAAAATACAGGCTCAGAACAACTCCACTGGGCTCACAGTGCCCAGTATTCTAGCAAAGATCCAGTGAAATCTAAAGCTTGCATTTCTCAGGATGTGAACAGGACTAATTTCAGTACTTCTTTAACAATTCAAAGCAACAGAAGCACAGTCTGTTTCTTTCTTTTGTATGTAGCAAGTAATTTTTATTAGCATTTCATAAATCTTTACTTTTTTGTTTGTTTCTTTACCACAATTTTGTAACCTAAAAACGCTGAGTGGTCTGGGTGAGAAGATTAAAATCAAAGATACTAAGTAAAGACTGCTGGACAAAAAATTATTTAGGAGGAGTTTTATTGACTTTTCAAAGTATAGGGACCCAGAGAAAGCCCTCAGGCCAAAGCCAAGAGAACATCCAATTACATGCTCCAGATAATTTAAACTCTTGCTTTAGAGACAGAAATGCACAGGCCAGAAAATTTAGCAGACCTGTAAACATTTCTGATGTCTAATAAAAAGAAAGACGTATGTAGTGGCAACTGTACATCTTACAACAGCAAGTACAACTCCCACTTGGAAGTGGGAGGTCAGAAAAGCTATGTGAGCAGGAAAATGAGTATCAGGTTGTATACAGACACACACGCAGACAGAGCACCGTGGACGTAGTATGTATAATGTCTCCTGTGAGGACAGATGGAAAAGCTGACACAAAAAGACACAGAATGTGCAAATGTGGGTAAGAAATCTATTCTTTGCAGGTCTCTAATTTTCCAGCATTTGGTTGAAATAGTGATGAATTTATGACCACTTGACCTGGTAAAATTAACTGTTTTTTTCCTTTTTAACCAAGGGAATGTATCAGAATTTTTTCAGTTTGTAGATTAAAACACTTGCAGAGTTTATTGAGCATCCCTACAGCCACAGAAATGTGATTATATGAACGAAGCAAAAAAAAAGACAAAAGGTTCTGGTAAGTGCTCACTTCCACACCCAAATTCATCAATGCCTTCAGCAGGAATTAAGCCCATAGTTTAAATTAAGACGATGTTCTGAATGAGGAGTGCTACAAAGGCTGTGGTATAAGCACGGGACAGATCCCTAATATCACCCCAGCAACAAATACGAATGGGTATCAGGGACTGACAGGGCTGAATTCAGCATTCAGCTCTGCTGGTTGGGGAAGGCACGTGAGCCTTTCGTCTGCCTGCCGCTTGGTGCACGTAGACCAGCTCCGGTGTGGAAGTGCCTGGCTTTCTGTGGGCTGGTCTGCACCAGATGTGAATGCTTGGATCAACTGAACTACAATCAAAACCCATCATGACCTACAGGACCCACTGCCAAACTTCAATAATTTGTCTATTTTTATAACACTTCATGATGCAAACTGAAAATTTCAAGGTAATTTCATTCAAATTGAAATCATGACAGTTTGTAATGGTGCCCAGCATCAGCACAGCAACTGAGACCATTACACCTGAAGCCTTGAGGAAGCTGCAGCTGCTCAGTTTGGACTTTCAAGATTAGCTTCACACCCAGATAGTCTGAAAAATCTATTAAAAAGTAAAACTCTATCTTTGGGTTCCCATTTTGTACAGGATGGGTTTGTAACAAATCCCATGGCAAAGAATGGATGACACACTGCCCCGCATAACAGAGAAGGTATAGAAGGAAATTGAATTAAAGGCTGTCCTTTCATTTTGGCAGGTGCCTGGGATAGATAACTGCCCCAAGGGAATATGGTTCTCTAATGAATGAGAACAGAAATGGAACTATTATGAAAGCATCCTCCAAAGAACACAAGAAACAATGGTAGGATCCCTAACGCCTCTTACACCAGCTGACATCCCCTCAGCCCCCTCATGGGTGACTGGAATCCGGCCGCAGCGAAGGAGCTGGCTGTGCAGAGGTGAGGTGCTGCTGGCTGAGCGGGATCCCAGTGCTCATGGGAACTTCTCAAACGAGACCAGTTGCAGTCTGTTTGACCACACTGTTCCCCCTGTGAGCATGGGTCTACATTACGTGAGGAATGTAGGCTTCTTGCCAGAGCATCTGCTCTCCAGACAGGAGTGCAGGTGCTTTTAGTGCAAAGGTAGTACAATGGCTTAATAGCCAAGCATGTTTTGTCTCACAATTTTAAGGTACTGGCAATTGCCAATGAAAGCCATCTTTTACCACACCAATGTTACTGAGCTTTGGTACTACATTACCAAACGTAGTGTTAAAGATCCTGCTTACGCAGCTAGCTGTGTTCAGGGATGTGTCAGTCTTGCTTTGCTGTGCCCTGTAGTTGTGTCTATTTGGCTATGAGTCATTAGTCAGCTAAATGGTTAAACACCCGTTTCAGTATAAGTCAGCTGCAGTTTGGATTTGAGTGGCTAAACTACGGGAGGGTTCCTTTTGTCTTGTGTGTGAACTTTCTTCCTCTGTCCTTAGGGGACAAAACTGCGAGGTCAGTTTTGGTGGTTACCCATCAGTCAGCTTGGAGTTTTGCTTGGTCTTCATCTGTTAGTTTGGCAGAGATTTTGAGCTATCATAAAGTAAATAAAATGCATGGCAAATCACCACCTCTCTAGGAAGTGGAAGAAAAATTATTTGAGCACTTTAACACAACAAAATTGTAGTTAAATGTGCTTAGTCTCTACTAGTAGCTTTGTCCAGCAATATGTTTTTTGTGGTCCTGTCCAGGCTATGTATAATGCTGACACTCACAACAGCTTATGATGACACGTTAATATACTAGTGGTCTAAAAGAGGGGTTTGGGGACAGCTGTAGGTCCAGCAAAGCTCTGTTGCTTTGTGCACATGCACCAGACAATGGTACCGTCAGCTGGGAAGCCTAAAATTGCACAAGAAGTGTTTGGTTACTTCTAGCTTTTATTTTTGTTTTTTTTTTTCTCTCTTGCCATACAGTTCCTAGTTCTCTGCCTCTTCTGGAACAGTTTCAGCGTCCTGCCTCTAAACTGCAATGGTCCCTGGTGTTACAGGCAAGGCTCTTCCTGCCTGGCACAGTTTGTTTTCTTGCCATCATGTACCTGCTTACATCAAACTCCAGGAAACTGGTCTCTGCCTCCACAGCACAAATATTCCCATCTTAAAGATGCGTTCAGTCTCTGTAGCCTAAATGCTGGCTGTTTCATACACAAGTCTCACTACAACCTTGCAGTTGCTTCAGAATTTCAATGTAGATTGCATAATTTGGGGTGCCTTGAAAGTTTGCTCTGTCTTCCAGCTTGACCAAAAGTCCTGAGATTTAGAGATGATAAGATCAAAGAGATTGGCTTGGCCTTCTATAAAGTTATTTAAATCTTCTATAAATTCTTCTATAAAGTTATTTAAATGATTTTTCAGCAAGCCTGTGACATGACTATGTCACTCTGATTATCTTCCTAGTCTTAACCAGATTGCACCAGGGGAATACTGTTTGACTTCAGGTAGACTAGCAAGCTCAATGAAAAGTCTTTCTTTTCAAAAGCTAACCTACTTAATTTCAAAGGAATTTCCAAATTCACCCATTTGACCCCATTTAATCATCTATTGCTAAAGACAGATAAAAATTTAAATTCCTAGCTTTGTTCCTGCCAACCACAGGAAGAAGAAGGAAATGCCCACTTCCACCTAGTCTGTGACTTCAGAAATGTGTACGTGTTCCAGAAAGAGAGCACAGTCCAAATCATTTAATGGTTTAAGGCTGGATATTTTGTTGTTTTTTGTTGGTGGTGGGGGTTTTTTGAACAAGGACAAGAACTGAGACATGAAATAACAGCAAATAATGATTGTAGATGTACGTGAGCAGTTGCATTAACTACAAATTGCAGCAATGTACTTATTTTCATTTGCAGAACTAAAATGGCAGGCAAGTGGCCAGAGCTGTATTTTGCTCTTCCTCTGACACCAACAGGAAGAGTCTGAGTTGCATCAGAAGATCTAGCTCACAAGGCATGCTTTCAACTGTATAAAGCAAATCAAGCACAATATAAGCACTGTGGGGTTTTAACTCTGTTTGGAACTAATGGACTTCTCTTCATTTCCTGGTAAATGGCAGCCTACAAGAACTATATGGTATCACAGGATGTGGGTGTCTTAATTTTATCTCCTTTTTGCAGTGTGCTGGTCTCTATTTAGCAAACCAGCTCTCAGCTAGCATTTTAAGCAAGCGCCTTCCCCTTCCCATGGCAAGGCTGCTTGTCAACCCACAAATGAGTAAACTTCCTCACTGAGGTAAGTAAGGTGAATAGCAGCAACATACAAAAATATTAACACTTCAGCCTACCGCATTTGAAAACACAGAATCCTACAAAACTAAATTACCAGAAAGTGCAATTATCCTAATGACTCATCTCTCATTTTTAGCTACAAAGCAGTCCATAAGCAGCCTCTCCAATGACACAAGCCTCAGGGTACATCACAGTACGAGACGGTCATCATCTAACAAATGAGATGGTTTGTGCTTTAACGTCTGTGAGCGTTACTCTACAGAGAAAATCCCGACACTGTCCTGGACTAGGACCATTTGAGTCGCCCAGTACAAACACCTGAAGTACTTTTTTTCTCTCATAGTTTTGCCATTGCTTCTCCAAGCTGGTACATCAGCTAACACACCGAGCCATGACAGACCACCCCCACACCGCTGCCAACAGGGACAAAGAGCTGCACCTTCTCACAGAAGGCCACTGAAGGAATAAATACACCTGTGCAAAATAGATAAGGAAATAGAAATCACTTAAGAAAATGCATACAACCCACTAGCAAAGATTAAAATGTATTTGATATGTGATTCTTTTCAACCATATACCACCCCTAAAAGTGACACTGAAATATTCACCTCAATCCACTTGCTTTTCCCAGCTGGCTACGAATGCAGTTCATCATTGCCAAGAGATGGTTCTCCCAGTCAAGGGCTTTCAGATGGGTTTCAGGATTGCTGTACAGTGCACGCTATTGCCTGAAATACCTATTCACATTTGTGGGTTTGTTCCCTCTCCAGAAACACTTTGTGAGACCTGATTTTGAGAAAATTCATTTCAGCCAAAAGTAAATATACAAGTTCAATAATATTTCTGAAATAAACATATATTTTCCTTCATCTAATCAGCTTCCAGTCAACACAAATTACGACAGCACGGCTACATAGCCTGTTATCCAGTACCCATCCCAGGTGTCTGGTCATACAATCACTTTTCCCCATTGTATTGTTCCTTAAACCTTTATAAGAAACTTTTATCAATGGGACAGCTGTTTGAGAAAGAGATTGGCACTTCAATATTACATGAATGCTTTTTACTACCAGTATTTTCTTTTCCAGCTCTGACTGGAAACAACCTCAATGAAATTAAATTAGCTAATTTTTTATTATTCACTCTCCACAACTTCCTTTGTGTACATGTGCTGGGACTGGCTGGGACAGAGTTCCCTTTCCCCACAGCAGCCCATACAGCGCTGCGCTTTGCTCTTGTGGCCAGAGCAGTGTTGATGGCACACCCATGTTCCGGCTGCTGCTGAGCAGGGCTGGCTCAGCACCAAGGCTCCCTCCCCAATTCCACCCCCAGGGGCCAGTAGTCTAGGGGTGGGCTGGAGGTGAGGAGTGGACACAGTCAGGTCAGCTGCCCTAAACTGACCAGAAGGATATCCCCTACTGTATGATGCCACACAGCAATAAATCCAGGGGAGAAGGGGGGACACCCATTATCAAGGTGTTCCTGAGCAACTGTGATGCGCGCTGAGGTCCTTGCTTCCCAAGAAGCTGCAGTACATCTCTTGCTAATGGGAAGTAGAGATTTTTTTTTCTCCTTTTGCTGCCATACAGACTTTGCTTTTTTTCCTTTCATTAAGCTGCTCCTCATCTCAAACCAGGAGCTTTACTTTTTTCATCATATTTTCTCCCCCTGTCCTTCTGAGGAGAGGGAGAGAGAGAGCAGCTTGGTGGTACTTAGCTGCCCATTGGTTGTTAAACCACCACTGTACAAGCTGGACTAAAGATTTTTAATAGAATCAATGTGTTTTGTTTTGTTTATCTTTTTTTTTTTTTTCTTCTGTGCCATATTACATTCCAAGTATTCTTTAACTAACTACTGAAGGTTCATTGATCTGAAATGCAAAGAGCCACCCTCAAAAAGATGATTTCTGGAGTACACTGACTACCCCACCGAGCTCCACTCTAACAACTGATGTTAATGATAAGGCAGTTGTTTTTTTGGTTTTATTTTAAGTTCATATTCACAAGTCTCTTCAAGAACTTTTGGGTGAACACCACATCGTTCAGTTCTGAAGCTAACTTTCTGAAGACAAGATGCACAAGCTTTATGCAGAGATCTTTCTTGAAAGAAAATCTAGCATCAAGCAAAAAGGCAATAGTCTAGCCCTATACCAACAAATCCAAAAATGCTTCCAAGATTGCAGGTCCAGATCAAGCATACCAGAGAGCAAAGGGTCCATCTGCCATGCCTTGGCTGCTACATGAGGAAGCCTGAACCTGCAGGAGGGAAGGGAACAGTGCCGTGTGCCTGGATGTCCCCCGACAGTCACAGGGCCAGGCCGCAATGAGAAGCTTTGAGCATTTTTTACCTGCAGAAGAGATCCACAGATGTTTACACCTAGACATTTCACATCATATTTCTTATCTACCATACCATTTTTAAGAATTATTTTTTAATTTAATAGTTTGTATTATTACTGAGGTTTTGGAAAAGACTGGTAGCAATAAAAATACTTCAATTTTATAAAAGAAAACAACTGTTTCTCTCTGCTTAACAGATTTATAAATATTAGAAAAAAGAAAGAAAAAAAAAGAAAGATTGATTTCAATGAATTTGCCTGATAGGCAAATCGTACATGCCATTGAAAAGAAGGATATATTTATATAAAGAAATACAGAAAGTTCATTCTGATTAATTATTAGCCTGCTGACAGTACAGAGCTAATGCAACAGACCTGGATGTGTCCTTGTAAGGAAAAAAGTGGCAGGAACTGGATTTTGCAGAATACGAACAACCCTTGTATCTCAAGAGAATCCTCAAAATTCCCCCAGATCTGCGGAATCTGTACATTATGATGTTCAGATCTTTTTTTTTTTTTTTTTCTTTTCTCCTGTACTCTGCAGAAAACTCCTGTCCTAGCTGAGAAATTCTAAGGAATATTTTTACTTCCTCTATTTTTCCACATAGCGAGGCTTCATATGCAAAGAAGACATGGGCCTGGCTGGTGCTCACCATTTCAATTACGTTAATAAATGTATCAAAAGCAATATCAAAAACATTCACTAGTAAGTCTGTAAACACTGGACATTTAAATCGTATTAAATCTAATGCTTTTTAGGCAAAGAATCATCAAAGAACTGAAATTCTGAAAGTGTTTTGGTTTTTATAACAGCAGGCATACGAAAAGCACCTTATTATAAAGACAATACGCGGAGAGCCCAAGCTAGGATCTATTTGCAGTCAAACCGGTATCTTCTTCAGCAACTGCATTGTGAAGCTTCTAAGTGGATTGTGCAGACAAGAAACCAACATCCAACACTTCAAATACTCAGCATCAGGCGCTGTCAGTCATTCCCAGTATTCTTCATTATGAGTGAAATCTCCTGTCTCAGTATGAGAAGAAGTCACACAGATTTGGTTTTGAGTTTGTTTTTGAGCAAAGGCTTTGAAGCACTTTTTGTTCTGAAACATATCATTACAATGAATTTTGTGACAGATCATTTCCCTAACGATCACGTTTCCTGTAGTGAGACTTCTCATCTGTCTCTAAACTGCACCAACACTGCAACCACGTGCACATGGTAACAACTCCCACCTCCAGTGAAAATGCCATTATGTGCACATGGACAGGATGCAGAGATGTGTCACTCTGACCTACAGCACAGATGAGGAGCCTGCTGCACCAGCGTGGCTGAGCTGTTTTGATTTTGCATTTGTTTTACAAGGAGATTAGACAGTAACTTTAATAGAAATCCAGATTGTGAAGAGTTATCATTATAGTCCTGACCATGCTAATTCCTGTTTGCGTTCACCTCCTGCAGTACACAGTAATTCCTGAACATGAAATTTAGTACAGCTGCTAAATGGACTGGTGCTGCAAAATGGCCAGCACTGTTTGCATTACTGCTATTTCCCTGCTCTTAATTTACTCATTTCTCTCTAACTTGCTTATGCTCCAGAACACATACAAGTTACCACTCTTTGATCTTACCCAACTGTCCAAGCAGCACTTTACTTTGTACTTCAATTTAACGCCCCTGCCTGAAAGTAGGCAGAAATTTTCCATTGAAGCTGACAGCAGTGCTCTCTCAGGAAGAGGGATTTACCCTTACATCATTCCCCACCAGCCCTTGCTGATTTTCAGGCTACATTATTGTGTCCACTCTCAACTAGAGTAACAAGTACTTTATGCAGAAGATTACTGAGGATTTCTGCAAGCGTCTGAGGTGATATACACACCCCCTCCCACTTGGCTGACTGACTGCAAGGATTCATTAAATGAATGGATAATTTTGCAAAACAATCAGCGTTGGACTCTACTTTCCTTTTTGTATTTTTCAATATGATTTTTGCTTGTTTGCTACAAAATAGATGACTTAAAAGTTTGAATTTTTAAAAATGCTCTTCTTGTGCCCTCATTTGCCCTCCTCTTTTTGCTTTTTCTTACTCTGCAAAAGTTACAGGATACTTCTTTTTGTCCAGCAACTTCCCAGGTGACACTGTGGACATCAGCTCTCTGTGTCCGATTCCATTTAACCTGGGAATAATGACTTTGATTAACTAATGTGTTTTGAGCTCTGTGTAACTGCAAGATATTTATGAAGGTTCACTGAAGTCCATTTCTGAAGTAGAAATATTTTATATCAACTCCACAAGGTGACAATTTGTGAGGATGAACAGGTGTCCCATGGCTCTTTGTGTTGCATTTCCTCTAATAATTACTGTTTAGCCCAACTCAGTACAATAAACATGCAGTCTGATTGCTGCAAATACATACAATACCTTCTAACGACACAAGCATCTCACAAGCTAATAATGTAATGAAAAATGTTCCATGATTGTCACTGCTGTGTGAATATACATAAGGGATCAAACCTTGTGCATTTAGCCTGACACTGACGTATTTTACCTTCACTGTAAAGAACTCCACTGAAATTGCCTCTTAAATTTAAGGTAGTGAATAACCCTTTGCTTTCTCAGAGGCACAGAACTTAAATAAGTGAAATTGCCAAAGTCTTAGTAACATTTCTCTTAAAGACAAGCTATTTTTTCCTCAGTTAACCTCTCATACATATTATCTGAAAGCTTCTCCAGGTAAGAATTGCAGAAGGGAGACTATAATCATTACAACAATTATTAGTATGAAATAAATGCCTTCCTGACTGGAAAAAGGATGTATTTTTCTTAACTAGATATTTCTTCTTCCTCTTTGCATTCATTCTGCACAATATGTTTACTCCATAGAGAGACATTCTCAGCAACTTCTTCGAGCAGGAATTCCTCCCCCTCCCCTGTAAGAATTGTCTTTAATCTTTAAGTGGAAGAATGATAGTATTCTGCCTACACTTCCTGGAAACTAAGCATAGGTCTGTGTGTCTGCGTTTATCAAATATCCATCAAAGGTCAGGTAATTTTCCATACTCATAGAGAGACAAAGATGCTACCTATCTTGATGAATCAGTTCAAGAGCGTTAGTGTTTGTCCCTCAAAATGAATCTGATTTAATCACTGAGAAAATGAAGGACATTCTTTCCGTAACTTTAGCTGTGCTCAGAATTACAGTCTTTTCATGTCCTTCCACTGTGGGCCCAGATCTTCCCTAGCTCTCAAGTTGGTGACAGGAGACAAGTGACCAAGCAGCAAATCAGTCAGTAAGTAACTAGTTGGAAAGGCTAAGAGCTGGATTTTGGAAAGTATGAGGTCACTAGGGAGCAACAGGTTCCAAGTGCTACCTTGGAGAAAGAAAAATAAATAAATAAATAAATAAAAATGCTTTCTTTGTCCTAGCACTAAAATGTTGGAGCTTAGTTATTACACTTTTATTCTCTTCATTCTAATATATAAAATAGTGATTGTGCCCTCAAAACTTACTTACTCCCTGCATATGAAAGAATTCCACTTATTTCTTAGGGGAAAAAACAAACAAACAAACAAACAAAAAAAAAAAAAACAACCTCTAGTGTTTGTTTTGACACCAGGATTGCAATTATTAGTACAAGGTATCAGTATGTCAGTACATTCATAGTAAGACATTTCAAAGGCTTATAGTTCCAAAACAGGTAGGCGAATTAGGAGCCTAAGTGATCCTCAGGAATTCCAGTATATCCATCAGGAAAGCTTCTGTCAGCTTCAACAACAACAATACAAAGAAACTTGGCAGAAATCAGTTTATGCTGCAAGTATGTTAACCTGATCCAGAGAGGCCAACATATTTTTTAATATTTAATTCTTATTTTGGCATTCCAGCAGTAACACAAAATTTGCTAGATGTCTTCACTTTGAAAGAATTGAAATAGTCAAAAAAAAAAAAAAAAACACTTAAGTTTTTGTTTTTTATCCTCAAACCTCTCTCTTACACCTGAGCAAAGATAACAACTATTTCTGCACAATATTTTGCACCTGTATTCTCTAACATCTTTCAACTTTGCAAGTATTGGTGCTGATTAAATATATAAAAACAAAGGCTAAAACACCAAACATACCAGAGACTGATTTGATTTTTAAACTGTGGTGGTTTTTCTGAAGCATCTTCCTGCTACTTCCATATCAGTTCTACACCCCACTGAATGGGAATCTACTTTGCAATGTTTCAGTCCTTTTTGCAGGAAGCAGGAATACCTCCAAATATTTCAAGTCATTTGTTGAATATGTAACAACAACAAATGCCAATTCCATTTTGATAAACAATAATAGAAAGCAGTACAAAAATGATGAAAACATTAACAATACACAAGTCAGTTTCATTGGTCAAAAATACAATAGAGATAATCACACTCCTCAGAAATAAGTAGAAGACAGCCACCAGCGTGTTGTGCTGGGTCAAGAGGTGCAGGATTGACATCACACTGCTGCCAAGAACTGGATGTGTTACCAGACCTCGCTAGATGTCTTAGCAAAAAAAAAAAAAAAAAAAAAAAACACAACAAAAAAAAACCACCAAATGATCGTCGAAGAGTAGCTATGAGAAAATCTCGATTTGCTTCTTTTACAATATTACCAGAAGGATTTCAACACAGAAATACACTCAATAAAGTTTCAGATAGATGTGACTTTCGCAGACACAATGACTATTTTATACGACAGTCCTACGCACACAAGCTGTTTCAGAAGACATTGTTTGGGAAGCAGTGGCAATTATTCAAGAATTGGCAAATGTCCATTGGTATTGTCTTAGCCTTAGCTTGTAGAGCCTGGGCTCTTTCCCTTTCCCAAAGCCTATGGACATCGCTGAGACCTTTTAGTCGGTGATCACAGGCTGCTCTTTTTGTTCAGCACAGCCCAGAAACACCACAGAGTGTGCCGTGAAGATACCTTCTGCCTGCAGAGTTAATGCTATGCAGGAGCCATGGGACTACAAAAAGAAAAGAGGTCTCATAGCTAAGCAGTAAAATTCTGCTTTAGGTAAGAGGATTATATACCAGCTCACCACAGAATTCTTATATGATGCTACAAAACCTACTTATGCTAAATGTTCCATGCAGCAGCCGTTAATAACCTTTCTGCATTTAACAGGTTCTTATTTTCAGTACACCACCCTACTTTACAGAATTGGTGAGCCTTCAAACCAGCAAATTAACAGAAATGATGCTTTAAGGAGTATACTCCCTGGCAGATCTCAGATTGAGCTTTCTCATTTAATCATCCCGAACTTGGAAATCCATTTTTGTACTGCACTGAGACACAGATGAGGAACACCATTGAAAATCTCAAGGGGAAACTACCATTTCTAGCTGCAGAAAAGGTTTTGAATAGTGAGTCAATAAATATGGCCCAAACTATGCATTGAACAACACAGAAAAATACGTTGTCTGAATATATTTTCATTCTCTACACAGAAAAGCAAATCCTTTAGGGGGAAAACTGTATGATAGTAAAAACTACCATAAGACATACAGAGAAGGCTGAGTCCTGAAAACTGTGAGTGCTTGGCTTTACAACTTTAACATCACTCTGTGTGTGTGAATTTTTATTTTTAAAAACATCTTCCACCCTCCAAAAAACAAAACAGAACACACGCTCAAAAAAATAAAATAAAATAAAATAAAATAAAATAAAATAAAATAAAATAAAATAAAATAAAATAAAATAAAATAAAATAAAATAAAATAAAGTAAAATAAAGTAAAATAAAGTAAAATAAAGTAAAATAAAGTAAAATAAAGTAAAATAAAGTAAAATAAAGTAAAATAAAGTAAAATAAAATAAAATAAAATAAAATAAAATAAAATAAAATAAAATAAAATAAAATAAAATAAAATAAAATAAAATAAAATAAAATAAAATAAAATAAAATAAAAACATGCTATGAGAGGGCACAATAGTACTCTTCCCAGGCTTTATCAGCAAGACTGAGACTTGTATCCATCTCCTTGCTCAGGTCTGCCTCTGGAGTTAGGGGAGTACTGATAGCATTAGCATGTTTTCATCTTCTGTGCAGGACGGTGCTAGAAGACTTTCATCAGTGAGGTGTTTGCTGACAGCAGAAGAGTGGTGAAACTCAGACTTTCGCTGAGTACAACATAGAGACAAACAATTTTTCTTACTTCCTTACTTCTAGTCCTGTATATCTTTACTGGCCTGTCTTTGCTCAAGTCATGTTTTCTATCAAAACAGAGCTATCTCATCTAGTTAGACCCAATTCCTTAGGCTTCTGATTCCTACCGCACACCCGTCTTTTCCCATACCCTGTCTAGGCTCGGATAGCAGTTTTTCAGGTCTTTCCTTTGCTCCTTCCAGCTGCTCTGTTCCCTGCTGCAATCTCAGTCTCAGCATCCAACCTCTTCTCTTAAACCAGTTTCATCACTTAGCTTCATATCTCCTTAGAACTGCTTTCTGAACATTATATGCTTATAACTACAGGGAAAAAGTCTAAAGAAGACAATTACTAATCCACTAACACTGTGAAGATCTGATATCAACCATAACTTAAAAGATTTATCACTCTATCAATCACTGCAGAGCTTTACAAAGGCTGCCATGAAGGTTTTAAGTGATTTTTAAACAGGATGCAGGGCTGTACCTGTTTCCTGCTACCTGTGTTGCACATTGTCACAAAGATAACCTGACATAACAGATAGAGCTCAGATTTTACAGAAAGACAGTATTATTAAGCATATCTTACATCAATTTCATTTGGAAGTCTAGTGATAGCCATATCTTATGATCAGCTGTTTTAATAGCAGCCCCAGCCATTCCAAGCCCTCAGCATTTCACAACAAAATCTTTTTACTCAAACTTGCAGCGATCTAGAACCTCAAAGTCCTTATACCCTGAGGAATTCCAGCTCACAACCAATCTCACACAAACCACCTCTGTGGAGCTCAATAAGTATTTCAAAACTATTCTATAACGCACTACGGCCAAACTTGAATTAATTAGAGGCAATTCCAGAGCTCATGTCCACGAAGTTCACAACATGATATCCAAGAAATATGATGTCATTCTCTGTGCTCCTGAAAGCAACCTCTGTATTTCTTCTTCCTCCATTTTTTTCAAGAGGAAAAATTGTCTTTTTTTTTTTTTCTAATCTAAATAAATATTTAGGGGCAATGACAAGTCAGAATTCATTTAGCTATTGTTGTTACTGTTTATGAGCACTCAGATATAAGAATGCTGAACATAACGTAAAGAATTTTGAAACTGAGCAGACCATGAAATGTGGTCCCTCTTTTTCACATGCAGATGCTATTCACATTAGATAATATATCTACAGAGGATGAGCTGTTACAAGAATTGAGTATCAGAGGGGTGAAATCATATGCTCTCCCAAACAAAAGCGTGAGTGTGTTTGTAACACATCATCCACACATTCTGTTGTTTATTTTTTGTTGTTGACTATTTCACTCACTGGTTAGAGAATACAATTTGTTAATGAAAGGATTAAACAGCTGGAGAAAATAATCATTACAAACAAATCTAGTGCCTTCATATGTGAACTGATTTTGTTATTTCTATCTAGCAAAAAAAAAAAAAGAGCTCCAGAGCAGCAGAAGTTTTTACCTTGGGCTATTTTATCATTCAGAATAATCTGCCATGAAAAAGCTGCATCAGTTGTTGTCACGTAAGGAAGTTGTAAGAGCAAAGTGTGAGAATTGCAATACATGGATTTATGCAGGAGAGTTTGTTCTGGATCCAGGGAATAATTTATTCAGTTATGTGTTCCTCTGAATAAGGTGCTGTACGTTCCTTTCACAGAAAAAGAAATAACATGGGATTGGACAAGGTGTTTGGCTGGGCACATATGCTACTATTGCTTTTTTCCCTCATCTGTCTTTCCTCTGTACCATTCCTTTTCAAGAAATGTCCATGCTGTCCAGAATCAGATCAAACTCTTTGTGGACAAGGCTGTCCTTCATCCTCTGTTAGTACAGCACCTGGCCCAAGAGGAACGCTTGATCACGCCTGAGGTCATTAGCCCTACTATACACAGAGGTCAGACTGTCCCAAACACATACACAAGCAGCTCCCCCCTGACTTTCCAAGTGCTCAGGATTCACAGCTGCAGCAATACTCTCAGAAAAGACTAACTTGCAGCTGCACTCTCATATTTTTCATGTTATCTGAGTGACCAACATGTAGCGGTCTTCTGAAAATCTGAAGCTTTTCTACTATGAAAAAACTGCTCTCAGGTGTTTTGGAACTGACAGTGAAAACCAGGGGTGTCTCCTTCGGGCAGCTTTCTCAGGGAAGCATACAGGAAAGCAGCACTTAAAGTTTAAGGACTTCAGGTAGGTTATATATATGTGTGTGTGTATAATTTTTTTCCTTATTTTAATATAAAGCCAAAGAAATTTCAAAAAAACACAGTATAAACCACAAAGATAAAATAAACCCTGTAACACTGTTAAAAGTTTCAAAGTCTGCCTTTGCAGACTTTCCACTGACGTCACCACTGAGGCAAAACTTAGGTAACCAGCAGTTCTGTTGCGAAGAGAAACCAAGAGCAGCGACTGCAGAGAGAGCAGCTGAAAATGGCGTATCTGACATGCGCTCTACTTTTAACATGTCCTCATTGCTCAGTGGAGAGTGTTTTTTAGAAGCTGTGGTTTGCAGGCAATCTTTCCCTTGCCATTTAAGGCACACTCCTGCAATGATAATACACTTGTTGATGTCTCGAGCAGAATTACTCACACATAAACAGCTCTCTTCCCAATATTAAAACACAAACTAAACACAGCTACTTGTGGATCTCACATTCATCTGCTTGAACTGCGTCCCTCATGTTCAGCACAATTCCACTGCAAAGCTTCGTAACTCAGAGCTATTTTGTCATTCTGCTCTCTAAGTATATATCAGCTCAAGTGGACACTAGGTTAAGCACTAATTAATTCCTAATGTTTTCTCAGAGTGACAATGAGTGCATTGTGTGGCTCCTAGAAACGTTTATTTCTGTGTCCTTTGATTAGCAGACCAGAGCTGCAAAACCAGCAATGCTACTGTCGCACTATGCCACCGATTCGCACTAATGTGTAATTCTTACTGCTATTTCACGTCTTTCCCCAAACCTCAACCACATTTCATACTCCAGACTAGAACACCAGACTGCAGGTGTGGAGGATGTAGAAAAGTCTTTCAGTTCTGTTGAGCCAGCACAGTTGAGCACAGAAGCATTAATGAAACTGCAAACAAGGCCAAACCGTTTCATGTACATACTGGGCAGATTCAAGTATCCTAAATGTGATCTCTCTGCTCGCATACCCAGATACATTGTGCAGTCATACAAATTCACACACATGGGAAATATTGCTGGGATGGGGGAGCTTGTGTACTGCTTACAAGAAACCTAGGGCAATATTCTATCACTGCTATCAAGAACCTAGTAAGAAATTTGCCTACCATTTAAAATATAAATGATTTATTATCATTTGAATGCTTCCAAGAGTATGAATAGAGAAATCCTCCAGATACTCTAACGAAACCTCATTAAAACAAAAGATTTATCTAATGCATGCATGTGATTCTGTTTGTGTTTTAAGGTATCTGAGGTGTATCTCAAGAAGATAAATTGAATTGCAGCAATATTGGCCATCTTCCCTTCTGTTTTGTGAGCCTACGATTTTAAATGGATTCAGCTTGGCCAGCACTTCTCTAGGAGAGTTATATTTATAAATGTTACGACTACAACTTCTAAAACACCTAGATTGCTAGAAAGGCTCAGTATAGTATTCACCCCTAAGTGGGGAGGATGCTTTGTAAGGTGAAGCCTTTTGCAACTCTGGTGCATGTGGCACATGTTGATCTCACCTCATCTGCAGACAATGGAAGTAAAAAGCTGGCAGCTCTGTTTCTGTCTCTCAAGGGCTCACTGAATTCAGTTCTTTCACCCAGCAATGGTTAAAATGGAGACTACATTAGACATGATTGCATTTTAGAGAATTTCAGATTGGCTGACATTAAGCACAGTATGGGTTGCTCTTATTTAGCACAAAAGTATCAACTCCCTGTTGACAACACCTGTGCTCTAGAATGGAGAACAGATCAGAGCTTTATGCAGAAGTCATTTGTTTCATGCTTTTCATTTTCATTGCTCAGATACACTACTCAAAATATTCTAATGCACTCTGAAGTTTATTCAGATTAATTTGGGGTAACTTACAGGCTGCAAAGGACAAGCATCCCTCTGAATATTTAAGGAATTATGACTTTGTATGTTGTAATATGATAACCATTAGTACCCTCAACTTTATAGATGATGTAACAGATCTGGAAAAATGAAGACAACACTTCACACCATGAGTTTCTGAGATAGCCAATGATTTCTGTCTCTTACATCTTATTCTAAAAGCTTGAATATGTTCTGCCATTTATCTTACTCTTTTCTCCACCTACATATATTTTAACTCACAAACACCCAGAAACAGTTCAGGAGATAACAACACATTAAATATTCCACTCAGCATTGCCTCAGCAATGCATATGATTAGCTGGAAAGGCTTTACTCGCCATCTCAGCTAAGATTCTGTATTGCACTACATTTCCCTGAGTTAAAATCTGTCAGGTTGTGTAAGAAGTATAAGCTTCATATAATAAAAAGCTATTTGCTTATATGCTGCACAGAAAGCATCTTTGTATGGCTTCATTTTTCTATTAGACACAGACTGATATTTTTTTTTTTTGTCAGGGAAAAAAATACATTTGCAAAGGCAATTAAAAATATTGCTCCATGGTGTCCACATTTTTGCAACAACAACAGAAATTATTCATGCACAACAAAATATACCTCTAGAGCTCTGTGCAGGGCAGTGGGATTATGAATGAATAACAGACAGGTTGTAACAGAAGTCTTTGAAAGTAGAGAATTGAAAACTAAGCAAGCAGGCTACCTGAGGAGGCACTGACACTGAGGGAATAAGTGGAAGAACATTTGTGGAAGTACTGCAAAGCAGCAGCATAAAAGAACAGAAAAGGAGCGGATTCCGTTAGCTATCTGCAGAGCTATGGATAATATGTGCTGGCACTGCTCACAGCTAGGTTCTAAAATCCTGGCACTGAGGGCCCCAAGCTGCTTTACTTGAAACAGAAGGAAGCCTGGAAATAGATAAAATGCTGTAAATGTTACTGAAACCCCATTGAACATGATCTGTTTACAAGTGTATGGATAGCCTGGAAATGTATCAGGACACACAGTGCAGCAGTCTGAGAACAGTTAAGTTGCAGGAGGAAAATTAAAAATAAAAAAAAAAAAAAAGGAGAAAAAAAAAAAAAAAAGCTTTCACTACTGTTTAGATTACTTTAATCTCGATATTTACAAGGGGAAGTCAGTATTGCCAATTTGAGACTTTTTACCAGTGATGGCAAAGAAGGAATTCAGGGCCTAATCTTTGCCTTGAAGAGAGTAGACAATTACCTCCCAAAACATTTTGATGTTCTGTACTTCATAAGTTTGCCTAAAAGAAATAATTGTTTGATTTCTAGTTATATACAATTAAAGATGAATAAACACAAACAACTGACAACTCCACACAATGGGAAAACTGCAGAGCTCAGGGACAACCACTGCTTCCCAGGCAGGGCTGCCAGTCCCAACCTCAGCAGCCAGCTCAAGGATGCTGCAGTCCTGAGAAGCCCACGGGCATCCTGTTCAACCCTAGCGAGTCTGTTAACGTGTTAACGTTCCCAAGAACACACAGCGGTTCTTGCTAGGGTTTGAAAGGCACTCACACGCTAGCAAGCCTTGCCCAGCACATGACACCTTCCCACATTGCCTCTTTGCACAGCTGTCTTGGGTATCATTGCTGCAGCCACCCCAGTGCGCTGCGGTCTTCACCCCCAGGGCCAGCAGCCGGGGAGGAACAGACACCACAGCTAGGGGGAGAGGCAGCAGCAAGCCTCGGGGTGTGTGTGTTCTGCAAAATGCAGGGTAATACGGAGACACCTGAGCTAATGCTAAACAAGGTAGTTAAATGAGTATGAAGAAAAGTCACACCAACACAGCAGACAGCTCAGTGTTGGTTAATTTGCTCTGCCTGCCTGGTTGGCCAGATATATGCCTGTTAATAGTAACTCTTTGAAGTAGACCAAGAATATAAACAGAGGACAAAATATTTTCATGGCCTGCTGTTCTCCTTTGCTTGCTTCCAGAAGGGTACAGAGCATGCCACAATGCATCTGCACAGAAAAGAGAACAGGATAATTTTCATGCGCCACACAGAACACGTTCACAGTTTCAGTGTGGAGGTTGCCTACTTGTTTAACGCGCACACACACTCTCAGGGAGGCAGTCAGCTTTGCAGATAGGTCACTGAAGTCAGACAAACATAGCTTGATTCCTAATACAAGAAATATTTTGAAAAGTCACTTCATCCTGTTTCCTCCTTCATGCCTCGTTATATACATGATTTGTCTAACCCATTCACTATTGATATGTTATTCAGAATCAAAACATATAAATTTATGTTCACCAAAGAAAAACTAAAACTAGACGAAATGGTTCCAATACACCCTGCCACTGAGAGCAGGATTTTCTCTAGAATGAGTCTCTGCCTGGCAGCTTTGTGGCTTTACGTTTACAGTGGTAAAACATTCTCTCTATGTTGATACACTAATGTAAGTGAATACAGAATGACTAGCAAACACCATTGCCACACTATGTAAGAAAGACCCATTAGCTTTGAACCGTTATCTCTTGCCCTAACTACAGTTATCAATCAACATCCCACAACAACGCAGCCATCAGCTTATTCTGTTTGTGTAGGATCAGCTGAACAGGTGAAGAAAAATTACACATTTGGTCAAAGTCTGGAGCTAATTCTTGCCCAGAAACCACGTAGCCATGTTGGTGTGGTACTGTGCTCAGACTAACATGAGCATCCTGTTAATGATGAACTCCACCATGAGTGGAGTTCATCGTAACTCATAATGAGAACTCCACCATAATCAGAGTGGCTTCCAGTTTAGAGCTGGCTTGCATCTGAGGCAGCCCAGGAAGTGAGCAGGACTGCCTGCAGCTCCCTGCAGACACCAACTCTTGATCTTGAAGCAAGTATTTGAAGCGTGCAAGATATGAAAAGCAAGTAATTTGTTTCAAATTATTAACAGGTCCCTGTCCACAGGACTCTGAGATATGTATTTCAGAAAGCCTCAAGTTCACCACTGAAATAAAGAATACGATACAGTCCTAGAGGGAACGTGCAGTGGGGTGCCTCTAAGAGGAAAACCTCAGAGGGGGTGTTGTGGAGACACCGGACTTCACTTTCTTTTACCCTAATGCCTATCCTCCTGCCTGCACAATTCCCCTCATCCTTTACTGGACACAGAAAACGAGCCAATATTACAAAGTTCTGCCACTTGAAAAGTAGATCTGCCAGACACTTTCCAAAGGAATAGACCTTTTCACAGAAAGTCAGAACCATAGCATGATCTATACAGAAGCTGACGGCTGTGCAAAGAAAACATAACACTTCTAGGTGGAAACCTCCACAGCTGAGAACAGAGACTCCATGGCCTCAGATTTCTGCATGCCCACTGAAGCTCGATACATTTTACTTGGAGAATAAAAAAGTCACATCGAAAACTACCAAGCAATTTTTTAACTTCCTGAAATAAAGGAAGTGGCACAGCAGTGGGCGAAGCTTTCTGAAAGCTGCCAAATTGCTAATACTTTTGTGGGGGAGAAACCTAAATTAAGAAGCTAATGGGAAAAAAGTGCAAGTCCTGCAAGCATTTATTTTGCTTTCTTTATTATTATTATTATTTAATGGGAATAAAGGATTTTTTAATTGTTGTTTTGATTGTTTTGTTCTGCTGTCGTTGTTGCAAAGACAACACTGTTGTTGCATTGCATCAGTTATGTTAGCACGACTTTTTTGAAAAGCAAGTCAGCTTAGATATTTGAAAGTATTATATTATCAATTTCCCACTGAAGATTTCAAAGAAGCATGCAGCTGTCTGCTGAAGATTTTCAGAAAGCTAGCTATGCCAAGCAGGTGAAGATGAAAGACTAATGAACAGTGCACAAAGCGCTGATGAGTTTAGTGAAACACTTCAGCAATGCAAACGCTTACAATGCTCTCTGAGTAAATACTAATACAAAAACGAGTCCCAAAGCACACCCAACTCTTACTAATAAGTGACTGAAAATTGTTCTTGCCATAAAACCAAAGCCTACGCCAACATTTCCTAACATTTATCCTCCAATAACAAATTCCTGTGGAGAAGACTGCACAACAGTCCCTAGCCACCACGCAGAGTAATCTATGCAGCAAAGCTGAGATAATGCTTCTGGCTCCCTGATGGAAGAATCAGCCTCTCTGAGACACCTGCTCTGACCCTTCCCACTCTGACCATTATTTATATAAAGGGGTCCCACATCAAAATTCAATGAAATTAGGAAGTTATGCAGATGGGTCATAAATGTAAAGTGTAATACCAGACAGAAGGAGAGGAGCTCTGTGTTCTCACAAGTGCATGTGCCAAACTGCGCGGAGAAAACAAGGTCTGTGAGGTTGAGTACTTGACATTGTAGCATCAAACTGTTAATTGCTTTAAGTGTCCTAATGTAATGAAGAGTTAAAACATCATTTCTTTGATGCTCTTCGTTAAAAAAAAAAAAAAAAAAAAAAACCACAGAGGAACTCACTAAAGCTAGACTGCTGTGTGCAGACCAAGAAAATAATTACTATTTGAAATAAAATACCACTAACCCTCTTTAAGTCTTCCAGCCCTCTCTGTTAGCTAACACATCAACTGACTGTGGAGGTAGCTGTGAGAGAGCAGACACTAACCTGCTCTTCCTGAAGAAAAGGAACCAGTGGGAAGTCTTAGAAAAAGACTTAAAAAATAGAAAGTAGGACAGAAGATTCAGAAAAAAAGAAAAAGAAAAAGAAAAAGAAAAAGAAAAAGAAAAAGAAAAAGAAAAAGAAAAAGAAAAAGAAAAAGAAAAAGAAAAAGAAAAAGAAAAAGAAAAAGAAAAAGAAAAAGAAAAAGAAAAAAAGAAAAGAAAGAAAAAAAAAAAGAAAAAAAAAGAAAAAGAACTTCACGCTTTTCCTTTACTGTTGGCATTCACTTTTCTTATAATGTAATCTACTAACCAGATTTATTCAGCGCTGGTTTTCTTCAGGGACTCTGAAGGATAAGGAGACTAATGCTTGGACTTTAAAGCTCTTCTTTGCTAGTTATCATCTAAAGGCAGATAATTTTCCTGCTCACATCACTATAAACCTGGAGTTTTTACAGTGACATGATAATAAGAACCATACATACGCATGTGAGAAGAGGTTTCAGTGCTGCATATAATCTACTACCATTTCGGAATACATGTTATTAGCCACTTTTAAGGCAAACATTACTTAAGGGAAAAAAAGCCCTTTGTGTCTGCTATAATCCCTAATTTCTTTAACTAACTAAACTGATGGCAGGTACATGAATATAAAATACTATACATTCTTTTTACAAAAATGTCTTCTTAAACATAGGTCCATAAAGTTATTATCTTTATATAGAGTACTACCTCAAAATTAACTGCTTTTCTTGCTACTTACAGTATCTGTGACAAATTCACCTGCAGTGGCCTAATATCCATATCTACAATTCTGAAAGTTTTTTAAGAAGCAATTTTTAAAAACTAATTAATTATAAAAGTAATTTCCTGGATATAGAAATTAACTTACAATGGTTGAGATTTTTTTCTTAACCCCACTGCAGTACAAATCAAAATTTGAGGAACCACAGATAGACTCTAAGATCAGGGAACAGCTTAAATGGATGGGAACATTTTTTTATTTTTATTTTTTTTTAAGATTTTAAACACAGAAGACAAAGTACTGCATTGTGAAATGAAAACAAACATAAAGGTTATATTGAACACATTCACCTAAGAGATCTCTTTTAAATGCAACTACAAATCTTTTTTAAGTTGTTCTTAAAAAATCACGAATGAAATGACCACACAGAAGACATTTTAGCCGTGTACGTTATGCATCGATCTTCTTGATCCAGGTTCGGACACCACTGCAAATAATTGCATTCTAGTTGCTGAATAAAGAACTTATTTCTCCACTTTACAAAGTTTTGAATCTGTTTTAGTTCTACAGAGGACATTATGGGATCAAAATTAGAGAATGAAGTATGAGTTGCTACCTACCTTTGACAAAAGCATCCTGACACAGGAGGGCAACGCCAAACGCCAAGAGCTTAAGCCACAAAAACATGGTTATTTCTGGAAATCAGGCGTATCCTTATGAAGCAGCATGTGTCTCTCACTGGAAAGCAAAATAAGAGTTATCTGTCTGCAAAATAATTTCTCAGCAAAACTTGAACCAAAAAGGAGAGTAACCAGGCACATACATTATACTGCCTGCTTATCTGTGAAGGAGTCGCTTCCTCTGTTACCCCCAAACTAACCACTCACAAACTTGCTATGCAGTTTAGTGATGTCAGAGACAACTACTTCTTCAAAAAAAATTCTTTCAGTTTCCAGGAAGTCAACAGGGTTTTTCTTAAGTTGCTGCAGTAATGCTCAGCTTCCTTAATTCGAGTGAAACAGGTTGTTTTCAGCCATTTCTACTGAGGGAATAACAAGACTTAACTTTTCAAAGGACTGGACCCAACAAGCAGTCAGTCATTCTTTTTCTTTGTATTCACTTTTCTACTGTATGCATTTCATTGAGACCTCTCATTTGTGGACTCTTGAGATTTCTGTTGAAAGAAAGAGAAACCCAAACAATTGGTGAATAAAACCTTTTCTCTGGCAACAGGCCTTCATAAAAACATATATTTCTGAATCTTTCTGCAAGAATGCAGTTCTAGGCATGACAGTAATACCCAACAAATGGATAGAGGTCATCTAATTCTGCTTTCTGAGATGGTCAGTTCTTCACTTGGTATTCTCCGTGCAATTCTCTACCATGACAGTGATGGAGGATTGTGGTTCCTTTCCTGGAGTAGATGCAAGGTAGACCAAAGGCATTTAGCCACTATATTCACTGAGCTAAGATTCAATAACTGGATAACAAATGCACGTTACATGGTAGCTTACAAAGGGAATAAATGTTGGAATTGCTTTTTTTTATTAGAGGCTGCAAAGTTTTTAAAAGATCCACCAGAATGCTGTCATGAAATTAAAAGGGAAAGGAAGAGTATATATGTAGAATCACAGAATCATTAAGGTTGGAAAAGATCTCCAAGAACACCTGGTCCAATCATCCCACAAATTTTGTGTTTATTGCTCATGTCATAAATACTTCAGAGACTTCCTAAAGCATCATACTTGAAAATGTTGCACATATTCACACAATAATTTAGATCATATAAGTGAATCCAACTCCTCATAAGATTAAATCCAACTTCTACACATCCAATATTGAGTGAAGTCCTATAACACAGGCCAAAATCTTAGCTTC
Source organism: Anas acuta (assembly GCF_963932015.1). Lineage (NCBI taxonomy): Eukaryota > Metazoa > Chordata > Aves > Anseriformes > Anatidae > Anas > Anas acuta. Next base: position 25,736,331 of record NC_088986.1, on the reverse strand, counting down.
CATTAAAGAGTAAAATAATGACATTGTGAATGTGTTTAGAACGAAACTCATGGAAGTCTGACACTTCAGAGACACCAGTTTTGATACATAACTCCATCACCCTAGAGGTGTAAGTTGAATGTGGAATATAGCCATATCTATGACATCTAAGTCCCTGTTACTCTGGATGAAACCTTACTACTGAAGCGTCCCAGCTGATGAATATAGTGCATTGCAGCCAATGGAGAATTTTGTGCAAAGGCTCTCAACAACAACCAGTCTCCATTTCTACCTGACATGCCCCAGCAGTTGTATACAACCTCTGCTTGATTTCTCCAGCTGTCTCCTCAAGAAAAATTCCTCCATAGTGGACCTTTCCTGGCTGTGTGATATTTAAAAAGCCTTCACATCATTTAAAAATTGCAACATATCACATTATTACTTAATGATAACATCACACACTCTAGCCATCATACCGTTATTGCATATTATTATTACTCTCACTTGATAGCTGAGAACCTATAAACCATTATCAGCCATTAAATTACTGATTCAGGTTACAAATGCAACTCATAGATAATTCACTGATTCAAACCATATACTAAGTCTTAGTGAAGTGCAAAGAAAAATCTCTTTCCCAGAGCAGACCCTTCATTAGCAAAACTATTTCAGTGGGCATTGTTTCACAAGGAGTTTAACAATTGCCCTGTATCTGAGGGAGAACAAACACCTTTCACAAAAAATACATAGTGCCTTTGATTTTAGGTTAGTCTCAGATGTTTTAATATTCAATCTGCTTGCAATGCATTTAAAATACAAATCTCAGTAGTCTGCCTATTTGACATTTGTCTATTTGGACATCTGAAGGAGAAATAAAGGTTATCACGGTACTAAAACACTGCATTTCAAAGACTAATTAATAAGCTGATATTTTACCGAAGCTCGCCATGTGCATTTTACTCACCAAGACCTTAGAACAGCTGTGTACCTGGTCTAAGAAGGAGGAAGGAAGTGTGTGACAAGAAGCAAACTCTCTCAAGTTTTCTCCCCTCATAATGAGCCTTTGAAAGGAGTCATTATCAAATACATACACAAAGCTAGAAGTTACACAAAAGAAAGTTTGCATCTAAGCAGAAATATAGAATCAGTCTGCAACCTTCTGTAGATTAATATACATGTATTATGGCTACACAGATATATTGTACTCCACCTCTTATTTCATGGCTCAGACAGAACAAATCACAAATATGTTTAAGGCTACTACAACTTAAAAAATCTTCTCTTACACAGACTGCAGGCTTTTTTCCAAGGATAAATCCAGATTTTGGGGGGTGGCAGAGGATTTGTTTACTCACAGATTAAGCAATGGTCTTGTAAAATAAACCCCTTCTCAGGACAGTGCCTTAACTTTTAATCAGCCAAATGGTTATGTCAGTATATAACTACAGAGGTACACCTCCCCTGAACCAGAAAGAATCAAAGCCAGAACCATCAATTTTATTATTAAGGATTTCTAAAATTACATTAAAATAGCACAGAAGTGTAAGTCTCCTTCTTCTGTAACTTATGAAGTGGTAAAAACAAACAAAAAGCCTGTAAGAAGTTCTACAAGGAGACACTGATGATATTTGAATTGCCCAGTCTGGAGAAAAGGAGTCCGAGAGGCACCATCACTGCTCGCTGCCACCTCCTGAGGTGAGGAAGCAGAGAGGGAGGTGGCAGCCTCTGCTCCTTGGGAAGATAACAGGACACAGGAATGGCACCAAGCAGCACTAGGGGAGGTTCAGACTGGACGTCAGGAGAAATGTCTTTACCATGAAGGGGGGCAGACACTACAACAGGCTTCCTAGCCGGGTGGCTGATGCCCCAGACCTGCCCAGAGGCTTTTGGATAATGCCCTCAATGACGTGCTTTAACTTTTGGCTGGTCCTGAGGTGCTCGGGCAGTTGGACTGGATGGAGGTCCCTTCCAACTGAACTATCCTAGTCCAAGTAAATCTTGCATTGTCTGACTTACCTATCTCACTATACAGTTAAATTAGCATAAGAAAAAATCTGTACAGTTATACACCAGTTCAAAGGGCAATTGTGTCACAACTGGAAAAAAAAAATCTAAAAAATAAAAATATAAAAAGAATAGGATGAAGTGCTAATAATTTTCCCTTCAGATTATACCCAAGACCTTTGGAAAAGATCACAAATGCATTGCAGAAAAGGTACACTGAAGTCATTTATATTTTCTTGCAGTTTTAAATAAAGTTTTTTGCTATAAATTGTGGGTGGTGACAGAGGAATAGACAAATATGAACCTCCTACAGCTCACAGCAGTAATTACTAATATACATCTACAGACATCAAGATATTGTTTGTCACTCTGGCCTCCTGTTTTATGCCAAAAATTAGTTACGAACCAAGTCCTTGACATACAGAGGAAATAAGGGGAATTCAAAGGAGAAGGAATTAAAATATTATGTCCTTGTTGCAAATGCCTCCACAACTTCTCATAAAGCATCAGGAAAAAACACTGCAGTTACTCAGAGACTGATCCTAGATGGTGCAAAAGCCCTGACCAGGTCCCAAACAATCTCAGAGGTTGCAGAAAGAGACCAAGCTCGCTCATAGCCTCCCCAGTTGTTGACAACATCTTTTCTACTAAGAGGTGTTTCTGAAGGTCTGGTTTTTAAGCTGTGCTGTGGCAAGCACAAAAGCATCAGATTAGAGTGCACCAGGCATGGTGTGAGCCTCGACACTGCTACACAAGGCATTTCACCTCTGTGACTTCTGAAGGCATCGTCACATAGCAGTTGTCCTGCTCGGCCAGCTCTTATCACACTGTGTAGGCAAAAGCAAGGAAGGGAAAATTCACCTGCCTGTGCCTGATGGCATGGATAAGCAGATTGCCTTTCCCTGTGCATTTCACCCGCTTTCAGACAAAACCAAATGGGAAGTTTGGGCTGTACCTGCTTATGCAGAAGTCACAAGGAATGAAGTCAGTGAGGAAGGCACTGAATTAGGCTGGAGTGGGCAACATGCAAAAAGAGGCCACGGTTTTCAAACACATCTAAGATAGGACAAACACGAGCAATAACAGGGGAGTACAAGGTACCCATGTAGGCCACATAAACTGCTCCATAGCTTCCTGCTTTACAATAGCTTTACTAGGAGGTGGTTCAGGGCACGTGTGGCATCTTGCTCTTGTCAGTACAGAATTCTGCTTTATTTCCTCCCTCCTAAATAACATGGGGGAGGGCGAGGGAGAGAGAGAAAGAGAAAGACTGTGTGTGCATCATGTCACATCCTGCCCCAAATAGCTCCATCACATGCTTATGTAGCTTCAAAATCCCCTGCTATTCTTTGGGGAGGAGCTGGTTCCTGCTCCCATGAAGGGCAGAGGAAAGTAGAGTCTTGCCATAAAAACCACCACTATTTACCCGACAGGCAGAGAGAGCACAAACACTTCATCCACGCAGGGGACTTTGAAACTTCACACTTCAACCCTCACAGGGTGTTCCCAGAGCTGTTCCCTATCTTTACCTGGTACAATAGGTAGAGATAGGGAAGACCAGAAAGAAAGAAAGACTCAGGGCTTGAGCAGGGTTTTCATACAGCCGCAGACAAAATAAATTTCTGTCTCAGGTTGGATTGTCACGGGATGCCCCGAAAAGACTGTGGCACACTGTATGTGCCATCAAGTATAACATAATAGCCAGACTCAACAGCTGTCACTTCAGCATTCATTGGAAAGAATTTTAACTAGGGCGTGTTTATGTTAATTTAGGAGGTGGTGTTCTCCATAGTTACATAACCTGATGCTACTTTATGCTAATGTGCTTACAGGATGTTGTATAAATTAGTTTTCTCAAGGAACTCTATTTTTGAGAAGCCACCTTTGTTTTCTTTTTTGGTCCAGAGGCCTCAAAGTGCTAAGCACAGAGCACATAATTCAATAAAAATGAAACTCTCTAGATCTCCACTCATCACTTGGATTTAAATGACAAGTTAAGCACACTTTCTTTGTTCTGCATAATTTTCCTTGCATGGAAGTCATTTCATATGCCTCAATTCTGTTACGTTCACATTCACCATGGCTGCACATCAGAATTAAGCAGTTCCACAAAATCTGAAGTCGCACACCTTTGCAAACACTACGAGACACAGGATAAATTCATCCCAAGGGCAACTCTGTTTAAATCAATGGAGCCACCTCCGTACTGCATTTCATCCTGTGAAATTAATTTGCTGAGATAACTGTGAAAACATTGTCCAAAATTGTGCTAAAGAATATATGTTATACCACTTTTAAATTTGTTTTGAGTATTTGCTAAAGAATCTATTTTGCACATACTTTTTCAAGCTTGTTTGCAATTGCCAAGGAACATTTCTTGAAGAAAGAAGACATTTTTACTTAATATGTCATATTGGATCAAATTATTTTAAGCTCAAGAGTAAACAATGCATCTCTTTGTGCAGGCATACTGCTCTGCTACTATCAACCCTCAGGCAATGATGATTTGGCATCTTCATTTCATATGTTGTCTGCATGATCTGTGTTATACCTGTTCAGGACAGAGATCAGATTTTGGTATCCCCGAGGCACTATTCACAATCTGGCCCCAAACGAGTAACACATCTATGATAAGCGCTCAGAATTGCCAGGCACTTGCTTCTTTCCTACACCTAAAATCATTCTGGGACAACACTAGGCGTAGCTATTCTGAACTGGGTGTTCTTCAATAGCTCTCTTTAACACACCCCTTTAGAATTTGCTCCCTTAGACAGTGGCAGCGTACCCAGAAGCATTGCATCAGATTTTTGCTGAACATCTGCTCCTCCTCCTGGTTTTGGAGGAGGGCTAGATCTGAGAACAGCTCAGAATTTAGCTTTGTAGCTTTCAGACACTGCACTACGAATGAGTTCATTACAAGTTATGCAGGCAACATGAAATAAACATTTTTATGCACGGCGTAAAGGATTTCTTCTTATCCTTCCATCATCCAGTTTGAAAGGGAAAATAAATAGAAGGGACAGAACAATTATTTAAATATTTGCTACCCACGAGCTCCTTGTTTAACTCTGTGCTGTTAGTTAATTTCCCCAAATTATATTATACGTAAATACATAAACTAATGTATGTAAAAATGAATTTATATATATAATAATATACAGGCATATAAATATATATATTATATATAATCCATGACACTCTGCAGGAAATGCTGTCTTACCTGCCACATACGGAAAGTCATAGTTGTGCCATGTTTACTGAAAGCCTGACAGAACGTGAGTCAAAGCAATAGTAACACCAGCCCACACACACACTGAAAAGAAAGAAAAAGCCTATAGAAACAATCTTTCCCAAACTATTTCCATTTTGGTTTCAAAAAAGCAGTCACATACTTTATCACGGTTCACTGGACGTTCCCTTATCTCTTGGACATTGTTTCCTGTGTGCTCTGTAGCATACTTCAAGAGATGCCTGTTTATTCTGAAACAGAGTGGGGATTTTTTCTCTTCTTTTTTCAGTGTGGTTCTGGCTGGAGAAAGCCAGGACCAGTGTCAGGGTGGATTACTGAACCTGTGTTTTAGGCTGCCTTTCTTCAAAACGATACCTCTGAGAAACTGCTGGTTAGCCTTGAAGAAGTAGGTTAGCTTTCCTTCTGTGAGTTCTCTGTTCGTTTTTTTTTCAGCTCTTCCAAGTAGTCTAGCACTATGTTCTTGTTCCACACAGACTGCTTCCCACCTAGGATGCCAGATTCGTTGTCATATACTATTAGCTAGGGCTGGCAAATCCTCCCAATGTTTTTGCAATGTCAGATGACAGTGCTCATATCCAAGAGTATTTGTGTTCATCTTCTCAATAAGATACCAGATGACTTTATACCAAATGCCTTTGTAACATCCAAACTGTGATTATTTTGTGGATAAAAATGTGTTCCCACAGCTGATTGCAGTCATTATGGTATAGAAACAGAAAAAAGCCTCTCAGCAAGGTAGTTACAAGCATAAACCACAAATATTTACCTAGAAGGCTGGTCTGCTTGCAGTAATGCTGCTGGCCATCTTCTGATAGCCCATCTCTTATCATTCTCCAAGTTCTGACATGATTTTTCTCTCTGGGGCTGTCCAAATGGTTTAGATACATGTCTCCAAAGACAAGCATGTGGCAGGCATTACTTCTTCCTCAGTGACTTGTCAGGAAGCTACCGTTGTAAAGCCAGAAGAGTCCAGAAGATTTCTATAATCTTAACTCATAATATGCATCTTTGGATTTGAAATAGCTAGAAAGCCAGACTGATCCCACAGACTTACTTTGCACATCAGGGTCCATGCCACAGCTCCCTGCCTCGGTTTCCCTGGCTGTAAGCTCTTCATTTTAGGTACGTTTATGCACACGTGCACGTGCGCACACACACACTAAGCCAACACAAAATGTAGCAAGTTCCTACTGAGGATACTCAAAAACAAGACTATCTAAAGATACACTGGTTGTCTTTGTTTATCCTCACATCACAAGAACAACACGGTAATTACTGCATGCACTAAACTGAAATTTTCTTTAAAGAAAAATAATTATGAATCTAGAAATATTTTTAAAAAGTGAACTATAGGAAGAGATTAACTTTTCTGAGAGCTTTCTGTAGCATATGAAGATTTCTGTAACAGTGAAAATCTCATGAAGCTGCATCCTGAAACATGATTGTTAAAAATATATTTAAAGTATTGTCCCAGCAACATTTTCAGTTCACAGTCTTGTGAAAGTACATGGCTTGATTATTTGCTCCTTTAGCAGAAATGCTAAAAATCTGATCTTACCACATGTCTTACCCTGACTGACCCAGAATGAGTCAATGATGTTTAAATAAACAAATAAAACTGCAGTTTCACGACACAGGTAAGAAATGGGGATGCGGTGGGGACAGAGGTATTAAACATGTGGGATGGAGTGCTGTAGTTGGGGAAAAAAAAAAAAGGTTATTTGCCACATTATATGTGCTTCTTGGTCAAAATATTTCAAGCTGGTAAAGACTCTGCAATAACATTTACTTTAAATCAAACTTACCAAATTATCAGCCTTTTCTCTGTTACATCCATACTGACTTTGTACTTTCTTTTAATCAAGAATAGCACTGTCCTGGGACACTAAAGGAACTTATTGCAAATAAAAATGAGAGTGGAAGAGATAAAAATGAAGATAATATTAGATTATTTAGGTGAAACCATGATCTACAGTTAGAAACTACTAATTTGAGATGGTCTGGTTGATTTTTTTTAGCTCACATATTCATTTGGCATTCTCCAAACTTCTACGGCATTCATAAATTTCTTTGAAAATCCTCACAATTGGGTAGACTGGTTCTAGGCTGAATGAGAACTGAAGAAGATAAATCTGAGCAAAAGTGGGAGAGGCTCAATCAAGCATTTCAACTTCATTGAATGGATTAAAATGAGTATTCTTTAAGGTCATTTATGCAATTTCAAATGCTTCTTTATCATTTCTTGCTAATGGGTGTAATTAAAGTCAGCTGACAGAGGTGCAGAAATAATTGAAAAACATACTTGTAAAGCAAAAGCAAGGTAAACAGCGGGCTCTTGTGCAAGAGAAATTGTGGCTGAGAGCCAAGGAAATGCCGAATGATTTAAAGACCGGTAAGAGGAAAGACAGCACTGGGAAATTAAACACTCTGAAATAAAAAGACTTGTTTCATTAATATTTTTGTTTCATACCCTATTTCTATTTCAGTGTAGGACGTTCTGTAATAACCACTCAAAAATATTTCGCACAAATTGGCTATTTTAACCATGTCAGAAAACTTCAAGAAACATATTGCTGGACCCTTATAAAGGTATATGGTGTGTTTATTGCACACAGTGTAACAGAACGGCCAAAAAAGGCCAAAAGAGGATGATGAAGGAAGAGCAGGAAAAGCTCATAATCCATCACACTGAAACAGTTCATGCCATGATACTCCCAAAACACCAGGAATTCTCAGTATATAAACTACTGCATCACAATGGGAATAAAATAGTAGCAGTTTCTATGAGTCATAGGGAAGAAAAAAACCTTCCATGTCTCACAAAGAGACATAGGAATATTAAAATTTAATGACAGCTAATTTTATAATTTATGCTCACATATAAACCACCAAAATTCTAGTTTGTCAAGAAACAAACAAACATTGGCCTACTATCACTTTTTTCCTTTTTCTTGATGTAGGTTTAGTAATATAAATACTGACATGGCAAGAATATCTAATTTTTCCCATACCAAGCTCAGGCTGGCAGACCAACTGAGGTAATGTGCTCTCCCTCCAAAGACAAGCATAAAAGATTTTCACATCCTCTTTCTGCCTTACAGCAAGTGTTATTTCCTATATTTAGTAAGTTAGGAAATACTGTAAATGAAACTCTGTGCAACAATTATTTGGAAAGAGGCTCTGTCATCTTCTGATAAGATCCGCTTTAGAGTTCATGAAATTCTGAACTAAAATGCAGAGACGTTATTTAAAACTCTCCTTATGTAAAACTTGTTAGTTAAATATAGATAGTTCCTGGTGTTAGTCAGTCTATCAGGCCTGTAAACTGGTAAATAAAGAGTTCGTTTTTTTCTTCAGATAATTTTAGAGCAAGAAATGTATCAGCTTCGTTTTCAGTTTACTGGTTTTCAGTGAGTTGCTCCAGACTGATCCATAGAAACTGATTCTAAAGAGGAGAAGTTTCTGACAGATTTTACCCTCTCAGTCAGCACACCGACATTTTAGGGAGAGGAGACCAACACCTATGCAAAAAATACAGATTCACAAAGGAGTTTTTATAAGAAAAACAACTAATTTGGTATTCATTTTCCTTTTCTTCTTCTGCTGTAAACAGGAACACAATTTAAAGACAGACAAAGACAGTGAACAAAATAAGACCAGCCTGTTCTCCATGGTCTCTGACCCATAAAGTCTTACCATGCTTATTTTCTCACTATTGTTCAGAGAGTGTTTGCCTTCTTAAATCTTAATCCTTTAAGGTCAGACTTATACTTCTAGCTGCAAATAAAGTTTTTGCATGCTACTACAATATTTGGACACTGAAAGCACCGAATACCAGTCCCGAGGAAACCAAGCTCCAGTCAAACCCTTGAGTTAGGGGCATGGCAGAGAGGAGGGGGGGTTAAGTCTTCTTTCCATTTTGTTCACATGAGGAACACAAGCAGGGTGAGAAAAGAGAAGTGCCAAAATAAGATGGGAAGGGCCCTTTTCTGATGCTTCCACAGTGGTCTTTGCTCCAAAGGGCAATGGCAAGTAGAAAAAGTGTTTTGAGAAAATTTAGTTTTGATGTATGTCCTAGGACAGTATTGGAAAGATGAACAGGCTGAAAATGCAAGTATTCTTTGTACAGCCATCCAAACATGAGCTCTGAAGGTGATGCATCTTCACTTATTTCTTTAAAAGAATTTCATGCTTTCATTAATATTCAAATTATTTAAGGAATAAACTAGTTTGGTTTGCATGATCTACAATAACCAGACTGTGTAAATCTGATGTTTATAGATCATTTACACCAAGCTTCAAAACCCCTTAAAAGTGCTCATTTAGCAAGTGAAAGCCCAAAAGGAAAAGCAAACACTGAAAGCCCTGTTAAACAGAACTTCTATCTTGCATCCAATATCCCCTTAAACTACTTCACTGCTGATACTGCTTTTCATGCTGTGCTTGTCAATAGCTTGTGTACTGGAAGCAAGTTTGGTTTAACTGCACCTTGAGATGCACTTCGTGTCTTTGCTGTCAATTTCTCCACAAAAGACTGGCAGCAGCATTATTATCAAGACCATTTGATTACAACTATTCGGCTCAAATATGCTATAGCTGAAGTCAACGCAACTGAACAACAATGAAAATTCTGCTTTCTGATTCTGTTTCAGCTTGGCTGCAAAGCTGGGCTGCTGTCAGCCTTCCAGGGCAGTTTCACTTTCTGGTTCCTGTACGATAATGAGTAAGGCCTAGCACTGGGGCAGAGCTGCGAAGTCTGTAACAGAGATCTAATGAAATTCAGAACTTTTCTGGCTAAGTGAAATCCAAGCTACATCTGTGAAGGCACAATTGCTCTCATGGTTTCTGTAGTCAACCTCTCTGCAGATGGACCTTGGAGAACAGCTAAGGCATTTTGATGCAGCCCACTGCTGGTTCCTGCTACGAAATACTCTGGGAGCAAACTATAGCAGTCTGACATCCAGACCCCTACTCCCCAGCCTTCATTTAACATATCGAAATGCTTTATGTCAGCATCTGCCTTCTTATCTTTGGATTGTTTGGATGAAAATGTCCCACCTTTCATGAAGATCTAATTAATATCTCAGATTTCATTTTGTACATCAGAGGTACGTAATTCATTTTCACCAATCTGGCTTTGTATCTGAAGTGCCACAAGAGCCAGCACTTTCTCAATGGAAGTGGGAAAGAACAGCGACAGTGAATTGCTACCCAAATTCAGCAAAATTTCTTCATCAGTTGCTTCATGTTCTCCTACATTGATAATCTGGTTTCTTATCTCTTGTCAAGATACCTCAAAAACAAGTTTACACTGAACTAAACCATACAAGACACTGACTCCCAGGTCCTGCAGGACCACTGTACCGTACCCAGCTCTGGGGTGGTGGTGCAGTTACAGAAATGTGCAGAAACTTGAAGATCAGCCCAGTCCAAGTGCTGGGGGATGGCTGTTGCTCTGCTTGGCCTCTGGCTGCTCTTTCAGCTAGTTGACGTCTTCCAGTCAACAAGAGAGGAGTTGAACATGCTGTACAGAACGAAATACCCTAATACCACTTTTTAGCAGTGCAGTCAATGAGAAGTCACAGAATCATAGAGTGGTTTGGACTAGAAGGGATCTTAAAGACCATCTAATTCCAACCCCCTGTCATGGACAAGGACACCTCCCACCAGACCAGGTTGTTCACAGCCCCATCCAACCTGGCCTTGAACATTTCCAGGGATGGGGCATCCATAGCTTCTTTGGGCAACCTGTTCCAGTGTCTCACCACCCTCATAGAAAATAATTTATTCTTAATATCTAAACCTACACTGTTTTTGTTTTAAATCATTACTCCTAGTCCTACCACTACAATCCCTAACAAAGAGTTCCTCCATAGCTTTCCTGTAGGATCCTTTTTAGGTCCTGGAAGTCTGCTCTAAGGTCTCCCTGGAGCCCTCTTCTCCAGGCTGAACAGCCCCAACTTCGTCAGCCTGTCTCCATAGAAGAAACTGTTATATCTCAGCATGTTTTGGCTTGTAGTTTAACCGTACGCCTGATCTACCTACTGTATACACAACTAGTACCTCCCTCCTTCCCTTATCAGCTAAGGGGTGTGAGGTTTTCTGTATTCAGAAAGCTGGAACTGTTGCTTTATGGTTATATCTGCAGCATCCTTTGGTATAATTTAAACATTTTCATCTTTAGAAGATATATTACTAGTAGCAAGACCAATGTTGTCCTTCTCCTAAACAGGGATCAAGCACTGACAGCATCTTTCATTTTTCAGCTGGTTTCCTGTAATCATACAACCTTTCAGAGAAACGCACACTTTGATTAATCCAGCTCCATGCAGCACTCATGTTCTGGCTTAACAGTGCAAATGTGCATGGAAGGGAAGGGGGAGGAGAAGAGCAGAGAAGAATAGGTCACAAAGTAAGTGGTGTGATCACTCAGAGCACTGCAAATGAAAGTAAAGTGCTTGTAATAATCTCAGCAGAGGAAGCACAAGTGCTGGTTTGACGTGCTTCATTATGTTCACCTCCTGCTAGGTGTCAGATGGTTGTACTCTACACTCACTGCACTACATGCATTTGGCAAGTTCCAAGCAGTGATACAAAGGGATATTGATATACAGGATCATGAATACATGGATAGGTATACAAAGGAATGTATACACGAGCATGAATACATGTATGAAATTGCAAAAATAGTAGTCATTTTCAGATGGAAGGGTTATCAGGATAGAGGACTTTTTTTTATGTTCCGTTTTTCTGTTATGTAGAAGTCCTTCATCAGATACTTGTTTTAAGCAACTCACACTGACCGGCCCAGCAAGGGTAATGTTCATATTTCCTGCTAAAATTACCACAGCTAGCATTTGAAGGGTCATGTCTTCAAGGTTCTCAGGTCTAATAACCAGGAAAAAAAAATCTAGCAAGTAACTTGGTAACTTAGATTTGTAGCTAGACCTTGAATGATGGGAAAAAAATCTTACAATGTTACAGATTTACAATTCTACTTTCTGGAGACCCTGACTGGAAAATTGAGGTTTGACTTCAAGAAAGTTCACTTCTGTTTTTCTTAGAAATGAGATGTGTCTTTGAGCTGTAGCAACCTGGAATCTTGTAACAATTAAATACAAACCAGAAAAAGCTTTCAAGTAATCTACATATTCCCTTGATAATCTACATATTCCCTATATTCTCTTAACTGTTTTATATAGAAGTGCATTAAATCCAAGCTGGTGTTTTTATTTCCTTCTATCTCCAGCTGCATAGAGATAGTGTGCAAAAATTCTAGTTTTTATTCTGAAGCTTTCTTGAGATTATGATATTCTTTCTCTTCAGATCCAAATTTTAAAAGTACCTTCTCTCTTTCCAGGTTGGCAGCCTGCAAACAAACCTTTGCATTTTAGCATATCAGAATTTTCAAAACCATATCAAACAGTCACCATTAGGGATAGTTCACAGCTAAATACTTTCAAGCCTTAGGGCCTTACTCGTGTGTGATGCCCCATATCTACACAGAATCTACTGCAATTAATATAATCTGCTAGAACAGTAATTTTTTTCAGAATAGAAACCTTCAATACAAGTGTTACTCACTTTACAGATTAAGTTGATAACGACAGAGATGCTTATAATGAATTATTTCCTCTATTTAGGAGTCAGGATATAAACCTACGATATGACATTGCCTGTTTTCTGTCACAGAGTTTTCTACCTCTCATTTACTACATTTATATACTCTACCCCGGTGCGCTCTATCTGCATCACTGTGGCCTCACCTCAGGCACTGTGTTCAGTTTTCTGTGCCACAATATAACACATAAAACTATTTGCGAGTGTCCAAAGGAGGGCAACAAAGATGTTGAAGGGCCTAGAAGGGAAGGTGTGTGAGGAGCAGCTGAGGTGACGTGGTCTGTTCAGCCCCGAGCAGAGCAGGCTGAGGGGAGGCCTCATGGCGGCCTGCAGCTCCCTCACGAGGGGAGCGGAGGGGCAGGCGCTGAGCTCTGCTCTCTGGGGACAGCGACAGGACCCGAGGGGACGGCATGGAGCTGGGACAGGGGAGGGTCAGGCTGGGGGTTAGGGAAAGGTTCTGCACCCAGAGGTGGTCGAGCACTGGGACAGGCTCCTCAGGACCCATGGCCTGAGTTTTGGGTGGTCCTGTGTGGAGCCAGGTGTCGGACTCCATGATCCTTGTAGGACCCTTCCAACTTAAGATATTCTATGATTATAAAAGTATAGAAACCTGAGCACATGTTTAGCAAACAGAAAATGAGAAAACTAAGTTTGTTGATCTGGATTTAAAAAAAAAAAAAAAAAAAAAAAAAGCTAAAAGGAGATCTTACTGCTGTCTCGGCTGCCTGGTTGGTGGTTACAGAGAAGACAGAGTCTGACTCTTCTCAGAGGTGTGCAATGAAAGAACAAGGAGCAACAAGCACCAACTGCATTGTGGAAAATTATGACTGCGCATTAAGAACAATAACAAAAAAAAATCACAAGGATGATCATTCGGTAGAAGGAGCTGCCCGCTGTGGCTGCGGGGCGTACACCCTCAGAGAGAGTGAAAACTATTAGGAAAGGCCACGATCAACACGGAGACAGGCTCTGCTCTGAGCAAGGGATACAACCAGATGATGTTATGAGATCCCTGCCACCCTACGTTATTCCATAACTCTACAACACCAATGCATAAATCTGAAACAGGAAAGTTTCAAGCATTTGGTGGGGAGGGGGAAGGAAGAAGGGGTAGAGTTACTTCCTAAAGGTTGGGGATTTTGTTGCTTGTTTTTTAATGGCTTCAAAAATATGAAGTTTACTTTTACCTTCCTCTCCTTAGTTTCCAGAAGTAACTATATATGCATTTTAGTTATTTATTTATTTATTTTCTGCAAAGGAAAAGAAAATGAAAAAAAAAAATGTAGGAGTAGATTTCAAACTAAAGGAGGTTTTCTTTCTTATTAAGGTCCACAGGCTGGCCATAAAAATGTATCGTGGCATTAGATGTATTTGTTTGAAATACCTTATACTGAAATTCAAACAGTTCTTCAAGCAGAATTCCTAGCAAGAAGGATTTGTGACAGGGAAACTACAAGATTTACTTTGAAGAAAAAAAAAAAAACGGGTGTTTAAGAGACCCACAAACCTTCAAAAGAACACCTCCTTCAAAAGGCCCCACCTCACAGCTATAAGGGATTTTTTCAGAAGTTAATGTATTTACATAAAGTGGAAAGACTTGCAAATAGTACAAGGCAATTACTGCAAATACTGCAGCAGTATTGAACAAAATGTTCCTGATTTTCATTGTTTTTTCAAAGAAATCAATTATTTCTTTCATCCACACTAAAACTATAGGCCAAATCCTGTACTTCTTACTAAAAGAGTTATTCTAGAGACCTCCTGCTGGTCTTCTATACAAAGAAAATGAATATGCCAATGAGGTGGAGAGAAAGAAAAGGAGATTGAAAATACAATCCATATGGAAAGAAAAATTGCATTTAAAATGCACCCAATAAACACAAAAGATCTACTACATTGTACTTGAGTAGCTTTGAATTTTGCACACTATTGTTGACATTTATATATTTATCTGTATGTATGTATATAAAGACACTTATATGCACATAAATACACACATGCTTCATTCTACATATAACCATGCAGATTAAAAAGCCTGCCCCTTCTTGTTTTTAGTATTAACACACTGGATCCTACATATTCTCTGGTATCATTAGCTAATAGCGCCCTGAATGTTCTCTGTGGTTTCTTATTCCTGCATATTTTAGATCAGCTTTGTGAACATACTAAAACTGTATTTCATGAAGAACAGTTTAGAAAAGATAAAAGATGCAGATAAGCAGAAATGTCTAGTTAGGCAATTCAAAGTAATCATTGCATCTTATCTTTGGTTTACTTTTTTAAAAAAATCTACTTCTGGTTTATACATAAATACTTCTGCATCCCACATTTCATGTTTCTTATTATTTCTGGGCTTATCCCTAGAATGCTTCAGGAAGAGTCGGGGAGAGACCTTAACATTTTTATTGCAGCAAGGAGAACGACTGCTTTCATCAACTGGTGTACACACCAACAATCACACTTCCACTGAGGTTTCTTTCCTAATCTGTAACTGCCAGTAAGAACTGGAGGGAAAAAAAAAAAAAATCACACTGCCAACTATGGTACAGCAAGTGTCCAATCTTTCTGTATAGCAGCTCTGTAGATTTCATCAAGGGATTCTCTTCTCACTGCTGTAAGCATAGCAGTATCCTTCATCCTATGCACAATAACATATTTTGTATTTTAGTCCAGCAACATTTTCCAACGTGACAAGAACACTAAGAAGTAAGACAGTTACCCAACATCTGCATTCATTCCCACCTATCTCCTTTAGCAACCACAAAAGACAAATTTTAATCAGAAGTTAGATTCATTTTGAAAACTACCCTAAATAATTTAAGAATATTAATAATCATCAATTCCCAATAAATTAATTACATTACCTGAATGCTTCACATCATTTAAAGCCATGCTGCCTACTTGAAGGTTGAAAATATGAAAATACAAATTTTTTTCTTTACATCATACCCAACATATGCATTCTATGAAAAATCAAGGTTCTGTAATTGTGAATATCAACACAGTTAACAAGATAAATAAATAAAATAAAATTTCCTTATCATTCTCTGCATAATTAACAAGTTAGCTCTGAAATACTAGCAGGCTGAAGTGTTATTATTTCTTGTGGGCACTTGGATGGTGAATTCTGAAGACAGTTATGAATCAGTAACTGAAGTCATCTTTCTGTTAATACCTAGAGCTTATAGATTTGCATACAGAGCTATAACTGAAGGCAGTCCATCAAGCATTTGCAAAATTGTGCATGAAGTTTGTTTGGGGTAACCCTAATGTTTGTTGTTTTGTTTTGCTTTTTCTTGCTTAGAACCTGGTCTCCCATAATTAGTACCACTCTTTTCATTTCTTCCCTTAAACTTCAATTTGCTCCATTGATTTTTTTAATAGAAAAACAGATATTTCCTATCTGAAATGGTGATTTCAAGATAAAAATATTTTCAGTTATTTTTTAATTTCCATAAGTATATATTTCTGATACCATTATTTTATCAATAATGATACCACAAATAATATACAGACAGCAGAGGAAGGTCAAGATACCACAGACTGTGAGGTGGAAGAAAAAAAAAGGCTTCCAAAACTCATCTTGTAATCCTGGCATATGATTTAAGATAACAGACCAATCTAATAACCAAGTTGTACAAAGAGAAAAAGATAAGGTAACATTGATGGAGACTTGAAAGATCATCAGCATTCAATGAGTACAGAGACCTCGGCACACCATGTTCAAACTTAGAAATTCTTTCCATTTTTATGGCATTTTGCTAAAAATCAGAAATAAATAAATGCGTAGCCACCTCTGGAATGAGGAGTCTATGAAGACAATTTTTACTTTGGGATTTCAAAAGTGAATCAAAGGTTTTTGTGTATGATTCTCCAGAGTGACCCTGACTGCCTTGTTTTCACCAAAATCATTCCATTCTTACGGGAGTTCCAAATATTTCTGCTTTTAAACATTCTTTTTAAATGTGAGGGCTTCCCCAAGTGCAGAGCCTACTGCCACTTACCTTCTACAAAAACCCTGTGCACTAAGAACTTGTGCAGTAACTGCAGTAAACACAAATCTTCCAGCCATTTCCCAATAGTCAGGTATTTCTTTGTTCACATGTCAAGGCCTGCCACTTAAAGGTTTCTGTGACAGAGACTGTGATTTAGTAATATTATTGAAAACTACAGGCCTGAAAACATTTCACTGAACTCTGATTTCACGGGAGGAAATACAGCCTCTCAGGCCCTTCCACTTTCCCATATGGATACTAGTGCAAACCACAGAACGCTACCTCTAGGAAGGATTTAAAAACTAAATGTATGAAGCAGTTTTCCAACTTTATGTCCTTTAAACAAACACCAGAAATGATTCATTACAGCCATGTGGATACACTGTTTGTTCCCTACTGCTGCCGGAAGCTGTTACACAATGTGAAAGACATTGCTCTGTACAGAAAAGGACTGGGCCATCTCTGCATCCTCTCTAGACTAGGATACAGACAGCCTATCCATAGACCATGTGGATGAGGTCCGGTCATGCCATAGTGCCCATGGTTTTAGTTTCCAAGGATTAAGGATGCCTTTTTGCTGCACCACTATTCTGCTTCTTCAGAGCTCAACCAAAGTTCTGACAGACAATGAACTAAAATATCTTTCACCCTCAAATGCTGGTAGGGTTCAGGATTCTCAAATCATGTTCCTGCACAGAACTGTGAAGGTTTCCCTTGCAAAATTATTTTTCAAGTCTTTATTTAAAAAAAAAAAAAAAAAAAAATGTCCCTATCAAAGAATCTGTGTTAAGATGTTATTAAGATTCTTGAGACCAATACCAACACAAAATACCTCTGGCCATAGGTTTGAGTTTATTTTCACACAAGCCTTTGGTTTCTTGGTACAAGGCTATCAGATACTGTCTGGGGAGGGGAAATGTTTCCACAACTAAGTCATCCCTTTATTTTTTTAATCTGCAAGCTTCAAAACATCTAAAATTTGTCGAGAGGAAGTCAAAGTTACTGTAAAGCATCAGGTTTCTGAACGTCTTACCGTCAGCTCTCCTCCCACCCTGTAATTCACATACCTATTGACACAACTTTCTACACTTCAGAGCCTTGTTATTTCTTCAGTATCATCAATGCTGAAAGAGCAAGTGTTCCACAAGCTGCAGAACTGCAAAAACAGAAGTGTGAGACGGTCAGAAGAAAACACCAATATCAAAGATATTACAATGACAGTAGTAATTAGTAGTGCACCATTACAGGGAAATGAGTGCTATACCTGTAATGCTTCAAAGCATAATAATGCTTGTTCCTTGTTTTTTTCCTGAAGTACGTAGGACATAATGTGCACATTATGAAAAGTATGTCAGATCTGTTGCTACTAGAGTCAGCTTGCACAGCATCCAAAGAGACTGAAAATGTAACATAACAGTTATTTGATGCACAGGTGAGTGCTTTCCTTTCCCCCCCCTAACTGCTGCAGTTCACAAGAAGAAAGTCCTGCGTTTTCATCACCATGCTCTCTCTCTCTCTCTCTCTCTGTCTTTTCCTGGTGGGATTCATGAAAACATGGCTGCACATGCCAGTGAAAGAGCTGGCAGTGCTGCATGCATGTGCGTGCAGAAGGCTGTCCAAAGGAGGTTCTGAGCACACGGCTCTGGACAGCCAGCTCTGAGCAGAGAACAGCTGATAGCTACAACATGCAGCTGCTGCTCTCTCTATTATCACAAGTTCCAGTCATCTTTGTTCTGTAGGCAAGAAGGAGTAGAGTGGCCAGAAGGAGGTAAAAAAAATAATTTCAGAGAGTACCAATACATTGGCATAAGGTGTTCATCCCTACCTGGAAAAAGAGGAGAAGTAACAAGGACAGCTGAACTGCTCTAATATTTTGAATTCTAGGACACATATCTACGGTCACCTCTGCTATTAAGAGGAGGAGCTCAGGTGGCTTGGAAGGAAAGGATCCAGTGGGGCACGTTGACAGAATAAAAGCTATTACATTTTAGGCCTTTACTGAAGAATTTCAATGGATTTAATTTAATTTCAAGAGGGTTTTGAAAACCAATATTGTGTAGCCTTTCATCCATAGTTATAAGCATGAAGCTTCCTCTTTTTTTTTAATGCATCTTTTGAGGTTTTTCAAAGCAATGGATTTTCTTTTGAAACCTCTCCTATTATAGCCTGTGCGATGCTCTATGAGAAAGGGTTTAATCCACACTGCTTCTGCTGTTCCCCCATAGTGTCAAAAAAGAGCAATGCAAATATTCACAGTATTATCAGACAGATACAGAGAATAGTTTTCTGCTTTCGTAATAGTCTAATTATATTTTTTGTCCAGTAGAGAAAGATTCATCCACTTTTCCCTCATGACTTTGAGCCAGCACACATCTCTGGTCAGAACATTCCCCTTTGAAACACCGCGTGTTACCAGAAATCCCGTGGTTCTCCGCAGCGCCTGAAAATGCTTGCTATGAGTCAACAAGGAACTCCCAAAATGTTCCTCCTGCACAATACTTTGCTCCTCCTTGTTCTTTGCACCTTCCAGGTGAAGTCTGACCCACAAAACCTGTCTGCAAAACTACAGAAATACAGAGCCAGCTTCTCCACACAGGAGCTCTGACAGACGTATGAGGAGCTCTTCCATGGCAGCCCCTGCTATTAAAAGCAGAATTCCTACCTGAAATGAACCTACCTGAAATGAACTGGTCTCTGGATCATGACTATCTCATGTGAAGGACGGGTCTCAAGAAACGCTAGGCCAAAAGCTGAATTTAGAGGCCAGTCTTGCCCTTCCTCTGTAAAGGCGTTATGAGGGCCCCAGCTTCTCTGAAGCTGTCTCCTGCCAGCTGCAGCCTCCTTTCCCAATCCCACAGCCTCAGAACAGGCCCCTAACCCCCATCTCGCTCCCTCAGCTCAGGTTTTGCTCCCCGGGTTTTACAGCTCCTGGGAAGCTCTAGGAACAAGCAGCTCTAGGAACCCGAAGCTCTCTGACAGAGCCCTGGCCTTTCTGAAGGACCTGTTGTCTCCTGCATTGCAGTGAGAGCCAATAATCTACATGTTGGCCTTTGGATCCACTGACCATGGCTTCCTTCTATGCACAAGGCCTTGCAATCCACACACAAAGCTGCTTTTCTGTAAGCTTGAAACATTACCTACTTCTAATTTTCTGATTGCAGCTCCCGTATTTTTTTTTCACAAGTTCTGCATTTGCATTTCCATCTTAAAAGATACTACATATAAAGCAATACTTCAAAAAATGATGCTACTGGATTAGAAACAAACTGCTTGATGATGCATTGTGCCGGAGCCTAAAATATTCACCAAAACTGGATTGCAGAAAATAATCTGATGTGATTTTTACAGTGCCAGTCCTGAAAATATAAATGAAAAACACAAAACAAACAACCACCAAAAAAAAAAAAACCACCAACCCCCCCCCCCCCCAAAAAAAAAAAAACACACCTTGTATCAGTAGTCTTAGATGCATGCCCTTACCAGTTAAAGCAGCAAAATTCCTCACTGCATTTTGCAGCAAGGAAAACAAAGTGTGTGGCACACAGACCTTTTGCGTTGCTCACATTTTTAACTTTCTGCGCTCACCAGCATAAATCATCCAACTTTTAAAGAAGTCTGACACTTGGAGCCAGGACTTGTTCAACATGCTGTAACTGCTTAGTTTAGCTGAGCTCTGAAATTACTTGCAAGTGAAGTGTTTGGAAAAAAAGCAAAACTAATGGTGATTTTTGACCTTTTCTCCAAGTCTGTAAAGGGGAAAAATGAAATACATAAAACATACAAAGATCCTCACCAGCAGAATAACTTTCTGTGAAGCAAAACTCAAACCCCTGTACGTTACCACAGAACTGAAGAAAAAAAATCAAGTTTACTGCATCATGCCTTGACAAGAATAGTCCTTCCCCAAAGATGAAGAACTGACTGACATGCAAGACTTGCTATTCTCAAAGTCACATGAGAAATAAGAGACATGCAGAATAAAAATACCGGAGACATGATGTAAAGTGGTGAATAGGCTAAAATTAGTTCACGTTTTCTTTTTTCTTTTTTTTTTTTTTTTTTTTTTTTATGAAGAGAGTGTAAGGTTTTATTATTATTATTAAACTGAAAACCTTGGAAAGCATGGAAAGGTGAAAAATGGAGATTCTAAATCTAAATGTACAAACACATGCATGTGAACCTATACTTGTACCAGCATAACTGCATGCATCCATTTCTCCTTCCAGGAACGCTAATTCAAAGGCAGTTGTTATAAAAATAAGGAGAAAAATACCACCACATCTCCCTCATAAAAAAAACATGAGGAATAACATCAGGAAATTTTATAATGACTAGGCAATGTCTATTCTGGTCTCAAAGACAGACTGCCAATATTCAGCATTTTTCCACCCCAGGTTTTGTGCCTTACCTTTCCAAATGTTCACTTGCTTTATGAAGACTAAAAATAAAGGCTTCTTTCTTCTTATTGTTAATATTTTCACTTGAAGAATGGGAATTCTTCTTATTCCTTCTATTCATTTTCAGTTTAAGCTGGTATTACTCAAAGCTGGAATGAAATACAATGAGATGACTGAGTATAAAATTAAAGTTTTATAGTCAAAGGTCAGCAAATTGGTTAAACGTCCTTTGAGTTATAGAAGCAGCAGCAGCATATAAGTACAGGACAGCAGATTACAAGTTCAGCTTCTCTAGGCTGCAAGCAAAGCTGAATTATTTACTTTGTGATGTCTCTGTGGAGCTCAGGAAATCTAATTCTAGACAGCATTGAAATTTTTTGATACACTACAGTCACTTTCTTCAAGTGAACGTAGAGCTGTGACATGGATGCAAGTTGTTGATTAGCTTACACAGTTAAAAATATATTTTCATGACCCCCCACTTCCCCTCTACTCCAAGCCTGCCTGTACAAGTGCACTGATTAGGCTGCAAACCTCTTTGGAAAAGCAGCACTGCTATAAAGTCATTAAGAGGATGTGGTAAGAGAAGAGGCATGCTCTGTGTGCCAAAGGGTGCGTAAAAAAATAGTGGAGAACAGCACTAGGAAAGGGGGTGGGGGGAAAGGAGGAACACATTATTTGAAGCTGGGTCTGACTGGGAGTTATTTTTTTCCTAGCAGCCTGCACATTGCTGTGTTTTGGATTTGTGGCCAAACCAGTGTTGATAACACACCTAGTGCTTGCAGGGTGTCAAGGCTTCCTCTGCTGCTCACTCTGCCCCCACAAGGAGCAAGCTGAAGGGGGTAGGAGGCTGAGAGGGGACCCAGCTGGGACAGCGGGCCCCAAATGACCCAAGGGTACTTTATGCCATGTAACACAAGGCTCAGCAATGAAACCGGGGCACTGCTCTGTCCACAGTAGCCATTGCTCTGAGGCTAGATAGCAATCGCCTTGTGGGAAGTGGTGACTGATTTGTCTTCCCATCACCTGGGTTTTGTTCTTTGCTTTTTCTTTTTTTTTCTTTCTTCCTCTCCTCGTGCCTCACTTTTTCAACTGTCTTTACTTTGACCCACAAGTTTTCTCACTTTTGCTCGTTCAGTTCACTCCCCATCCTGCTCTGGGGGAGGGCTTAGCTGCTGGCTAGGGTGAGCACACCATACACTGAGAATAGGAAGTAATCACAATCATACTGATAGTCAAGTTATAAATTAACCTGGACATTTTGAAGACTATATTTTCCTTTTCCTTTTTTTTTTTTTTTTTTAAGTTCACTGTACCTGAATAATCACATGACTAACAGAAAATGCAGACATTTCTCTTCAATGTCCTCCTTGCAGTTAAGAGACATTTTTAGAAAAAACTAATTAAATAATTAACACTGTTGTTCTCTGAATGCTGAACCAACTACAGAAGCAAGCATAACTGCTCATATCTAGGCTGCACAGGCCAAATTTAGGAAGAACTGTGCGCTGGTTTACGGGTGGACATTCAACATAGGGCACACAGGCTGCCATGAAGCGGGGTCTGTGTCAATAGACTTGGCCAGCAGTCAATGAGCTTGCCCAGACACTATGGCAGCAACCTGCTTCTGGCAGCTCATTAATAGTTATTCCTCTTTGCTTACCTATTTGTTCCTCTGCTGTTCAGGCCTCTGGGAGAAACTCAGGCTGCTGAAGTCAACTGCACTAACAACAGAGCAAGAACATCACTGGTAGGAACTGCTGGAGCAAGAATCCCAGGTTACAGCTATAATCACCCCTTCCACACCAAGTTCAAAATTATTTTTCCTCAGATATAGTTGTCTGATTGTGACAGAAAAGGGCATGATTTTGAGAGGCATGTGATGGTCGTCAATGCATACAGTTTAAGTTATGTGCAAAGCCTTTTAAAGTCTATTTGATGCGGATGCTGAGAGAAGCAGCAGACCTGCGTGCCGTGGCAGAGCTCAGTCCATTTGAAGGTGCTCCATTTGTAGAGGAGCGGCCCTCACTGCGGTGTAGGAAGCTACGTAGGTGTGCACAGTGCCTTTCCGTCCTGAGGCCTTTCTAGAGCAGTGCAACGCAAGGCACGCATGCTGACACACAAAAGCTTCTGCAGCAGCTGTCCTGCCTGGCGCGCCGCTGATTTAACGCTTTCTCCTTGAACCAGCGCCGCTGCTTTGAAGCCACAGCCCGAACAAAGCACACTGCTTGGTAGTCACAGCAGCTCTATCTGGAAACAACGTTTTTTATAATTTAAAAAAATTATTACAAAATGCGTGCGCTTAGGGAAATGCAGCCACAGAGACGATGCATGGGAGACGTTCAGCTGAAAGATGTTTCAGCGCAAGCTGCCTGCCGCCGCCCTACATAGAGGACGGCCTCTGCACACAAACCACAAGAAAAGGAGGCCAGCGGCCTCCACTGCTTCGACTGCTCGGTGGTAGATGCACTGAGACGTTGCTACTTTCATGCTAAGTGAACTCAATCTGAACAACAGCAAGTGGCCCCTTTCCAAATAAAATAATAGGAGCTGCCTGGGGTGAGTTACCCCACTGGCCCTGACCTCCCCAGCGCAGGCAGCAGACAGCAGCTGCGCGGCTCAGCCTGCACCAGAACCGCCTGGCTTAAAGTGCCTCTGCTGGCTGAGCTGAGGATGAGCAGCAGGATCCCTGCAGGGGCTCTCATCCTCTGCAAGACTCTTCAATTTCCAGCCCCGCAGTTTCGCTCTGGGCAGTGAGAACAGCAGAGCTGCGCCTGCCCTCCCGTCCTGGTGGTGGCAAGAACCAGGGCAGGCTCTGAACACTCTGGGCATGAGACAGCTGGAGGAGATGCTGAGAAGGAAAGGGAGGCGTCTTAGAGAGAAACCTCTCTGCCCTGTCTCCCTCTGCTAACACCTCTCCTCCCATCACCAGTCATCCCATCAGCTTCTCTTCTCTAATTAAATGAGTTTGGAGCTGACTTGGAAAGAAAGCCAGTGACTGCAGCACAGAAACGTTACTCACTTGCTTGGTGATGAAGTAGGAGCCTGTTTGGTCAGTCAGTGGCTTAACTTACTTTATTTTAATGAATTATCCTAGAAGTGGGATACAGAGAGGTGCCATGTCAAAACAGCCTGACATCATCACCAGACAAGCTTCAAAATGAGTTCCAAGTGGCAGCATTTGTGTGGAGCCTCACACACCGTGTAGCAGCACCAGCCAAAGTAAACCACCTTCTCCCCCCGCGAGGAGCCGTCCCAGGAGGAGCCGTCCCAGTACCCCACGTCAGGAGCGATGCCAGGGCGGCGTGCCACTGTGCGCTGCCCCCGCCCGCTCACACAGAGCCAAGACCTGAAAACTGACTACAAGGCAAGTTATAAACTGAGAGTCTTTGATTCAGAAAAAAAAAAAAAAAAAAAAAAAAGCATGGAAATACATGAATGTGACATCTGCAGCTCATACGATCTGCTTGAGAAATATATGAATTTTTGAACCGTGGAGTAACTTAGTAATCAGTTCAAGGGTGTGCCATTTTTCCATAAAAATTCATCACATAGAACTATTTTCTGTGAAATATTAAAATTAGCAGGTTGTAAATAACAAAATCTAGATCATTACTGGGGTCCAGGTAACATAATTACAGCACTGAGACCTGCTCTGAGGAATCGACGTGCCTCACCCCTGACACATCCAGAGGCTCCGAAGCAGCCCCGTTTGCCAGCAGGTTTGGTACAGGGCTGGGAGCGCAGGGATTTGCCTGACAAGACCCTTTGCCTTGAATATGCTCCTGGTGGCTGTGACAGGCCTGACGACATCTCTGCTCTGCTTCCTATTAAATTTTTAAGTAACTTGCTTTCAAGTTCTGAGCCCAAGTTTCCTGCCCCAAGTAAACCAAGTATCTGTGCTTTTTTTTCTCTTTTTACTTTCGTTTTCTACTTCTGCTTTTCTTTGCCGGTCAGCAGGCTTGGAGCTCAGCCCCAGCAGCACACCAGGCTTCCCAACCCTGCAGCTTGCCCTTTTTCTGTGCAACTGATCAGCACTTCCTTTTCTATTTCTAAATAAAATAAACTTGAAAGCTATGCCTTAAAACCCGCTAAAAATAGTGCCATGTCTGCTCTCTTGCAGCTAGAGCCGATCCCTGATGTCAGTGCTAGGCAGGGGAAGGCATCTCGCGGTTTCTGGACGAAGGAAGAAGCCCGGCAAGTAGCACGCTGTAAGAAGGGAGCATCTTGCTGAGACTGAGCCTGGCTGGAATTTGACTCCACAATATCACAGATCAGCAAACAAACTAACTTCTCAAAGCCTTAGTACTACTCTTATTCTGCATGCAGCTGAAGGCAGCATTAGGGCAAGAGGTTTCTGCCCCCATTCTCCCTCAAGCCCGCAGCCACTAGGAGGAAAAAAGCCTTTGTAAAGCAACACGCGTTTCCTCACAAGGGGCAGGTAAGAGCCCTGCAGCAAGCAAACAGGACATCACAGCTTGCTTGATCTATTCTCATTCCGATTTTTGACATGTTCCCCTCCCGTGTAATGCCCAAAGTACCTTTGTCAGTGAGATTTATTTTATTTTTCAGGATTCAAGCTATGATCGTGCTGCTCATTCACAGTAGCACGCAAGACATGCGCCCACCCTAGGGAACAGGATGTGCACCTACACCACGCACACGCTTGTTTGACCGCTGCACACGTTAGCAGGGCTTGAGGGGAAGCCCTAGACCAAGAGCTGCACCATCCCGGAGCCTGGGGCTTAGCGCTGACTCCCACGGCTATCACTCACCACACTCAGCTGCCTCGTGGGAGATTACAGCTTGGAGCACACCTCTTCCACCACACGCTTATTGTAACTGTAGTCCCTGATTAAAAAAAAAAAAAAAAAAACCTTCAAGTAACACCAAACAAAAGCCTACAACCAGTTCGGTGTGTTCAATCAAAACAGTTCATGGACTGCCCGAGTCTGATTCCTCATGTTACGGGAAGTTTTATTAAAAGCAAGTTTCAAGAAACAAAATTATGTGTTTCCCCAGCGCCTCTCACAAGGTTAACCACATTCTGCTTCAGCATTAGAAGATTTTTAAAAATCCCAGTAAAACTGCAAGCCACTTGGAGTGTTATTCTCCTCTTCCCCAACGTGTTCATGGGACGCTTCGGTGACCCTGAGGAGGAGGGAGCGTCCCTGTGAGCCCAGCCACTGCATTTCTCTGGTTCCACCAGCAGCCCTTTGTGCCCAGCAGCAATCCGGACAGAGCAGGCTGGTTTGGTGCAATCTGGAAGGCTGTTGTAATAACCGACAGACCGAAAACACAGGGAAGGGTTTGGCAGCTGTATAAAGCTCCCTCTGAGCTCCAGTCCCCGCAGAAGGGCACCAGCCCCAGCAACCAGCATGACCAGCCAGTCTCAGGGAATCCAGCAGCTTCTGCAGGCAGAAAAACGTGCCAAGGACAAGCTGGAGGAAGCCAAAAAAAGTAAGCATCTGGCCTGTTTTTACTGTCTTTTTCTACTGTAAGCTCTTCAGAAATACAGCGGCTCA
Source organism: Anas acuta (assembly GCF_963932015.1). Taxonomy (NCBI): domain Eukaryota; kingdom Metazoa; phylum Chordata; class Aves; order Anseriformes; family Anatidae; genus Anas; species Anas acuta. The sequence goes on along the minus strand of NC_088986.1, from coordinate 25,709,561 downwards.
TGCAAAACCAGCATTATTTCATCTGTACGCAGCACAGATGGGCTGCTCCTATTCTTTTTCTGTGCCATTTCCCTCCCACTCGCATCAGTGCCGTGCCCTGACGGCAGTCAGGCATTTATCCCAGCCTTTGGTGCACGGCTTGCTCCAAATCGTGTGCACACGTGTGCTTGTGTGTGCGTGCATGCACGTGCCCCTTCACACTGAACAAGGTTTTCTTTGTTATGTTCGTCCTGTCAGCTAGATTTATTACTGCTTTTTCTCAATGCCAATAATGTCATTACATCCTTCTTCAGGCATTTAAACGAGAAACCTGCACACCTCTGGCTGCCAGCTCTGGAGAACCAGACTCCAAACTCTGTATTTCTCTTTACATAATATTTTCAGTGTTCCTCTTTACTTATGAAAACCAGTAACTTGCCTTTTAATCTCAGCTGGGCTTCAAAAAGAAATACATGGAAACAAATGGAGACTTCAGAGTAATAATAATAGTAAAAGCCACAGTACAATCCTAAAAAATGTCAGTACTGTGGTCATTGCTGTCTTATTACAAGCAACAAGCAATCACTGAGTGATCAAATGGTAATTTTAAAACAAACATCTTTTTTTGCTGAATGCCTAATGCCCAGTGTAAAGTATGTGTAGATACCCAAGAATAAATTCAATCTTTTTTATTCTAGTCAAATCTAAGCAAATAGTAGTAACAACAAATAAGAAAAGGAAATTAACATCCCAATAAAATGGGGAAAAACATAGCTGAAATGTAGCTAATGATCTAAATAAAAGAAATAATTCATCTGGCAGTCCACCTGTTATATATTTCCTTCATTTTCTGCATTTCTCTCTCATTGATTTAATACAAAATAGAGTCACCATAATGTCTCCTGAGCGTAGATACCGACCACACAAGTCACTGGCTGGCATTAGCTATGAAATGTTAACACTGTTTCATGGAGAGATCTTGATTTAGAAACCAGCAGCAGGAAACAACATCATCCTCCAAACTCAACTAAAACGCATGAAGGTATCACGTGCTGCAGGAGACTATGATGAAAGATTTTGTTTTTAAGGCAGAAATAGAAGCTAAAGAAAAACTATTTGTCTAGTTTGTGTATCTCATCTAGTACAAATCAGCATTGCTGTGTGCTCACTATTTGCGTAACATGTTAATTTGTACAGCAGCACACAGAAAATGAGCAGAAAAGCAACACCCCTTTCCTAAGCATCCAGCCACTGCCTGCACCTTGTAGCCATGCAAAAGCAGAGGAAGAACATTTTCCCATCTTCATAACACAGAAGACTCACAAAAATAGGGTGTTTGGGGGCACTGCTCCTAGCTTGAGAGCAAGGAATTATTAGGGAGCGATTCAGCCTTTATGCAGCCAGCTGAGGTGCTCTCTATGGGATGTTGCCTCTCTTCTTATGTAGGGCAGAGGAAACGAATGGTTCCCCAGAGTGAGAAGCAAGAAAGCCCATGATCTGGGAAGGCACAGCCTCGTGGAGGGAATGGGTGTTAGGTCTGAACAGGGACTGCAGAATCAGGCCTTTAGCTATGATAGCTTGATGCTGCTCACCTTATTTTATTTTTCAAATCCAAAAAATGTCACTTCAGCTTTTTCTGAAACAGACGGTTTAAAAAAAGGTTTAAAAGTTTAATAAATTAAGAAACCCCCAAATGCAAACTATCGTAATAACACAAATGATGACTGCTAATGAGAGCATCTTGCTGAATCCGGGCACGAGCTCCAGCTGCACTTACTCTGCTCTGCTGGCAAGCACATTCCTGTCCCCACCTCGGCCCCACGCACAGCAGGCGTGAGAGGCGCAGGGCTTCCTGCAGGTGACCCCTCTCCCAGCCCAAGCCAGCAGCCTGAACTGAGCCATTGCCTGCGCCTACCAGCGCTGCAGTGCTGAGGTAGAACTTACTCAGTAGCTCCAGAAAACCAACTATTAAAAAGTCTGTTGTCAGGAAAAACAGTAAAACTATTTTATCGGTATGATTTTCTTCTCTATTCCTTGCCTCTGCTCTCACACATCAGACTGATCCCAGTGTACCGGGGGTTTTCCTTGTCCTTCACTTCAGTGTTTCACAGCAGTGTCACTGTGCCACCTGACAGACCTAAACCAGCATGGCTTAAATAACTTGGGACAGGGACAAAAAGGGTTGTTACAGCCAAAGTCTGTTGTGGCCAGCATAATTTCAGCAGCTTCTTCCCCAGAGTGATTCTGTAGTTGAGTCAATGTAAGGTATTGCCTCGTTTGTTTCAGACAGAGTACAGAATCTAAAACAAAAGGCAGTGCATGGCTATCCACTGTCACAGGTGAACCAGCACACACAGTGTGGAGGAATGAGGCGAGGCGATGCTGCTTTGCTCAGCAAACAGCAGCCCAGACCCACCCCGTACCAGTTCAGATCAGCAGCCCCTGCTCAGGGCTGGGCACACACGGCTCTGGGCTGCAGGTGAAAGCACTGAACCTGCCCCGCCGAGCTGTAAGCATGACTTCTGCTGTCACTGCAAACAGCCCTCGAGCAGCAGCACCGTCCCAGTGCGTCAGGTTTTTCTATTTACCTTGTAACGTGAGAAGGAAGAACGACAGGTCGTTCATGGGACACAACCAGGAAAGGGCATTTTCAAGGAAATGTGATTACCAAAACTCTCCTTATGCAAGACCTGCAGTGTTTACAGCTGATATGCACATCACCAGATCAAAAGGTAGCATGGACACGCCTAATGCTGTATATAAACACATCATGGGCTTCCTTACTGACACACACAGCTGCTGCAATGCAAAATCCACTTTGCACAACTGGAAAATCGGCACCAGAATTCTATTTATCTTCATAAAGTGAAGCGGAAGTGTGGTGCTACAGCTCTTCTGTGCATGCCTTTTCACACCTCTTGCTCAATGCCCTTTATCTGGCCTTGCAATATTCATCATATCACGGGCTGATGTCATTTACACCTGACCATTTATTAATAGCTTGTTGGTAAATGCACTTGTGCAAGGCTGAAGCTACCAAATTGATTAAACATGAAAAGAGCCTGCAGTTCTCTGTCCTTTTGTACGCTGCACTGCTTTGTCTATCATTTTGTCTTTAAGCATAATTTGGATCCCAGAAATAGCTTCACATTATCAGAGCCAACATGTTGATTCCTGAAAATCCTTCTGGGTAAAACGAGGGAAACAAATGTAACGTGAACACTGGGTTTAGCAAAACTTGGTTTCCTATAGATTTTTTTTTTTATATATTTTGGCTTGAATTTCTAGTTTCTAATAAAAGTGAAAGCTCAGATGAAAACTTTCAGGAAGTCAGGTTAGAAAACAACTATTAAGCAAAATAAGATACATATAAATAAAAGAATTGCATCAATTACATCCATCACACTCACTTGGCTAACATCCAGGATATATTTTAACGAGCAAAAAAGCTATACATACACTGATCAGCTGTTTCTATTGTATTTTCATTAATATTGCAAACGTCTGCCCAAAATGAGCATTCCTAAATCCCATTTAGCAACGTAGCACTCTTAAAAACAACAGAAATGGTCCTATTTAAAGAAAATGTCATTACATTTTGGCAACTTATGCATATGACATTATTTCTGTGCAGAAATTTAGCTAGAAACCTAGATGTTCTGTTTGAAAACAGCAAGCCAATTTTAGCAACTCTGTTCTAGGAATGTAAGATAACTTCGTGTTTAAGCAAATTAAAATGCAAAATTTTCAGAAATATTCTCTTGCGAGACCTTAAAAAAAATAGTAACAAAACTGAGCATTTTGAACTTAACCTGAGCTAGTTCATTAACATCAGAGCAATACCTACAAAGAATATTACCTTTCTCCAGGCTAATAATGCTTTCCCACAGGTTAGATAAGACAATATCTAGTACAGGGCTGACTTGCTCCAGAGAGTAAAATGATTAAGATTAGTCCAGTTCGATGTGATTCTAGAAGCTCCTGACTGTCCCCTTCCCTCCTGCTCAGCTACCAGACCCCTGGACAGGAAACCTGGGCAGCACAGCTGCTTTGCTGCTCCTAATATTCAAGCACAGGAAGAAAAGACAAGCAGGCAATAGTAAACCTGGCCCTTGGGGCAAAAGTCTCCTCAAACATGGAGTTTTCCACACCTCTTCTTTTTAGTCCTGGAGTAAATCTCTCAGGGTCACATTGTTTTGCCCATCCTCCTGTATTTCTAGCCCTCTTTTTGTATGATCTTGGCTGAATTTCAGTGCTCTGCTACCTGTAAGGACGTAAGCTTTAATTTCAGCTCAGCTCTTTGATACAGAGAATCCTGTCCAGAAGATCAGTAAGACTTTGAAAAGGCAATCCCTTATTGCACAACTAAGGTAGCAGACAAGTGGTTAATAACAGACTGATTAATTAATTTTGGTTTGCCTCTAGTGAAACAGCAGGTTAAGCTCTAGTTTCTGCTTAACTTAATCAGGTGCAGCATATGCACGATCGCATATGTTGGCAGTTGCTGATTCTGTCCACAACGTTGTTGAACTAGCAGTAATTTACTCACAGCTTTTCCACTTAATTAAATAGGAAGCAGCAGGTTCCTGCTGTGCCAATCCTAAAGGCACCGTGGAAAAAAAAGAAATGGTTGCCACCCTACAGTGACACCCTATGTATTGTGCTTACTCCAGTGCACTGTCAAGATGTGACACGTATGTGTATACATACTTTTTGTTCACTAGCTGCTTTGTGAGAGGCAGATGAACTGTTGTTTTACAGCTAATCCCTTTCTATTGTGTGCATTTAAAATGGATTTATTTATCTATCCTGTGGCCAAATATGCAACATATTTACTACAGATGGACCCCCAGATGGAATTTGAAATTAAAATCCCACTGATTTTGAAATAATGTAATTTGCTATAGAGACCCAGTTCTTCAGCTGGTGAAGTTGGCAGAGCTTCTTTGTAGTCACTCCCTCCAATTACAGCTCCAAAGAATCTCCTCCCGGCTCCTTCTCTCAAGGAAAACTCTGTAAAAGGCCGGTCAGCTCTAAATTTGGAGATGAGAATAAGAACAACTTCAAAACATGAACCTAAACCTCATTTTGAACTTCGGTGTCCAGACTGATGTCAGGCTCTTACATGTATCAGTCAGTTCACGCATACTGGTCCCAAGACTTCATACAGCAAGAGACAGAAGCTGAGGGAATCAGCTTTCATCAAACAAATACAAACTTTGGGAAGGTGTGTGCTAGGTTTCAACCTGCATCACTGCCCCCTGTACAAATCAGATTGCCTTGGTGGCAGGAGCACCCTGAGACATGCAATAAACTACACAAAAGAACACTCCCCACTGGTGAACTGTCAGTAAATCTGTTGAGCTCCCCACCGTACTCCTCCTTGCTGTAAAATGCTGTACACGACCACCTCTCACCTCTCTCCAGGTCCCACAGTCAGTACACCCACAAAAGTCAATGGTCCAGGAACCAACGCTTCAAATGGAAATCCCTGTTTCAGGCATCCCTCAGCTGATCTGCAAACAATAGCTTTAGAAGGGGCCACCAGCTGCACGTGTAATTTACTACAGGATCAGGAATTTTACCTGGGATTTTGTGGAATCACAGAGGTATCACCAGCAATCATCTTCCTCGCAGATTGGGCTTTGCTGTTGTGCCCTGCCCAGGGGAAGGGGAATACCCCACGTCACACCTGAGAAGGCTTCAGAAGCCCATTACAGGTGTAGCCCATCTGATACAGCAGCATGGAAAAACAAATCAGAAATACTAATGCTCCTCTCCCTAGCTTAGTTGGAGAATACTGTTTAGGATTTCAGAAAAGGTACAACTTTCTGAAAGTATTCATGTTGCTCAGTGACATCAAGTAAGTGGTTCCAATAAATAAATAAACAGATAAATATCAGGGTGCTTCATGCACCAAATTGAGGTGCCTTTTTCAGTTGTTCAGTCTTCACGCTCTCATTCTGGTGATGTCCTAATTTACACAACTAAGCAATAGCTTTTTTAGCCTCTGGAGCCCTTTCCCCTGGTGAGGGAGCAGGCACATCCTCTCTTGCTCCCAAAGTTCAGGTTGAACAGAGGAAAGAGACCAACAACACAAATCAGCATCAGCCCAGCAGCCTCAAATACAACATATCAACATCCAACACAAGGGTTTTACAGCTAGTGACTTTTTCCTCACAAAGGAGCAGCGCCCTGGGAAGATCCACGTGCCTTACTGAGTTTCTGTAAAGCAGGCAGACAGGTGCATCTCCGTGGGGTGGTCACGGCATGCTCAGCACTTGCTTAGTGTAAGAACTTCAGTATTGCATGCCCATCAATCCTCCTGCTTTTATCCTTTGCATAACATCCCTGCGAGATCCAGGATGTACCTGGGCCTGGCTCTGCAATGATTTACATGGGTTTAATTTTACATATCCTTTGGATTTTACCTAAGACAAAGTAACTGTTATCAGTGCACAAAATGAAGTTGGCAAACACAACCCTTTCCAGAAAGAAGAGTTTAATTTCCACTACAGCCTAAAATGCCCCTTCCATAAGGATGCAAGATCACCATCCTTTTAAAAATAAAATTATGTATATATAAAATCACTTTCATATTTTCTACACATTAGTAGAAATAATACCATCAGCTCCCTTTTTCTCTTAATCATTCACCTCTGCATTTAGCAGATGTTAGGGAAAAAGGGTGGGGGAGAAGAGGACAGAGCCTGAAGGTTGCAACTCAGTTTGGTAGTGGTTAAGATGTACCTCGCAGCATGCTGGAAATCTGCCAGCTCTAAACAGCATCCAGTTGGTGCAGGATGAAGGGATCCTGGCAGCTAATCAATACAGAAAAACTTACAGAATAACGTCTTTTCCAATCACTGACAACTAAAATCTGTTATCTGGCTGCTACTATTGCTGATGAAGGAAAGATAGATATTTATTTAAACACAAAGCTGTGATTTAAAAAAAAAAAAAAATCGTTTCTGTTATGAGAAAATGCATAGTTGCAAAAAGACTTGTGTTGTTAGCAAACCAACACGCTTTTCATGTTGATGCCCAGGGAGCTGGGCTCAGAAGGTGTGTGCTGGTGAGACAGGCTCTCAGGCACAAAGTGCCCTACAAGCTCACTTGGCCCCTCTGACAATCCCAGGCAGATAGCACCGCTGCTCACTTTGCTCACAGCTTCATCCAGGAAACTTCTACACCAGGTAGAAATACCTCTGATGTCGAGCAATTCACCTCTTGAGATGAAGTGACACCTGCAGAGTAAATCCTTGTTTCTCTTCTCCATTAGGAAAGGGAAAGAGGCTGAAGCAGGCCAAAGAAGAAGCCATTGCTGAGATAGACCACTACCGGCTGCAGAGGGAGAAGGAGTTTAGGAATAAGCAAACAAATGTAAGTAAGAAACGTGCATGGCCCTTTTTTGTCAGTATGCTCACTAGTAGAACAAATTGTTTCAAACAGCGTTACCTGGACACTTTCCACAACCTAAAGTGACCACACTGATTGAACCCAGCTGTCACACAGGCATCTCCTGTGACGTGCAGATGCTTCATTTGGGCTTTTTCACTGGCGTGGAATGCATTTGTACCTGGTACTGTAGATTTTAACACTAAAATTGTCTAGATTCTATATTTGGTTCACGCTTGCCCTTTTGAAGACGTTAACTCCCTCAAGTAAAATGCCTTCAGGTTCTCCTTCAATTCCAGACAGATCTTGATTCTGCCCTGAAACTGGAGGTTGAAATAAGGTGGATGTTTCAGTAATAGTGACAATTTAAAATCCTTCTTTCTATTTCTGTTCCACTTTAGCTTTTTGTCTGCATACAACACTGCACCTCTGGTGAACTCAAATCATCCAAGCCTTGGGGTTTTTCCTGTCTTCATAGTAAAAGTAGTCTAGATAATATTTTCCTATCTGAATTGCAGTTCATTTTATACATTTATGCCATCTTGCTGTCTTCCCTAGTATTTTCATAAAGATTCACAAACCGTTCTCTTTTACTTGGTGACCTCCCTCTTACATTTTCGTTCTTGTGTTGTTTTGTTTTTACTGCCAAAAAAAAAAGCCAAGGAGGCCAAATGAAAACTGCTTTATAAACCTGCTATTTCAGTCACACTTCACATAAGACATTCTCCAGCAGAGATCATAAGGCTTAAGGATATACGTACGCAGTCTCCAACAAACACAGCCACCAGCCACACCATCACACTGCCAGGCCAGGTGGTGTTGTCTCAAACATACAATATCAGATTTTTACTGATACTAAAATAAAATAAAAATATGCCTACAATTTATTCACCTTTTCAGTCAAAACAAACTTCTCACTTTAGGTCTGGAATAGCAGAAGAGAAAAAAACCTTTCTTTAGTGTGAATTGAATTTTTTCATCCCAAACAAAGCTGCAAGGAAAGGCCACTGTTTGTCAACTGAGCGTGTTACACAAACAGGCCAGAGCACACATTGCTCCTCAAATGGCAGCATGCAGCTATCTGTACCCATCACTGCAGTCCTCCCTCATGTTCCCTGACCCCATTATGTCGAACATTTATCTACCCCAGACAAATGTCATCATTATTTACCTGTGCCTGGAAGGCAGGCAGAAGTTCCAGCTAAGCCAGTGAGGTCTGATACCCACTTCACTTTGCTGGTTCAGGTGTCCAGGCACAAACACATTTCCTTCTCATCCTTCTGTGTTGCCATATCCTTGCTGGGGTAACTTCTCTCATACCACAAGAAGTTCCACTTCAGTCCGGAACAAACAATGGCAACAAAAACAATGATTAATTTGAGGTTAGATACAACTAGAAAGATTTTTTTTAACATATAAAATTTAAGCCCAGAGCTCAAGCTGATTTTGATAGTGCTCATAGTGTTTGTATTTGGGGTCTAAGGTCACTGAACTCTGGAGATGTGAACCCTGGCTCCGAATTTGTGGTTTGTGTAACGTGTAATGTTTTGCCAACTTTGGAATGACACTAACATTAGACCAGTATAGGCAAGATAAGGGACAGGCCTTCAAGGTCAGCAGAAATCACAGACTAAGCAGAACATTGCCTGCATGCTGACAAGAAAAAGATCTTCAAAATCAGAAGCAGAAAAAAAGGAGAAAGAAATAAAGGAAGGAAGAAAGGAGAGTAAGAATTGATCTCAGATTACGATATTAGCACGGTCCAGGAGAGCAAGTTCCCAGTCTACAGAGGCTCTTCTTCAGATTAAAACGCTCTCCTTGAGGTTTTGCGAAAGTATTTAGTATTTAGTATTTACACGCAACCATCTGGGATCTTTAGAAAGTTATTTTGCCCTGTGGAAAAAAAATCAACTTCATAAATCCAGTCTAAGCTGTACAGTCCTTCCCACATGAGGCCCTTACAACTTGTCTAAAAGCTAAAATAAAATGCCAGCTAAAAATAGTTACTATAGAAAACAATCTTCTTTTCCCAGTGTTTACTATTGTGTCTACATCCTGTATATCTTCCAAATCATAAAATGTTTTACATCTGGAGTGCAGACAAACTTCATACTACGTTGCCAGGTACAGATAATTGCAAAGGTGATTTGTGCAAAAGGAGATCTTCATTCAGCTGCTTTTCCTTCTCTCAAGGACTAAGTTGGGCTGAAATCACATGGAAAATAAAGCTAACGACCCCTCCCTTTGTTTGTGGTCAGCCTCTAGGTACCCCACTACCCCCACAGGTTAGTTCAGCTGCTAGTCCATGCCAGAAAACTGTGGCAGGAATAAGAAGGATAGGTTATTTATTCCTTTCTTACTTTGTGTGCAGAAACGTCTTCTGCTCTCCTCCATGGAATTCTCTGGCTGAAAACAAATTTCTCTCTTGCTATCTGAAGGACTTTTCCACAAGGGAAGAATGCAAGGGATGTTGGAGCAGTGGGGGAGGAAGGAACAAAGCCACGGATTTGGAACGTGTGCATCTGTTTACAACATAACCTTGCTAAAATGTTCAGCAAGTCTAGAGTCAATTAAATTCTAAGCGAATGTCCTGATACTAACTGTGCCAGAAGCTGTCTGGTATTTTGCCAGATAAGAATATGTAACATTAAAAGACCTTGTCTGAGGCCTGTTGAGGGTTATACATCAGTAGCTGCTGAAGACTCTTCAAATACTCTGAAACTCTAATTATGCATTTTCAGGAAGGCTTTCCCGTGTTTTGCTCCTTAGCGGTGCTCACATTTATTCTCAGTGAGGCCAAATGAAGCACACTAGTGCTAAAACTTAGTTGACTAGTCATTAAAATAGAAAACAAATTAAAATGAATGGTATAAAAGACAAAACATGTACAATGTTGTTCCCACAGCAAGCTAGGAAACTTGCATTTCATAGGGAGATACCCATTGCTAATGAGCATATGAAAGAGTTCCCTCGAATCCTGTTTCTATGTGTACGGTTCAACCTAGATCACACCCTTACTGTTAGAAAACACTGTGACATGTTTGCATTGTGTTTATGCTAGATGATAAAGAGAAGTACAATAAACACAGTCATACAATGCCTTTTTTGCTTAGAGGGCTTCTGCTTTTCAGGTAATGGGCTCCCAAGGTGACCTCTCTGCTAAAATAGAAGAGCAAACAACGGAAACCATCCAAAAACTCACCAGCAGCTACCGCAAGAACAAGGAGAGCATGATGAAAAAGCTTTTGAACATGATATACGACATCAACCCTGAAGTCCACCCAAACTTCCGACAAGCAGCTTAAGATCAGCTATGTGCTGGGGAAAGACGTTTGTAAGAAGTTGGCTTCTTTCTTGATAACCATAGATATTTGCTCCTTTATTGTTTCTGTATTTGTGAGAGAAAGAACACTAAAGCCAAAAGTGCACAGTTCCAGAAAGGTTTTTGATGTGACAAGAATTATACAGGGTTTCACAAGCATTTGTTGGAATATTGTTTTTTCCTGGTGGTAGTTAAGCCCCTGTCATTTGAACGAGGGCAAGTCAATAACTGCAGAATAAATAATTATTTGACACCAGCAGCTTTTCAGTGGGAGTCTTTCTTTCTTTTTCTCATATAATATGTTCTGTACTAGATGTGTTGTTGCATAAAGTCTGTTTATCCCATTCTTTAGTGTACTTCAAGTCATGTGAAATAGAACCCCACAAAAATAAAAAATAAAGCATTTCTGTTCTCCTTGTGACACATGGAGCAGTCAGATTACGGAATATATAGGAACTGCCACTTTTGGTCAGAAAGAAGAGGTCAAAACACTGTCAGCTGTTTAATCCTAATTTGAAGCAATATATAGCTGACTTGTACACAATCATGTTCAAAAGCCATACTCCAAGTATCATCCTATTGTTTAAATACATCACAAGCTTTACATAGCTTTTTTAAGGCTGAAAAGTGAGAGCAGGAGTAATCATTATGTGTAACATCGCCTTGGTTCAAGGTGCACTGTAGCATGCCCATCATTATCTATTCAGTTACTCCAAAAGCAAGGAACCCAGTGGCTCAAACTTCACCACTGCTACACTAAATAGTACCTTAATCCACAAGAAGCTGATGGAAATCAGGTCACTCAGGGCTCACGCCTGTTACCCAAAGTGACCTTGAGTAATAATTCCCTCCACAATGGCACAGATTTCCCTTGAAATAAATATTTCTGAGGTTAGGAAAATATAATACGATCTGGTTGCTTCCAAGGGGAAGCCTGTTAAATCTGATGCAAGGCACTGATGAGGTGTGTGGGGGGGGGGGGGGGGGAGGGTTCGTGAACCTATGCCATGAACCTCATTAATGCCTCGTCTTCACTACAGAATTATACTGAATTAGAAAACAAGCTTGAGCAACTGCAATGACTAGCAAACAATAGCCATGATGTTCAGTCCACGTAGCCTCAGACAAATCATTTCAATTTCACAGCAGCTAGTCATAGGCAATCTCCTGTTCCAGAGAGGTTTACACAACTGACATGCTGTCATGTGTAAAATGACCGTAAAGCTGTAGTCAACTTAATGTCAGCAAACATGACTCCTCAAGGCTGTGCCTGATGCTACGCAGTCTCAAAGCCCTGATTGTTACTGTCTCCTGTGCTTGATTATATTCTCTGGAGACACAAGGATGTGGAGGAATGGGAAAGAGACTAGAAATCCTATTGACATCAGCTGAAAGGCTTATTTCTTTAGGAGTGCTTCGAATCACGTTGTGATAGGGTTTGATTTACTGCGGGGATGAAGGAACCCCAGTCCCAGTGCCGGCACCCTTCTGCATCGTGCGGCACAGCTGGGGCTGCCCCGGCACACACGCCTCTGACTTGGGTTGTGGCTGCAGACCCAGTGTAGTGCTCAACTGTGAAGCACATATTTTCTGTGAACTTAAATAAACACTATAAAAAGTGAACATTTTAAAAGGAATAAGCTGAAACACAGCCTCAACTCCACACCAGGGGAGTATTCTCCACACAAAGGGAATACTCAGTATAAGAAAAATGACTTCTCGGTGGTTACTGACAAATACTCAGATTTTGCAGAACTGAAAGAAGTTACTGACGGGGAAACTGATTCAAATTTTGGCTATGCCAAAGCAGGGACTGAAGAAGGAGAGAGAATTTATTTAAAAAGTTGAAGTTTGAGGTGTGGAATCAATGACTAGTTATCAAGATGTGTTATCTTTAACATAATTAGATAGCAGTACTTTCTGCTTTTCTTTACAGTGGAAATCTAATATGAAAACTACTCCAGTGGCTAGAAAGCAGACCCAAGGCCCTACAGTGGTTTTCAGAGGGGACATCAGATAGCAAAGAAATGACATTCCTTTGATACCTTCCCCTCTCCCTGCGTTACACAGTTGTACCAGCATTTTGGAAGCAGGAAGAGTTATTTCTTAAACAAATTCTCAGTCGTTTGTTTTTCCCTTCCTAAACACTTAGCAGTCAGTCCAGCAAGGACCTCTGTTAGCACCCTTCAAGGTGGGCACCGACCTCTCTGGAGCACTCCTTGCTGTGACCAGGACTGCTCCACTTGCCCTCTGCACTACCTCAGTGCCCCTTCTGCCAGTTATCGCTTATTTGTGACACCCCCTCTTACTCTCAATCTTGCTGAAACCTGTCCTTTGTCAACAATTGCTTCTTGTGTGAAGCTTCTGTCCTCCTTTCAGGGCTGCTTTTTACCCTTCTGGTCCGAGAAGCCACACGCATTTCTTATTTACGTCTCCAAAGCACACGGTCCCTCACAGGCACAACTAGGCCGCGAGTGCCGGCCTAGCCACTTACTGCAGCACCAGCTCTCACCCAGCCACACTGCGAGCGTGGCAGTGACCCACCTGCAGCTCTGTGCCCTCCATGGACCCGAGATAAAATTGTTTGATGTTGAGAGATAAATCCAAGAGCTTTGAGCACTCTGTGCATTTGCTCTTCCTACATTCATTCCTACTTCTGAATGGGGATTAGGGTGGTTGTAGCACCACTCTGAGCTGTGCAGAGGTAAAAGGCTAAGTTAGACTTCGTGTAAGTTGACAAGATACCTGTTTGTTTTTTTTTTGGACAAAGGGTGTAAAGTACCAGCTGCATCAATAGAATACTGAGGTGCCAAGAAAATGTCTGCTGAATTTACAAGTGCACAAAATATCTTGTATGCAACATTCAAGCATTCAGGGTAATGGCAAACATTCGTTCCACTCCAAAGAAAAAGGAAATATAGAAGCAAAGAGATTTAATTTTAAAATGCTTTTAAATGCATTAAAAATAAGCAAACATGCCTACCATCAATACTTTCTCTGTCAGGATGCCAGGAATGCATTTTTCCTGGTACTGCTTGTTCATCAGTGAAGATGAAAAATCTCAACATGATCAGAAGAGGGATGAGCTTAACTAAACAGCCCAAGCATTTCCTGGAAACTTCTCCCTTTCAGTTTAGTTGAAAATGCTGTCAGACCATTGTCACTGGGGCTCTGCCAGTTTCCAGAGCTGTAAGGAAAGTCTCCCGGCAGTAGGGCTTTCAGCAGCCTGCAGGAACACGTCTCTGGGCAGGCCCCTGGGGTTCGTTTTGCTCTGTCCACCAAACAGGGCAACCATCGCTATATGAACAAGTCGTGGGGTACAAGAACAATGTGTGACCCTCACAGCAACATGCTCTGCAACTAGAATAAGCTCTTCAACATGCTCCTTCTTGGTGCATAAAGAGCCCCACCTGTCTCACCTGTGCTTCAGACCTAGGACAAATAGTCATAATTTTGGGGGTAGCAATGGATCACAAGCTAAGCACACAGGCTTCTTCATTGAGGAGAGGTGGGAACTGATTATCTTAAGCTTTACATGAGATAAGCACTGTGCTCGCATCTGTATTTAGTCCTGGCCATCAGCAGAGCACTATCTTGTCATGTCACCAAAGCACTGAGGCAGCAGGCAGCTATAATCTGAAAGATTTTGGGGGTGCTAGCAGTAATTGCAGCCCAATTCTGTTCCAGGAACCTACCACAGGCATGTGTTGATTAAGTAGGAAACATGAATGCTATGTAATATTATGTTCTTCTTTATGTATACAATGCATATACTTCAAAATGATTTTCTCCGGCTCGTCGCAAGAAAAGAGGAAATGCCTGCTGCAGAATACACAAGTGTCATATATTCCTGCCAAGTTCACAGCCGCCTGTCCCTCACAGATTTGATTATTCCTCATTTTATGGTAGAATAAGGCACTTCAAACTCTGAGTCTTCCCTGAGGAATGTTAACGCTTGTTAGAAGTACATGACCCAACCAGTATTACTACAAAACACTTGGAAAATGTTACATCGGAGGACTATTAATGCACTCCATTGCGCTTACAGGACATGACTGCATGTGGAAAATCTGATGACTTGCAAGCCTATTAACTTGCTGAGATTCTTCATTGCTTTTATGAAAGATATGCCACAACCGAATTACCTGACACAGGGTGATTCCTGGAAGTCCCCTTTTGCCCAAAATATTTGATTTATTTACCAGCACATCATATTCCAAACTGCTACCAAATTTCCCTACCACTTTTGGAAACACAGAAATTTTGAGTAGAGCTGTGCTCCAAAGAAAATTAGTTTGGTTAAAACTCAAATATCATGCCAGAAAACTGATCTCAATAACTAGCATTAAATAAACTTTGATTTAAAAAAAAATGAAATACAGTATTTATAATTCAATTCATTTTTAACAAACCAAATAACTCTAGTATAAAACAGATCAGCAAGGTTGTCTCATTTGTATAGCCTGCTCTTTACAGTCTACGTAAAAATTTATTTTACAGTCCTATGGCACTGATTGTAGGAAACAGATTGATAAAAAACAGCAGCAGATATATAAGATAAGCATAGCTGAACTATGCAGGTGTCACTTTGGTAAATAGATTCAGCATTTTGTGGCAGTCTTCTTTCCATTCACACTTACCTGAGAGAAACTAAAAGGTACCTGTGCATCCCAGGGATGGTAGCAGGATAATTCATACTCACGCTTAAAATTAAGCCAAGATGACGTGGTGGCAGCTCAGGGGTGAGAGCAGAAGCAAGACCTCCCAGCAAGGAGAGGCTGCCAGGGCACCACAGGGCTGGAAGTTGCTCCTACGACGAGCCCTGTTCCATGGCCCCTTCCTCTGCTCCTGGTCCTGGCCATGGCAGCACGGCTCTCCCATCCCAGGATCGTGCACCGTGACCCTGCAGTCACTGCAGGAGCTGCCTTACACCTGCTTCATACCCCTGCATGAGGGGGATGGATTTTAGCTCCTCCTCATGGTTTCCCAGCAGTTAGCAGCAGTAAAGAATGTTTAATAAATGAAATAGATGCCTTGCATCAGATTAACACTTCTTAAACGATGTATCTTCTAATTTTAGTTTCAAGGAGAAAAAATAGCATTGTTTCCTATTAACACTTAACTGTTCTGTCTGCATGGGCAATGGAAAATGTTTCTTGCAGCACAGGCTGCCAAACCTAGTCAGCTTATTTCCCTGAATGGGTTTTCCATTCAGCTCTACAGTAAGTAAATTATCATTCAGCACTTTTCTCTGTTTAAATATTTTTTCTTCCACATCTTTTCTTAAACATCCCTTGGAGTTGCCCACAAACATGACATTAATACAACAATTTACTCCAAGAGAAATAGTTTGCAGAGCCTTCACGTTCTGTGAAGTACTCCAATCCATACTACCAAACACAATGTTTACTTACAGATACATACGTATCTACACACAAATACATCCCATAGGTATCCATTGTATTTTTAAGAGTTATTTTACATTTTAAAAAGCAATTTTCATTTTCCAGTTCCAGTATTTGATCCTAATTATTTATCTGCCCTGAAAAAAAACAAACAAACAAAACCTACTTTCCTGCCTGTGTCAAATTCAGGCTTGAATAATTCACCAGTTTCGATTTAAACAGTGCTAGTAATAGCTCACATTCACCACCTCGCTTTGTGGATCTGACCTCAGAGAACGCTCTCCAAAGCAATTGCAGGTTTCCTGGCAATACTCCTTCCACACTTTTGGATACATAGAACTGTTGTGAGAAAATCAGCTTAGACTTGATCGCCAACTGCTGTGAATCAGCGCAAGGCAGATAGATGATGCCAAGGGAGCAGCAATCGACCCAATTTTGTGATAATTTCTGAGCTCTGCATCAGCATATACCTCAGGCACTTCCTAGTTTCTGTTGTTCCATAACATCCCTGCGCTTCTACTGCTCCTTTGATACTATTTCTCATCTCAGAACCAACTCAGCAAGAAAAACACTTTATGATGGAGAGAGTTGCTGGACTAACAAGGCATGAGAATCAAGACAACGTCCATAGTCACCATTTTCATCAGCTTTGCGTGCAGTCATTTTGACTCCTGGAACAGCACACTGTCAACAAAACTGGCTACAGAGTACAACAGAGAATTAAACAGAATTTCAAAGCCAGAGTGTGTCTCAATAAAACTGGCATTTGCCGAGAAAAATTTCCTTTTTTTTTTTTTTTCCAATCAGCTCTAGCTGTGAATTATGATGCTCTATTATGTTCAAATGAGAACAACTTTAAGCAGCAGAAGCTATTCTAAAACCCTCCCCAGGAATCGGGCTGTTTCAACATAACAAATTGATATGACCATGGTCAATGTGACATGAAACCTTGTAGCAGAAATTCAATAATTCCATGGTATAACATGGTGCTTTAAAAACGTGATTCACTTCTTTGAGATGCGACTTGCTCAAGCACTAAGACCAATATTTATACCCTTTGGTGGCTAAGAAAGATGTCATTCTGGAGAAAATATGTTCTACACAGAAACGTGTGGACTTGTCAGCAAACATTGAATGCAGTCATATATACTAATATGTTATTAATTACTTTGCAGATAGTAAAATTGAGTCCCTGATACACTTCAAAGTGAAAATATCTTTTCTTTCCTTGAAATGGTGAGCAACACTCGTATCCTCCACACAAGCACACACTACAGCTTTCCCCAAAATCTCGTGCAGCTTTTAAATTAAACTTGAGACTCATTCTCTAATATCAGCTGGAAAAGGATGAGATTAGACGTGCCCTAGCCAAGGCAGCATATAATTAAAATTCAAAGCATTAACAAAAACTGTACTATGCTGTTTATAGTTGAGATGCAGGCATAAAGTTTAATGAGCCTCTTTGTTTTCTCACCCCCCTGCGACTTGTTCCAGCTCTTAACTATTCCTTTGCCTTGTAAAGTTCAGGTCCATGAGAGGTGAGGATCAGTTTGAAGGTGCATGTAACATAACAAGCGTGTCTGAGTTTATGTTACAACGCCTGGCTTCCGCTTTGCTGCTCTTGTGAGGCTGGAGTCTTGCAGAGTACTAACAGCAACAAAGTTCAGAAGTCAACCAATAAATTGGCACTGAAGCAGTTACAAATGTTTGCACAGCAAAAACGTTAGTAGTACATACACAAGCATTTGCTGACCTTACAGGCTACTGCTGGAGTTCTGACTTCAGCATGTCTGTGAAAGAGCTGGGAATTGAAAAAGCATCTTATCAGATACCTAGCAACTAAAGGAAGCGCACTCCAATGGCATGGGCTGGTAACGGGTCCAGTTCTTGACTTAAAACCTCCGGCTAATGCGCCAGATAAATTGCTAGAGGTGCGATACCCAGATCCTCTGTGCTGCAGTGGCTTTCACCAACCACCGCACTGCTCTATGTTTTTTTGTGGATTTTTTCTAGTACATTCATGAGGCAGAGAAGGCCTGTTATCCAATGATCACATAGAGGTGCTGCCATGCCTGAAGGGCTTGAAATCATCTCTCCATAATCCTTGATACTGGGTTCATCTGCCTTCCACGGGATCACTGCTGAACGTACATGTACCTACCACACCAGGGAAATAGAGATGCCAAAGCAATATCACCAATAAACTTAAAATCATCTTATTCTAATTGACTTCATCCTGAAAGGCTGAAAATATTAACTGACATCACATTGATATGGAAAAGATATATAATTGATACATGTTTTCATTCATTTTGGTTTTATATTTATGTCTCCCTACACAAATTTGTCCAGTAACAGAATATAACATGATAAAATCTACAAAACTGTTTCACTGTTCAGGCAGAATCTGATCTGTGGTGTTCCTGTCTGGTACAGATTAATGTTATCCTTTATTAATTTAAGTTTCAAATTATTTTTCCAAAGGAGGAGAGGGATTAGAAAATTACTTTCCTCTTCATCTCATTTTTTCTTCACTATTCCTTTTTCCTCCCTGGCACAGACACAAATCCTTCTAAGCTATTTTCCTTTTATCCCCTCATCTTCCTTTTTGGTCTTTTTTGTTCTTAGCCACTCATCCCTTTTTCCATTTCCATCTCCTCCTGGTGCCCACTCCTGTTCTCTTCCTGATGAAGGAAACATTTTTAGTTTCAGCCATCTTACAAACACACACAACTTCTCAAATATCGCTCTGCCTGCCTCCAGTTAACCACTTCATCCCTCTTTTATCACTGCGGAGGATCTCCGTAAGCTTATTCACTGCTTTCCATTCATTTCCTTCAATGCATCCTGGAAACCCTTCAACATATACTCACTCTTTGCCTTCCACTCCCGTCATTCTAATCCCTACTAGCAGCCTCATCCTCCAACCTCATCAGTGTCAGCACAGTCACTATATGTTACTATTATTATTACTGTTTCCCTGGGTCTCTCTGCTTCTCTACCTGTTCCTACCTCGTTCTTCCAGTAATCCCCAAGCCTCTTGTAGTGTTCAGTATGGACAGATCCCAGGGCCCCCACTCCTGATTTCCTCTCCTCCTGTATATCATCCCAGAGTACTGTATATGGGAAAGGAAAACAGGTTCTCAGTGATCTCGGATTTATACTGCACCTCAGCATTACTACCCTACATCAGCTTAGATCCCCCCTGCCCAAACAAAACTTCTCTTTGTGCCTCAAACTCGTCCTCGCTCTGGCTCACACTCAGCGTAGCTAAAACAAAGCTCTCCTCTGCATCCCTTCCCAACTCCATGCTAGGCCACCCCTTGCTAACAGCCATGTGGCTTCTCATTCCTCCCTGCTTCTTGCACTCATTTGGCCTGGGCATGTCTGCAAGTCCTGATGCTCAAGCAGTCTTTAAACCAGGTGCTTCCTCTGCATAATTAGAAGAATTGTCCTGTGTAGCTCCTCAGTTACAGCAGTGATATGTTTTTTTGTTTGTTTGTTTCATATCCCCTAATGCCATTGTGAAGTACAAAAAAAAAAAAAAAAAAAGAAAATGTAAAATCCCCCAAACTTTCCTGGTCTCTTACATCCATCCAACCAACATCTTCTCTCACATCAATCTGCTTTTCTTTGCTTCTAAGGTGCATCCTAATTTATTCCCACTGTAGCCTCCATAATTTATGAATACAGCTTCCATTACCCTCTAATTAGTTTTCCAAACTAGCATGTTCATGCTTTCTCCTAGACCCCTCCTTTCCCTTACCGGAGTTCTTTACACCACATTGCTTTGTTTTCCTCTGAAAAAAAAAGCTTTATTTTAGCACAAATCCTAACAAAAGAATGTGTCACCCATAAAACAAATTGTCTTATGAGACTACTGACTATCATATTACCCAATAACATCACAATAGTTTGTTTTTGTCTCCTATCCCCATTTATCTACTGCCACGCTGTGCTACAGCTGGCAAAGTCCTGCTGATGGGAGCCGTCCTCTCCTCCAGCCTCAGCCCCGAGTCCCACCCTCAGAGCCATCCTGGCCCAGACCCTGGTGCCCAGGAGTTACCAGGCACAAAGCATTACCATTAAACAGCTCCTGGTGCTGTTGTGCCAAGCTCTAGACAAACTGAAGAATAGTTTTGAGCTGCTTTGAGCTGTTTTTCAAGTGTGGATTATGTTTGGGTGCCAAGAAGTACATTTAGAGCATTAGCCACTATTACAAGCGTGAAGCTGACTTTCCTGAAGTATCATGCAGCCATTGCAACCTGTTTTGGGGACACAGCTGTAACATGTTGCTTGCAGCTTGAACAAAGCCTTTGCTAAACCCAAGTGAGTCTGCAAAGGCTGAACCAGTGCATTAGCCTTTCCACATCTGGAAGCAGCAAGTAGTTCTGCCCTGTCTCTATTAGGTTTGATTGAAAGAATCTTCCTTGTGTTTATCCCTGCAGTAGGATTAAAAAGGCATGCTGGAAGTGGAAAAAAAAAAAAAATCACTGTATTTACTGAAAGACTTTAACTTAACAGATCTGACCTAGATTAAAAATTACAACTCTCCAATTTCCAAGCCTTCCTCATGCAAATGCTGGCTGTCCATTTGCAGCATCACCTGAGCCAGCTCTGGACTTGGAGCCAGCTCCCCACCACCTGCCACTAACAGGTTGTGCAAAGCTGAATCTAATTGCTCAAGGAGTGGTTGAATCCATCTAAATTATTTCTTAACTACCCTATCATGCCTAATTATAGCATGGCCATCTCTAAGCATGCTGGTGGACAGACTATAATCTACAACATATATAAAGAAGGGAAGGGACTGCTTTGCCACTACTGCTGGCTAATCTTAATAAAATAACAATGTCTATAAATAATTAGATGTTGGAAATAATGGGTACTGCTCTAGTTCTGCCCTCATCTTTCTATATTTGACTCAGTATTTCAAGAGAGAGTGATCCGATGGCCTCCAGTTCTGACCTTTATCAAGTATTCCCAAGTTCTGCAGCTCAGCTTTTCTAATCTTAGCTTGACTCCTCCTCCGTGACCCCCCCTTACAGACTTCCCAATTACCTCAATATTCACAGTATTCCCTAAAGCGCCGCTACATGGAACACTATTATCTCTTATCTATTTTATCTATTAACCTTAGGAACATTGGCAAGCTATTACAGGCAATCACTGTGCTTGGAGAAAGAGGGCAGAAAAGAGGCTGTGCTTTAAAGGTGTGTGTGGAAATTGTTTGCCATTTAGGCTACATTTTGCATTTTCTTCTGAGGGAAAAAGAATGAGATATTTTAGAAGCAAGGCCAATATATCTCAGTTAAGCATCTCAGCTGCTCTGCATTCAGTGAATTACTCAATTTTATTTATTTATTTATTGTAAAGATGTTTCTACTTGCTTGTATTTTTCCCCACACAGTTTCTCTCGCTCACTTATCTGAGAGTCCTTCATAAGGCAAGAGCCACCTGGGGATAAAAATGTGCTAGATCTCTACCTCTAGCCCCATACCCTGTTTCCCAGGTTGACCACCAGGTTCTCAGTTTGGTGATGCTAAGCATCTGCTTAGGGATGGGAAGCAGACACCTGAAGAGCAGGATGCTTCGGGAGAAATAGATAGTTTGGGATGGAAGGAGCAGTCAGTGCAGAAGAGACAGTGATAGCATGAGACAGCAGCTAAAGCTGAAGAAAAGGTCTGCTGGAATAGAGATCATCCCTGCTCACATCCCATCAGCAGAACCAGTGAATTATTTACTGAATAATTTACTTATTTTCTACTCAGAAATGTTTGGGGCTTTTTGAAAACTGAAATTCAGAAATATCCTCTGCAAAAACAGATGAGATCAGTTTTTTCCCTCTCACTAATGATTTCTGTGTTTTAATTACAGAATTAACCAAGCAATCAGATTGTAGAACAATGCTGATTTCAGATAGAGGGGGAAATAATTGTTATGTTTTGTAGACAAATTCAAAACATAAAATTTTAATCTTTTGTTGTTGTTGTTACTCCTACTTTTTAAGTGAGGAAAAAAAAAAAGATGCAGTTTTCCAGTTTTCCAAAATGCTCCAAAGGCTTTTGAAAACTATTTCTCATTTTGAGTAGTGGAGGAGTAAAAACACCTCTGAGCATGGAGAGAAAGAGGAATCCTTGGGGCTCTGCTTTACATCTTGGGTGAAATTTCAAAAGTATCATTATTGTTCAGCCTCCTTCAGAAAGGGCCACATTGCCCTGAAACACTTGGTATGATTTAGAGGTGGTGAGCTCCTCCAGTGAAAAAATAAATAAATAAAATCCCAGATATTTGGTGCTTTTCAAGTTTTACAGCTGTTGTTTAATCCCATAGTTAAATTTTCTTTTAAAATGAAGAACATAGTAAATACAATCCCTGACTGAACTCAGAGCTACTTCCATCTCTAATCAGTAGATGGCACCATGAATTCATCATAGAGCATGGAGGCCTGAAAGAAGTAAAAATTCATCCTCCCCAAAAGCATACACCCAACTTGACACATATAAATCAGGAATTAAATTCAGAGGGTACAACCTTCTGCCCATCCACACCTCCAAATAAAGTTTTCTATGGAACACACCATGATATGCACTGAAACAGCAGCTACACCTAAAACGGTCCCCCCTTGCCCTGTTTTGATCTAGATTGTCTCATGACTTCCTGTGAAATTGGGAACAAAAAAGATAACCTTTTCTTCTGTCCTCCCCTAGCTCTGAACAGTGGCATCACCAGAGAAGGGCTTCCCCTGGCTGCGTCAAGAGCACCCACCTGCAAGCACAGAGGGGAAGCTGGCAGGCAGGGGTGGAGATCTGGCCTCAGAGACTGACATGGGGTTGGGAAAGCCTCACCTGGGGCTTCTGCTCCATGGACAAAGCCCATTAGCTCAGACACTGCAGTGTTGTGCAAATGCATAGAAGGGGGTTTGAGAGAACATCAGTTGTTGGCATCTCTAAGGCTGAGTACAGAGAGGTGGAGAAGAGTTTATGAGACACTTTTTCTGCCACACAAACTGCAAGATTTCTACCTGGGATCCAAAAGCTTGTAGAGACGTCCTCATCCTCACCATTCAGCAATGCCCTACATACCTGAGGAGCACAGCGCAAGGCCAGCAGCTCATGGAGGTGGCCCTCGCCACTGAAGTGCCTGCTTGCCAGGAGGCAAGCTGTGCTCAGAGGAGCAGCTCAGCCTGACAGGTGTTCACTCTGCTCCTGGCCTGGCCACGATTACCCTCACCAGTGCTGTAGGACACCTGGTTTGCCACCCAGCACCTCCCCATGCCCACCCCGCTGCCTGAGGGCTTTGCTGGCAGACTCTCTGTGTGGAGAGGCGTGCTCCTGTGTGCACCAAGCGATGTGCAAGATGTGCTCAGTCCCAGCAAAAATCTGCTGCCTCTAACGTGGGCTCTCCGTGCCCATATATAAGAACAGTGAGAGTGAAAATCATGTCTGTCGATCTGTTACTTAAGGGTTTCTTTCTTTTGCTGCGCGTCAGAATTTCAACCCAAATCTTCTTCAGCAGCACAAATCACACCAGTGACATTTATAGGTTAAGTAACTAGTACGCTGCTGACATCATCTATGCACACACTAACAGGCACCAATAGATTTCATGCTCTGGACCTCCAGCTCCATTTATCCGACTCTCAGTGAGCAGTAATTAAAACCTGCAGTAGCAGAAGCATTGCTGTGAGAAGCAACAGCTCTACCAGGCGAAGCACAGAAAGTCTGCCAACAGAAGGGAGTTCAGTCAAGGGTCCCAACCATGACAGAGAGTGAAACATCTGATGTATCAACTCAGGGAGGAAAGTAACACCACAGGAAAAAGAGGGGCCTACCTCGCAGAGCACAGAGTCGTGGGGTCTCATGGCCACAGAGCAGGAGCTGCACATTGCAGCCACCCCAGGCTCTGCACGCCCGGCTGTTCCAAAGCGTTTTTTCTTCCTGGCCATTCCTTACTGCTTTCCCACACTGCCCAGCAGACACAGCTCAGGAACTACCAGCACCATCGGCAGCGACACCACTGATTGAGCACGAGCAATACCAGCTTGGGTTTTGCCTCCAGTCAGTGCTCTGTAATGGCAGCGCAAGGGCCTCGCTTGCTGAGCAAGAAGGGCTTCATGTCGCCTCTCCCTGGAGCAAGGTGCGAGCGGGCCTGACTGAGATGGCAGCAAATGCACTGTCAGAAGCCATATTCTCAGGAGAAAGACAGAGCAGTGGAAAATAAGTGACAGCACAGAATCAAGGAATCGGCTCGCCCCTGAGGCTGGGACATTCCAGGCTTCCCTGTGACACCTGCTAAAGGCACGCAGGAGGGCCTGCAGCCAGTGCCTGCAGAGACCTGGCTGCCTGCACCACGTACTGAGGGAAAACCAGTGGAAACCTGCTGCAGCTCTGCTGGAGGCCAGGGACCAGAGCCAGGCACTGGCTGCACGCTCCTGTTTGAGGCCTGGGCCGAAAAAAAAACACAATAGCACCTTGTAGGAATACCCGGGGCCTGGCCACCCTTTCCTTGGGATGCTCCTCCAGCTTACACTGACTGATAAAATGTCTTTTTTTGGCTGGGAAGGTGGTAATGAGAGATTTGGGGTTTTCACCTGAGAGACGCAGACAGCCCCAGCCCACATTCTCCACAGGGAAGGACAGAGCTTGGCCAAGGATAACCAAGCAGGTGCCCTCAGCCCTGGCTGCTGCCTGCCTGGGGTGGGGGGACCTCTGCTCAGAGCCCTGGCCTGCCTCAGGCAGAAAATTGAAACCTCAGGGTTGTCTTTCCCAAATTTGTGCTGGAAATGCTCTTGCAGGGGTAATCAGCAGCACTCAAGAGTCTTGGTAAATAAGCCCCAAATCCAACTACAGCAACTTCTTGCTTCATTACAGTGAGAAAGGAATACTTCTGGGGAGCGGTGTTTCAGTCTGCCTGTAGACTGGGGAAGGCTCTTTTTACTTTTGATGCAGTAACATGTGGGGATGTGGATACCTTCTGGTACAATAAATCCATCCTCCTGTTCCTCATCTTTATTTATTTAGATTAAAGAAAACAAAACATCATGGCAGGATGGGTTGCAAGCAGGTAACATAGTCCTGTTGCGTGTCCCATAGCCAGGCCCCTGAGCTCTCCCCGAGGTTCCTCTGCACCACCGAGGCTCTCCATGGGTATAGGGTTGTGCCCATACAGCAGCCAGACACTTTCTTATGTTTGCAAGTTTGTAAGGATTGTGGGGCCTTAAGTAAAAGCTGAGGCCTCAAACACCCACCAGTACTAGAAATAATTCTGCTTTGATGCCAAAGTGTCCACAGGTCATTTGCAATGCCTTCACTAAGCCAGCCTCCCGTGCCTGCATAAAGCAGCAAAGAAGTGAGAACCAGCAGCTCCTTGATGCCCAAAATGCAGCAACCTGCAACTGCTGCTCGGCTCAAACTAACAAAACCAGGGGTTGGCGTTACACAATCCAATGGCAAGGAGGAAGTGGCCAGCACTAATAACAACAAGTTTAGGTAATTCATTCATACGTTTTACCAAGACGGAATTGCTTCCCTACAGACTTTTCTTCTCATTAGGAAGGCTTTTCTATGCATTTTTCTCCCAGCTTCAGGTTGGATAAAATCTTTTTAACGCTAGCTGTTTAAAACTAGAAAACTATTATCTTCGTCACGACTTAGGAAAATTAACATTATTTGTGCCACTGTGTATTAGTAGTACATTGTTAGCAATTTCATTTAGCCAGAAAACTGATGGTTAAGCTAGCAACTAAAATGTATCCTTAAAATGCTATGTGGCTCCACTAGGATGCTTCTTCCAACAGGGGAGCCACGCGGCTGCCAGCACCCTTCTGCCACCCCTATCACTTCATGCCCCTTTCACATGATGGGCCTTTAGCACCAGTTTCTAGTTTTCAGAACTGCTGCTATTCCTAATTTTATGTGCACCTGCAGCTGGTTACTGTTTAGACAGCTTCTGTACTATTACAGAGTAGCCGTGACTGATCTTAAGCCTGAAGCACTATTGCTGCTGTGAGAACTGCTGTTCCACTCTTAGAAGGGGAACTAAGTAATTCAGAGAGAATTTTCTCTGACAAATGTAAACATGGTATGTGTGAATTTTCATTAATATTTCACATATAGAAAGCAAGGTCAAATTATTCAGATGCTTATTGCAATTTAGCAATTATCTCTAGAAATAAGTAACATGGCTCTTAGACCAAATCCACACCTTTCCAATTCACTCACCACTTAAAATGATGTTCTTTCTTTATGAAGTTTTCTGCTCCCTATACTTTCTCTCAAAAGCTTACTTACATATTTTTATTTGTAGCTCAAGTCTGAAAACATTTACCCTAAGTTCTCCACCTCGCATGTCCTGCTCCCAAAGTGCACCGTCCTTCCAGTGCCTTTCTCAGCTCCCATTGTCACTCATTCTCAATTCCCATTGTCACTGCAGCAGCACTTGCCTTACTGGACACCATAAAGCACAGGAGGGAAAGAAGCCACCTGGCAGCAGATCCAGACACAGGTGTATCCCACCACAAACAGAAAAAGACAGAAACAAATTTGCATCCATCTACTGATACAACAGAAATAATCTTTTCCAAAATTTAACTGGGCTGTGGAGCAGCCAGAGGCTTGAAACGTGCTCAAACAACCCTAAGAGCTACACCACAGGTGAGTACCGGAGCCTGCTGAATTCAGCCTGAAAGACATGGATGTTTTCAAACTGTGCAAACACAGAGCTGCAGATAAGATTCTGTCCAAATTCTGCATTTCCTTGCAAAGAAGAATCAAGCTCTTCAAATGCAACATTGTGCTAATGTCAGCACTACCCTTGGAAATATGTGGCTGTGTAACAACAGTTTCAATTCCAAACTCAAAAGCTGAAAATATTATACTGACAAAATGAATGTTGTCAAATGTTCCACATTAAGCATCTCAGACCCTTAATGGCTTTGTGTTGTTTTTGTTTTTCCTCAATGGGGGTCCTTTTATAGATTTGGTAGTATTTTATTTACAGGAAGGTTGAAGACTGTATGCCAATATATGCACATGCACCATATTTCTTTAAATATGTTCCAGGAAATGCCATACTCATGAATTGCTTTATAATATAATCCTTTGGACTGGAGCAATTCATAAGATCTCCAGAACAAAAAAGCTTTTTCAGCAGGTACACTTAATCAGGAAGTGAGTACATACCCACATTAGCATCCCCTAAGGGTTTCTCATGCTCAGCAAGAGCACGGCCAGTTTGTTGTTTTGCTCAGAAAGCTGTCACAGGACAGACGTCCTCATTAGAGCTCCATTTTCATGTTCTCTGGAGTTTAGAGCAGAAGCTTTGCCATCTCCCCTCCGAGACCTTTACTGCTTGTACCCCAGGACAGGTTTGAAGGAAAACTCTCAGCCCTACAGTCCAAAAAGTTCACGGTGTAAGAAGCAATTCACACTAAGGATAAACTGTGAAATGCATTCTTATAAGTGTTTTATTATCATTTTCTATTTCAGCCTTGTGCAGGAGGTAGACATCTTTCTTTTGACACAAAGCCCCTTGTCCCACTACCAGTGTGAGAGCTCCAGGGACAAAACTGCAAATTGGTTTCCATGTCTACTTTAAGAATGGCTTAATAATTTGAAGAGGAACGATAATATTTAAAACAAACAGCTGATTTTGTTCAGTATTAAAGGTGATGCAGCAAGATCTGCTCTAAGAGCACAGAAGGAAGAACAAAATGCAAATATCCAAGCAAAGAGAAGCTGCACATGGTCCAACGCCCTCTGAAGTCATGGGTTTCCTCCTGCTGACTTCAGCAGGGGAGCAGGGGAGCTCCTGGGAGACAGACAAGCAGGAGGCTGGGGCTGGTCTCTTCCCCCAGCACATTGTGTACAGCACCGCATGCTGCAGTCGGCAGTACACGAGGTCAGCTGCACCCTTGCTAAGCACACAACACCCAGTACTCCATGATAAACTCTGGCTGCCTGACATCTCCAGCAAGACTGCCCATCAGGGGGCATTCACCCAACACCATGGGTAATGTGTGTAGCATGAGGCTGCCAAAAAGCAGCAGTTAAGGGATGCAGCCATCCTAAATCTTGCCCTTTCTTCTCTCTGCTGGAGCAGACTAAGAGCAGGAACGCAGGTTAAATCAGGCTGGCACGGAAGGCAATACCCCTATAACTATGTCCTGTATGGACATGCCAATCCAGAGCATCTCAAACCGTTTGTAACTGCCCTGACAGGAGAATATAAACATGCTCACAACGTAATAAGCAAACCTAATTCATTTACAGTTAGCAGAGAAAGGTGTTTTTTTTGAGTGTTTTTATTAAGCTATTTTTGAGCAGTATGGTTTCTTACTGTTCACTTGAAGAAGTGGAAGGACTTTATGGCTCTTTTGCCACAGAAATAAGACAAACACAATCAGGTGACAGTGCAGCTCAACTGCATGGGAGAAGGGAGCAGCACTGCTTTAGCTGAGCAAAGGAGCCAGCCTCAAGAGTCCTCTGTACTTTCAAATTGACATGGACACACTGCAACCCTTACTCTAAAAGAGGGTAGGTCTGGTATAAAAAAATACTGAAAACCACTACTGGCTCACAACCAGCTGTGCCTTTATACTAACTTTTCTTGTAGGGCACATCATACACATTTTCATGGCCCAATTCAATTAAACACTACGCCCAACCGTACCCAATGCGGCGTGTATGAAATTGAGCCACGTGCTGCTTGGAGTGTGTCCACATGTCCCATAGCACCGCAAACCCAAGTCTAAGTGTCATCAACATGGGGCAAATCAGTGCTCCAAGAGGATTCTTGCAGGGAAATCCATACTGCTCTACTTGTCTGGGGGCTATAGGGGACATTTAATGGTGCAGTTTTACGGATGTAACTGAGTACTAAGCCTCTGCAGTCACACTGATGCAACTCCCTACTACCAAAATGCAATAGCATTATCACATTGGCATAATCATAACAGGAGATAACCCTTTGTGAACAACTTTTAAGAAGTGAAAGGCTTTTCTGCCCTGGAAAAGAGTAGGCAGATAAAAATAATCTTTCATTAGATTATTTTTTTTTCCTCTGATTACTTGCTTCTCTGGTAGCAGGCTGTGTGTCAGGCAGCGTGGGCTAACAAAAGGGGCAGAGGCTCGAGACAACCAGCATCTCATCCCTGGTTTTCACATACTAAGTGAAACCAGGTAAGTCACGTCTTCTTCCCTTCGAGTTTGTCGGTAACACCAATATTTTTTCTGGCAAGAGAAGAGACATGCCAATTTAATACAGTCATTGTCTAATTTCCTCAACTCTGATAATTTTTCTTCTTGATGCTGCCAAAATTAAACTTCCGTTGTTCCATATTATACACTGCCAGGCTCCCCGCACAAATGGGACTCCTTTTGCCCTGATCCTGACATTTGCAATAGGTTTGCATATTCAGGAAAAACAACCCAAACTGAGCTCTTCTGGGTGAATGTAGCCGGTGTAATTCTCCAGAGAGAGGTGAAGAACGAAGACACATTTGAATAAACTTCCTCTGAAGCCACAGAGGAAGGAGCAGTTCTATCTTTTGGCACGACATGTTACTTTCAGTGCTGCAGAGACGCACTACAGTGGCAGGACACCTCAGCTGTCCTAAAACAGATCGTGGAACAGTGTCTCACTCTGCTAGGTGAATGGGATACACAGTAAGCCCACTGTCTGGTTTAAACATCCTTCAGATGTATTTGCTGATAGTTCAGTGTTGTCCCAAAAGCCCCGCTGCGCATTTAAAACACTCGCCACTACCCAAGGGCTGTGGTGATGCTCTGGAGCATGGCGGGCTGCTGCAGAAACCTCTGCCCCACAGAGCACCTCCGAGGCAGGAGCAGGGCTGTGGGCAACTACACGCCTCTGCAGGCCCTGACACAGCTCCCTGTTCCTGGTATACATCTTGTGTGGTCTCCGTAGGCACCTGCCTGAGGTGCTTCTCCTCCTGCAGGCTCCCAAGGACAATACCTGGACAGCAGAACTGACTCCGGGCTTCCTGTGGGGTAGCCCAGTCACAGTGCCTTTCCCCGAGGTTGATCTTTGCTTGCTTAACCCACAGTGGGAACTGGGGACGACCTTCCTTACCTTCAGGTGCCTGCCAGCACATGGGGATGTGGGCAGCGCTGCCTGGCCACAGCGAGCAGCAGCAAAGCCACGTCTCTGCCACGCTGATTGCTCCTTGCCCCACAGCAATGGCCCCGTTGGGAGCACGGCCACCCTGCGTCCCCCGCTCCTGAGGCCTGCCTGACGCCCCACGCTGACTGCACGCCAGGGTTTCACACAGGTCCCAGAGCACACAAAGCATTTCAGAAACAAAGAGTCCACAAGCAACACAGAGGCTAAGCAGATAACAGCTTGACATAAATGAGAGAAAGACGGTACCCCTTCAAACCCAACCTGCAAATAAGTGAAAAAAGCCAGTGCTCCCAAGGCAACAGTGTGAGGCAATTCAGCTTAAAAGCTGGCAACGTGCCACAAATCTCCTGAGCACACCTTGGGACGTGATTTTTTTTTCTTCCTCCTGGTATTTTTGAATAACAGAAAGAGTAAATCATATAAAAAGAGCGTGTGGGTCCCCCTCCACCGCACCAGCACAGCCGTGGTCAGGAGGCCAGAAGGGACAACGCATCCTGCAAGAGGCCTGTGAGAACAGCACCACACGCACACCGCTGACACACATGGACGTGGAGACGGGAGAGGATGAAGTGACGTGAAGATGTGATAGCACAGTTCCCTAAGTCAGCTTTACCAGACATAACATGGTCTTATCTTAACTTTCAGCTACCCTCACAGTCCTTCAGGAGCATGAAGCAATGGATCTTTTTTTTTTTTTTTTTTTTTTTTTTCTAGCAACATGGAAAACTTCCATCCATCCTGCTCTTCACAAAGCAATAAGAACAAAGAAAACTGGCAATGTCTCACACAGAACGGTTTGGGTTAATTAAACACTTAAATGGAGATGTACGACAATGTCGCTTGTATGCTACCCATCTAGCACAGCCTTGCACACTGCAATGTCTGCCTGAAATCCTGAATTCACAGGAATTTTGAGCCAGAACTGTATCCATCAAGAACAGGTGGAGCATTACACTTAAGAGAAAATGGATTTCTACTTTAGTTTATCAGTAAAGCTAACAGTTGTCGTGCTTTCTGCATTATCATATATTCAAGTTTTAACATGAGAATTCATTATCCTGAAATGCTTAAGTTAGCATCTCTCTCAGATATTCCCAGCTTAATAAAGTATAGCGACATGCTGCAACTATTCAGTTGGCATAATCAAATGAGCGACTCATGATCTTGCAGGTGCTAAAAGTGCACACACTTGTCTGATAAACAGAAAAGTCCGTATTTCATTTGCTACTTGATCCACACGTTTTAAAATCAGCATTCATTATTCTCAAAATATCTAAATACATGACTCGAGTCTGTCACACGGTAATCTAAGGACCGAGGTAAGTGTTTGACTTCATACCTGAGAAAGTGAAAGAGATTATTCATATTTACTAAGCTAAATAAATATACAGTTCTTTGAAGACATGGAAAACAAATTGAGACATGAAACTGCACAATGGGAAAAAGAGATTGCACAAAGAGATGACAAAGCCATATTAGATCAGCATGACATGGCTACCTCGCTGTTGGGGTGTCTGCTTGTGCTACTTTTCTCAAAACGTACTACATCTTCAGGAGACGCTAAATATTTACCTTCAGAGAACAATCAAGCCCATCCAAAGGTGCCAGACAAGAAGCCTGCCCTTGCAATATAAGGCTCAGGTTTCTCCGCTGCACCAGGAGACATTCTGCCTCACCTCAGCAAACCTGTAAAATACTACGATGGGAAGTGTATTATTCCAGGGCACTTGGATATCACAGCACGGGATGTCAGATAAATACCTGGAAAAGAGTCGTCATCTGCAGCGGGAAGACTATTTTCCTTTAGGGTTTTTCAGCAGCTTGTTTTAAATTTGCTGCTTTCTCATTTTTTAATCTCTTACTTAGAATCTCAGCAGCAAACAGGGAGCAGCGTGGGTCATCCTGCCTGCATTTTAAGCTCCACTGCTACAAGTGGCTGTTCCAGACAACAAGAAAAGTAAGAGATGAAGGGCATTGTGCACTTTTTAGGCGTAGGTTGTCAGTGAAGTTGCTACGCGTGACACTTTTTTGGTACGGGCACTCGTTTCTAGGAAACACTTTGGTAAACAACTTTGAAGTCAAAATGAAAAATTACAGCCCGAGTGCTTTTCTCGCTTTTATCCAACGTACCTTCATGACTGTACGAGTCCATTTAAATGGCAAAGCAGTGCTGAATGCAAACTGCTTCCTTCTGCAGGCTGTCTCCACAGTTCAATTACCAGTGCTTTAACAGTGCTAATTAGCATTCCTCAGAGCTAGATCTCTTTGAGTGACAGGTAACCATGGAGAGTCACAATCCTGTAGGTGATCAGCAAGAGTCTGACTTTTCTTTTTAATTAAAAATTAGAAATGCCTTAAACAAAAATAATAATTCACTGATTTATGCTATTATCCCAGGGTTGCCAAGCTGGTGAGAATAACATTAGTGTTGTAAAAATGAAACAATTTTTAAATGAATAGACTAGCGTGATAGAAAGGAGAGCAGGTTTATTATCTGCAACAAGAGAATGTACTCGTAATGATGGTACAAAATAGTAGACACTTCTCCGGAGAGTTGGCATGGAGACCGAAAATAGGACACTTTCCTGAATGTGGGATGGGATTGCCCCAATTTATTTTAGTTTTTAATAAGATAGAT
The DNA here is from genome assembly GCF_963932015.1 of Anas acuta. Lineage (NCBI taxonomy): Eukaryota > Metazoa > Chordata > Aves > Anseriformes > Anatidae > Anas > Anas acuta. The sequence goes on along the minus strand of NC_088986.1, from coordinate 25,676,674 downwards.
AGATAAATACAGAGTCTGTTGCACAAATAGAAATTTCATAGGGATATAATTTCAGTAAAAAATTAACCATGAGTTATACTGAGAGATAATATTGCATCTGGTCCAAGTGAGAGCCAAGATTGGAAATTGAATCAGCCAGCTAATCAATTAGTGAAAATTGTTTTCAACGCAACTATGCCATTTCCCGCCAGCTAATGATCTAGCTCTCTTTTCAGAAACAGACTCCAGCAGCAAAAATTCCATAGTCATATTTTTTTAAAACTGCAGTGGTTCCAGCAGTGCTGACCCATCCTAATCGGAATATTATTCATCAACAAATAACAAAGAGAATTTCAGGCTGAGCTTGCCAAAGATGGGGGAAGGCTTATCTGTAATTATGAATGCGTATCTGTAATTATAAAGTATCTTCCAAGACCAAGTCATCTTGACACTGCAAGTTTGTTAATTACTTGTAGATTCTAATGACAACGATTGCATATCAGACAATAAAAAGATGACTGAGCAAAAATTATTCTAACAATGACCTCAGTTCAGAAATCTAACCACAGTTTGCAGGTAAAATCATGGCTGTTAATTGTGAAGTGTCAAATACTCATTCAATGAGGTTATATAAACCTTCCCTAAATAATTTTCTCTTGCATATGCAGAAAGCCTGCATCATTAAATCAATATGGTTTTGTCTGCTAATAGATGAATTTACATCTTTATGAAAGAATCCTCGTTAGGAAAATTTCATTCTGTATGGGAAGAAACTAAAGATAATTGCATCCACATCAGAGGTTCAGCCAGATTAACTACTACTATTTCCTTTTAAAATCAGAATGGTAACCAAAGAAGTTAATTTATACAAATCTGGGGAAGAACGCTTTCCTATAAATACAATCAAAAAAACCCCAAAACCTTCCTATCTTTACCAATTATAAATGCAGAGCAAGCACTAGTAACGAGAGTATCTAATTTTTAACTCATTTGTTAAATATTTATGCTTACAAATTGATAACAACAATAAAAAACTATCTATGGTTGTCAGGATGGGCATATAGCCAGGGCTAATCACATTTTTAGCAAAGTATATAATAAAGGCAAATAAAGAAGAAAGCAATTTTAGATGAAAAGCATCTCCATATGGGTCTAATATTATCTTTGTTTCCTTCAATATTTATAAAAATATCAATCACCGACAGATTTTTAACTCCACCGAATGTCCTGAACATTTTATTTTGGAAGAAGTTTTGCAAGCAGAAGAATCAGGGAGCTGCCTTTGTGCTGTCAGGAGACTGATCAATGACCCAGTCCTGCAAGCTGTTATGCAAGGCAGGAATCTCAGCAGAGCTGGGAGCACTGAGCTGATTCAGTCTTGGCCTGCCCTGACGGTTCTCAGTAAATTCAGTTTGACTCTTTACTAGTTACCCACATACACACACCTCAAATATTTAATTTTTTTTTGTAAGGTTTTGTAACCTTCTTCGTACCTTCATGTTTCAAAGCAATAATAAACCAAGATTATTAATAATAAAAAGGTCCCAAATTCAGCCTGTTTATGTACTACTTAGAAGTATTACATTCAAATACTATCTTTTAGTCACTGGCATTGACAAAAATTCTTAGTAATAGACAATCAGTGAGGAAAAAAAAAAAAAAAACTCTCAAAATAAAGGCAGTCTGCTTTTGAGACTGGATTCCTCACCTCATTTTTGAAGCCATTCTGTTTTCCTTAATCTCTGTTGTAATGCAAGGGAAAGAAATGGCTTACATAAAACAGGGCAGGAAAATAACTCCACCACTCTCTGGAATAACTGCTCTTGTCCTTGTTCATGGAATGAAACTCTGTTCTTATGGATCTGCTATCAGCTACTTAAACAGAAAGTAGATTTAAGCAACTACAAAAATCAGAGTCCTGCCAGCAAGTTCCAAATTTAAAGACAAATCAAAAAGATGCAGTGTTTATTAGAAATAATCATCTTCTCCAATTCTAAAGAATTTTCAAAGAAAAGTTTAGTTCAGTTATTGTAGTTTAAAGAAATAGACAATCAAACCTTCCTATAGTATTATCGTGTTGATTAACAGCTTATATCCTGCTTGTCTCGCTCACATAAATAGGCACATCCCAGCAAGTTCAGGTTTTCAACAATTGGTTATCCTACCCAAAGATTTGGGTACCCCACGCTTGCCTCCAGAACACTTTGCATGTTGGCATGCCGACATCGGCATGGTTATATCCCAGTAACAGGATACAACCCAGACTTCACAGCACCAAATCCCATTTGGAAAATGAAGCAAGCTCTTGGATAACTTGTAGCTGAGGAATGAAGCTCACTGACAACAGAGTTGATAAAATCCCCCCAAAATGGTTATGAGAATTTCACAGCAAGGTCTCCAGGTACACCAGCCTCAGTGGTTGCCCTGTTACTGTGGAGCTGGAAGGGTTGCTAGCTCTAATCTCTTGGTTTCTGTGTCAAAGTCTTTGACAAAATCTTGATTGCTCTCATCCTTCCCAAAATCAATACAAGCAATCAGATTGACTTCACTAGAACTTGTACCAAATCTCAAATTTGCTCCTTTTGCTGATTCTGTGATTGATCCTGGTGGGTATTTCAGTATTAGTAAATATTTATAAAATTTCAGAATTTTATATAAGCTATTATTTCTCCTCTTCCCTGACAGGAACCCTCTGGCTATGAAATTGAGTGGCATTTTTTCTGAAACCACGCTCTGCTGCTCCTCTCTCAACTCCTGCCTCAGTCAGCTTAAAAACAAAAATAACCTCAATCCAGTCTGGTCTCTCCATTAGTCTACCTGGAGATAGGCATCATAGGGTAAGATAAACAAGATAAACAAGATTTTTTTTTTTTCCTTTCTCTTCTTTTAAGGGGTCCCTAACTCTTCACCAGCCTTTGACTGTGGAGATGACTCCCAAAGCAGGAGTCCTCACAGGTGGTAGTTGAGCACACTGCCCCATCGCTGCTGTGATTGATAAGCTCATTTTGCTTCCATCATTTCTTAAAGTCCTGAAGTGTTTGCCATTTGATAAAGCCCATTTTCTGGATCACATTATTGAGAGCAGTATAAATCTGCAGTTCCGAAGTCCCTCTGGATGACTGAATAATTATATAGCTGAAAACATTTCCTTCAAGATTAAAAGCAAAATGTAATGAAAACATTCAATTATTAAAGTGGAAAATTTACTGAAGAACAGTGCCTGACCAGAAAGCCTACCTAGCAGCAAGCTACACGCCGGAGCACAGTTTACCACCGGGTTACACAACACATGTCACCCCGTGCAGCATCTCTGCCCTGCCACACCGTGCCAGCCGCAGCGAGCCTCGCCACGGGAGGCATGCAGCAGGACCAGGCTGTACCAGACCAGCTCCGTCCCCAGGGATGCTCCTCCACCTGCTGAAGCTGAGTCTGCCCGGGGAATCCAAAGGACTGAACATGGCACCTGTACCCAGTCCCCAGCAGCTCCACACTGGGCCACCCATCGGGACTGTGGTCGTTGCTTAATCTCAGTCACGCTGCGTGGTATTTCCCTGGGCTCCAGAGGAGCCTTCCAGCACGTCCTAGGGGCTGCTGGATGATGGGTTCACTTTGCTCCTGACTCGAGTGCAACCCGAGAGGTCACAAGTCGAGCACGGCACTCACTGTTACTCATTTTGCTGCTACCTTTTGGGTTAGGTCAATCTTGGAGTCACTTGACAAAGACAACAAAGAGAACGGATTAATGACCTGCTCTCGGGCTCCTTTGTGACTGCACGCAGGGCAGCAGGGCTGTGTTTACACGGCTAAATCCTGGTTAAACATGCACGGCACGAGGAAAGGGAAGGACACAAGCTGGACATTCGAGAAACAACTTTTACATCTCTTTTTAAAGGAAGTTGTTGGAAAAGCTGCTGGCATTTGCAGTAGCCCTGCCCAACTCAACTAGTTCCTTAGGACTCAGCACTGTAAGGGGAAATGTCCGTGCTGCCCAACCCGATGTCACTCCTCAATGCTCTCGGGAACCAAACGATGCAAAGTACCATATACACTTTCTTCTAGCAGCAAAGAGGATAAAGGCATCTGAAAGTCTATAAGAAGAATGATTTTATTTTTTCCCCTCAAAACAAGCAAAATTACTTGCAAATAAAGGAGAGAGCATCACAGGTTCATACAGTGATTATGTACACAGATAGCTGCGTACATACTACAAGAATTTCAAATACATAGCAGCTAAATCTAACTTCCAGTGATGCTAAAAAGCTGTTTGTTACTTATTTCCATGGGCCTAAGTGATTTTATATTCAGGAGAATGGGACAGACTGCATTTCTCTCTTATACACAGAATGCGTTTCTCTCTGGTATACAGCAAACTGAGAATCTCGCAATGAAAGGATGCATTGTTTTGTTCCAGCTACAAGAGAAATAGTTGATGAGTGAATAAGCGTGATCTAAAGCCTATTGAAATCAATGGAAAGATTCTCATTGACTTCCCTCGGCTTTGGATCAAACCTCAAAAGAGCAGCTATTTCTCTCTGATACAGCAAGGAATCAATTCCCTCTCCCAGCGGTACTCTAAATAATTCAATATTTTGTCTCAGATCATTTCCTAAGAAAAATGATGAGGATGTTGTTTAAGTGGGCGATCCCCTGAAGTGACAGAGTTTACCACGCACCCAGCCATGTAAAATCCCCCCCGCACTGTATGCAGGCAGCGTCCAGGTGCCCCACAGGAGCCGAGGCGCCTGCTTGCCACGTTTCTCCTCGCAGTGGCCAGGGGGACACCCACGGACTTGCCCACGTCTAGAGGAATGCCTGCACGGTGACATCTCTTTAAAGAAACTACATTTTCTTTTTCTTCACTTGAAATCATAAACCCTTTTCTCCTACTTGCACAATTCATTTTGATGCACACAGATGGGCAAAAATTGCCCCACTGATCGTGTATTTTACCTACAGCCAATGTGCACGCTTTGTAGAACAGAACACAACACACAAACGATACCTTTTTCCTTGAGCTCTTTTGTTTCACATGAGAAATGCGTCAGTAAGAAGCAGAGCAGCTTTACACTGAGGAAGCCTGCCCCAAACCACTGCAAAACCTTGCTGATTTTCTCTCTCCTGCCACGACCAGGTGCCTTTCTGCACACCGATCCCTTTTTCTCCTAGAAACCAGAGGATTCTGCTACGAGCTGCCCACCGACAGCCCAGGCACGAGCTGCAGTGCCTGCACCATGCGGAGGCAGGCAGGAGCCCACCCCGCCTGCAGCCTCGCTTGCTTTCAGCCGGGAGCAGAGTACCTGGGAGGTGTTGGCCCATTCGCACACAAGGATGGCAATTTGCAACAAGGCTTTTAAGGGTGGGGGAAAAACACCACCACCACCACAACCACGCTTCTTCTCTCCCACCAGGCAGCTCCCTTGCACTAGCTGACACCCGTGCACGATGAAACTGGCGTGGAGCTGTGGCTGGCGCAGCTCTCCCCCAGCCCTCTCGCTTCTGGTGGAGCTGCAGCTGCGGGGAGCATCGTGCAGCAGCACCTCTGGTGAGTGCAGACGAGGCAGCTCTAGCACAGCCGCTCCCTTCCACTCCCAGCACCTGCCCAAGCATGCTCCTGTTCCCCCCCAGCCTCCTTGCTGCATGCTCCCACCCTCGGTCACGGTGCGTTTCACCTGAGCAGGACTATGGAGAGCTGAGCAGGGTTACACTGCCAGGAGTGGGTGGTACTGTGGGTGCCCATCCCAAATTCTCGTCCTGACTCCTCAGCAAAGCCTGGGAATCGTCCCACAGAGAGCAGGAGTTTAGCTGCCACCGACTGCTCTTCCCCGAGGGCAGGAAGGGACATGGACCCCAGCCTCACTCAGGGCTTCAGCGATGCTTCCCAGAGCCCTACGGGGTGTTTCTGCCAAATCCCCCCTGGCTGCTGCTCGTTGGACATGGCTGGCACAGCCACGGGGCACAGCTACCCAAAAACACCCACCAAAACCTCCTCACAACCTATGCAAAATGCACCGCTTGAAGGCCAGGAAGAGCATGGTCTGGGCACTACTGGAGAGGGGTGTCCTCAGTGTTGGCCCCCAGCCCTTGCTCTGCTGTTCAGCTGATGCTACCATGTACAGATTTCTTTTTTTCATTAAAACACTTTTGCGTTAGAGAAGATTATGTTTGTTCTGAACTGAGCTGAAACCCAAAGAAAAAACTCAGCGTATTTCTGACATTCCTTGCCAGGAAGTGCTCTTCTGGTTTCCAATGGCATCAGGACATTCAGGAATGAGGAAACTTGAAGACAAAGGACAAGGAACAGATAATGCAAAACACACACTGTTGAAACTTCTAGTCAGAGAAAAACTTATCTATAGAGAGGAGAACGTATGCCAGGAATTTCCACTGTTACTTTTATAGTATGGTCAACCGGAATGCCTGCATTTTTGGACAACGTTTCCAAAAAGGCAGCAACTCCCCAGTAGCTTTGTAACTTTCCTTTTAAACACCTTTCCCAAACCTTCCACCTCTGATCCCTCCTCCCAAGCTGGCATTTGTTTAAACAATTTGTTACAGTACCATGGGGGATTTGGCAAAATACCGTATTTAGCACTCACTGGACAAAAACCACGAAACCCCTCACTGATTTGCTGTTTTTATGTACAAAGGTAAGGTAACACCCGCATCACTCAGTTACCCGAATTGCCATAACAATGCTTAGTGCACCAACAGTAAGACTCGAGCAACAGTTTGAATGCCTTGTTTTCATTAGTATTTCAAGTTTCTTTTTAAAAAGAGCAGCCTTTCTTGCAGTTTTTTAATAAGCAACACATTAGAGAGTATATATTATAGTTAGAAGCTCTCTTCCAGCACAAACCATTTAAACTATTTTATGTATGAAGGATTTTTACCCATTTGCATGGAGGTGTGGGCTCTGCACAGCAGGCACACGCTTCTCCCACCACCACTAAACATTCGCTCCCTTTCCTTCTGCACCAGGCTCCCCAGCTCAACTGTGGCACCAAAGAGACCGCAATAAGCTTCTGTGTGCATCCCAACAGCCTCGTCAATAAGACAGAACAGCACCTGTGTGCCCCTTCGACCTGAGCCTCCAACCACTTTAATCTCTGCAAAAATGGGGATGAGAAACTCTCAATCCCGCAAGTAAAGGGGGAAGAGAGCATGAGGATTTCACAGTTACAGATAGCTAACCACAAAAGGAATTCACTGCTAAAAGAACATCTCCTCTCCTAATGAGCAATTTTACTCAGCAGCGAATAAAGGAAATTTGAGAGCTGCCATTTATTACAGGGAAATTACAACTGCTCCGTCGGCACAGAGCGCATTCACTGGGGAAGACACGGCGTGCAGCTCTCAGACGTATCAACCGCTGACTGGGGGCACGCTCGGCTTTTCCTTCTGCCAGCCCTGTGTGTGTACTCACACACACTCGCTGGTGCTGACAGAGCTCTGCAAGAGCTGGGCTGCAGCTGCATGCCGGCACGGCACAGCACGGCACAGCACGGCACCCAGGGCTCACGGCGGGTCCCACACTGGTGGGAGATGCACGCGGGGCTGCTGTGCTGCGGGCCCTTTCATTACGGACTTTCTGTTCCTGCCTCCATAACTTTTCAGAAGCTGGCGGAGCCTTCACAATTTAATTGGTGTTGACACCTTTTGAAGCAATGCCTGGAGGCGCGAGGGTCATTGTCTGCTCTTCCCTGCCTTTCTGAGGCCGCCTGCATTCGGCCGCCCCGCAGCCCGTGGTGCCGCGCTGGCCCCTGCACTCTGCATTCATGTTTGTGCTTGTAGCGGGTCCCCTTACAAGGACCCTTGTTAAACGCCCAGCAGGCAGCACTGAATAGAGATTTTGACTATCTGGGATTTGAAGGCCTTTAGCAATAACGGAGAAAGCCCTGAACACACAAAAGTATCCCAGTAGCAGCGGGGCGTTAACGTAATCGCGCATTTATGCCACGGGACCTCAGGACCAAGCTCCTTGCTGTCGATTCACTGGCTATTAAGCCCTGGTAATTAGGTGGTTTCCCGTGACTTTTCTTTCTTGGGATTCACCAGCTATCCTTTTCCATATGTCCCTTTTTCCCAGAGCGGCTCTACACCCTCACACGTGCAATAAGCTGGGCAGATGGCACCATGCGCCAGGCTCTGCGCAGCCAAAGCCCATTCAAAGCAAGTAAAAAGGTTCAGCACAGCATTCCCAAAGCGGCCTGGGAAACCTGGATCCAAAATCAACGGAGCTCCCCTGGCTTCACAATGGCAATCGCATCTCTCCGGGCTCAGCCCCAGAGCAGCACCTGCTGGAGGACGGTCGGGGTCCCAAGGCCATGCAGGATTGGGGGGAGGCAGCTCCTCGTCCCCCAACATCACACAGCAGCCGCCACAGGAGGGAGATGCCATCAGCACTCTGACAACCATCTCCCCCCTCAAAAACAACTTTTAATGTGTGTTTCAGTGACTTTTCCCTGGTTTAAGTAAATAAAGATCGACTCACTCTGTTCAGTCCTGAACACCAGCCAGCTTGGGGCCACACCTTGGTAAAACTCAGCTTTAAGCTTTGTATTATGACAGTGAAAAAGCTAAGAGCATAACCGACTGCAACGCAGAAGGAAGTTTCAGCTGGACAGGCCAATTCCAGATACTAAGGTCTGGCCAGGACCACCTCAGTGGCAATTCCCTATTTGAAAAATTCCCTCCCCTCCCCAAAAACAGCATCACCAGCCAAGCCTGATGGCTGGGCTTTGCATTTTCCAGCTCTCCCTTTGCCACATTCAGCCTGCTTCTTCCCATTCATTCTGAAACCCAGCAGCTCACCTGCAGGGACACAACGAGCAAGACTTGTGATGTGATGCTAGCAGCTGCTCCCACTTTGGGACCCCTCTGTCCTTTGCCACCTGTGGGGGGCACCCCACAGACACGGGGTGTGCCCCCAGACCTCTGCCCACATTGAGCCCCCACGTACAAGGACCGCACCCTCTGGGCTCCTCGTGTGAGCCCCTGTGCTTCAGTCACCTCAAATCAACACAAGAATTGCTCAGACGTGGAATAAAAACAACTTCCCCAACACTGACAAAGCTGCGTTCAGCTGTGATAAAGGCCTTACCTTTATGGCCTACGAAATCCCTTTCCATCTTTCAGCGTGCTTTTCCTCTGGCACGGCGCACAGGTCTTTCTGGAAGTGCTTCAAAGCCAAACGACTCGGGGAAAACAAGCCCGTGGGCACAGCAGGAGAAAGGAGAGGCCAGGCTGGCCCGGCTATGAACAGACAGGACGGAGAGTTTCACAGAAACCACCCCCGATGCCAGGTATGCTCTCACCCAGCCAAACGCAGAGAAGGCCAGGCACGGCTCCCAGCCACGACACGCTTCACGCGGTGCTGCTGGCTGAGCCCAGCCGGGTTTCCCTCTGGCTGACAGGGGAAAATGCCGCTGGCAGAACAGGAGTGGCCTGGGAGCAGCACCAGCGGTGCCAATTTGCTGCCCCGGCACAGGAGCAGTGAGAGGATGAGGACTGACCATGTCCAGAGAGGTGGCTGCAGGCACCCGCAGCGGAGTTCAGGGCACAGCTGGGGCAGGCCCTCGCCGCTCCCCTGTTTGCCTTATCTCATGCTCGCAGAGCCTGCAGGAGGGGAAGGACGGTAGTGGATTAAAAAAAATACAGAAGCTCCTTGAGAGCAGCTGCTCCATCACGCAAGTTCAGCTCAAGGTGTCCCTTGCGATGACGAGGCTGAAATTACAAGCCTTTCCTCACAGAGGCAGGGACCCGACAGGGTGCATTGCAGAGCACGGGATGTTATTTATCTGCATGCACAACAATCATCCCTGCTCGAATGAGAGGCTGTAAGGGACCTGTGTGCCCTTTCATTTAGGAGCCTTTAATAAAGTTCTCCTCCATCACTGCACCCAGACTCTTCCTGAATCCAGGCAAACTTCTGATACCCCTGCCTAGGAAAAGCCCTATTCCCGAATCATGGTGCTTATTTAAAATATCTGCTGTTCCTTTAGTGAATTCGACATAAAAGCACAACGTACAGGAACTGTCCCCACAGCCAGAAGAGCACTCTGACCTCATACACTTATCTTCATTCAAAAGGCTACGCAGAAAACATCATTTCTATTTAGGAAATGTTCAGCACCCTACTTCTGTGTTTTTATTTTTAATTCTACTCTGTTTTCACTGAGGTGGGAGAAGCAGGTGCTGTTCAAGGACTTCGATGGCCAGTATCTGCTGAGCTGAAAGATGCCCTGTGTCTGCCCGACACGCTGTGTGGGACAGCTCGTGTGCACTGAAGAACGATCCCACCTCTATGCCTCGGCACAGGCAGGCAAGAAGGGCTGTCCCTCTTCTCTTCAGTACCTACCAAGGACAGGTTATGTTTAGCCACAGTCTACATCTAGCAAGGCACAAAGGCTTCTCCAACATCTGCTACTCGTACCTGTATCGCTGGGGCTAAATAGTCAAGCTGATTACAACACAGTCCAAAATCAGGTCGTTTAGAGAGACCAGGACCCACAAAGTCAAAGTATTTTGCTAAATTTACAATGGGACTTCACCCTGCTCCAGGTTGGATTTACTTCTGTCCTGGTTGTCTTTTAGGCATTTACCTCTGGCTGACAGCACACTGAAGATGAAACCGTCCATCTGATGCTAATTATCAAAAGAGCAATGCTGATCCCACCAGGCATCAGAGTGGGGATTAAAAATGAGGGAAGGAGCCACCCCAGCTGACTGGACACACTTCAAAATCCTTTCCTCTCTGCACCCTGCATTTGCTCTTTATTAAAGTAAAACATAATAGTGCAGTGTTTACTTGGTGTGCAGGGTAGCTGTAAAATTTAATTAATCACTCTAACTTAGCCTGCTGAGATTTTTAAATGAAAACAACCATAAAAATGCAAAGTTTTCTATAAAAAATAAATCAAAATTGCTTAACTTCCTGCTTTTGTATTGTTCCTTACAGGATCAATGGTTGGACACTGCCTACAGTCCTGAGTCAGCAAATTACTTGGAAGTAAGCACATACTCAGGCCAATGGACACTAAAGCATGCGTTGGTGTGGTTGACTAAGGACAAACTTAAATTGGTGCCCTGAAGCCTTTCTGCTTCCATTTCTTCCACCCCCCTCTGAGAGAGTCCAAATTACCAAGGGATCCTTCCTTCCTTGCTCTCCAGTTCCCAAAGGCAGCTCTGCAGCTCTACTCAGCCATACATAGTGCGAGCCCTTGCTTCACACAACCTCACTTCATGCAAACCCCCGTGGGGCTGAAGGAGGGGGCTCGCTGCGTGCCCCGTTACTGCAAACCATAACCGCAGCGAGGATCACTGATCTTGAAGACCCAAGATTCCCTCGCTCAGAGAAGCACTTGCCTGGGATTTGCCCCAGGGTGTAACACATGAATGCACACGGTGATGCAAAACGTGAACGCTGCATCTCAGGCAAGGGTTTCTTTTGTCTTCTGGGTAATTCGGTTTCATCATCTCGATGTATACTGCTACAAGCTGAAAATCCCCACAGATCTCCTCCCTTTTAAATCAGATATGCTAGGCAAGAGCAAACGCTCTTTTTGCCCTAATTTACAGCCTTAAATAAAGATTAAGGACATAGGGTTGGGATGAGCACAGAATGATCCCCTACACACACAAACACATAGGTATTTTCACTCTTCCCATCTCAACAAAAAGCCTTGCAGCTTAATTCTTGAGTTACAGGGGAAATCAGACAGGGAAGAGGGCCTTAGCGAGGCACAATAACACGCGCGGGTTTTCTTGGATCAATTGCTGGCATTGACACCGCATCCTTCAGCTCACAGCCTGTGATGGATGGCGCTCAGCAGCCTGGTGAGAGCGGCAGCCTGGGTGACCGCGCGCCCTCCTCGCTGCCTGATGGATGGGAGAACTCGGGAAAGACACGGGGTGTGGGAGCTGGAGTGGTAAATGTTTTCATCTCTCTCTTTTATGATCTTCCTCTCTCCATTTATATAGGACATTTTAGAGATTGAGCTTTGTAACAAACTATTAGCCCAAGGCAGTGGGTTGCGGAAGGGAGATTTCATGGAAAGACAGAGCACAAGAAAGTGCGAACAACTGGAACTACATGTGATATTAGTGGTTTGTTGTTGAAGGGATTTCTGTTTGGATTGTAGATCAGACAGTTGCCTTGATGTACTGGAATGAAAATCAGCACCCAATGTGCCTAGAGACAAACCACAGAACTGTCAAAAAACACTTTTTGCTTTTATCTCCAAGGATCTTGAATTTGAAATGAGAAGTCCCCATTCACCCACCCAACACAAAAATACCGCCCTGCAATCATGGAGCTGTGCAGTACCGCACTACGGACAATTACACAAACAACTCCCCCCAAAAGCACCAAAATGAGTCACCTGTGTAGCCAATTGCCCAGATATATTGTCACTCTTCATGACACTGGAGAGCCTACCTGTAAGCAATCCCATCGTTAATAACAACCAAGAGCCACAGAAGTACCCATTTGGATTGACCAGCTGTCAAGCTAGGGCAATTCTAGTGAATTCAATTTTTATTCTGCATTTTCTTTCATGCAGCAAAGAACACGGCATTTGCTAATTATATTGTGACCTGTACGTGATCAGTTTCCCCGGGCTGGAGCACCAGCTCGTGCCCGTGTAACCTCCCTGCCCACCGGTACCCGAGCACCGGCACTGGCTGAGAGCAGAGGCCAGTGCCTGCACACCACACCACGAGCTGGAAGCGACGTGATGCTTGCCATGCTTAAAATGCTCATCTTTGCTGGAGCTTGTGCATGCAGGCAGTGCAATGGCTTCTCACAAAACAATGACAAAATGCTCATTTAAATGGCAGCAAGCAGTATATGATTTCCAAGTCTTCCAAGAATTTTTCTAGTCTCTTAACCAGTTACAGTGCTCAACGACCAGGATGAGGCAGCTGGAGCAATGGAAACCATGTCTTTCCCAGGAATGTGTGCTGCGGATGGAAACACGAGAGGCTCCTAAAAACATGCACACAAAAATCCACACAGAATGTGTACGCGGAAAGGGATGCCTGGGACATGCAGGAACACCCTGATTCTTCAACAGTATGCCAATCTCACTCAGATGGTTCAGTTTAAATCAAGGTGAGCAGTGATGCAATGCTGTGAGGTCCTGCACGGTACTTGTTTGGGTTTACTACCAACAAGCCAAGGTAGGAAACACTGTGTGAAAATTAATTTTTGTGGACAAATTATGGAACCGCATTGGATGACTAAGTGGTCTTGCAGGAACTCTACAGCTGATCAAAATTAAAAATACTACCTACAACTTATTCTAATAGCTCTTTTTGTCCCTTTAATTGTGAAAGGACTAGCTGCAAGACTTGCTTCCTGTCACATAAATTGTTTTCCACTCAGAGGCAAACCAAACTGCCTACTGGGAGAACCCTGGAATGGAAACAGCTGAGGAACAGAAGTCCCAGTTGTGAGGAACTGAGGGCTTTAACCAAAGGGAAATGTTGTTTTCCTTATTAAATTAATCCATTTACAAAATATGAGATCATAGAAGGAAAGGGGAGTTCCCCTTGTTAAATATTTACCATTAAATCTCTGCAGGGACTCCTACCATAAGTTAGATCCTGGCTGGAATCAGAGAACAAGAGAATTACAGTCAGATATTTCCTGCACAACAGTACACACAATGCCTACAGGGTAGGACAAAAATCTTTGCCCTGAAGACAGTATTAAAGATGGAAGTGTCTTCTCTCTATGAGTACACCTCTAGTCACTGTAAGTTTCTCTCCTTTTTCTCTCCCTCATTGACATTTACTAAATTACTTCATATGAAAACTTGAGATCTTAGGGCAACATTTTTAAAGATAGGAAACTGAATGTTCACATTTAAATACACAACTTGATTTTCAGAATTATAGGCTACCCTCAGTGGACTTAAAAACAGTTTTAGCTTTTATTAAAATTATTTTCACAAGTTTTTTTTAAGATCACTTATAGAACAATTTCATATTTTATCTCCCATTGCCTTTATGGGAGATGGAAATTCAGAATGAACCAAAGCAAAAGGGCTTTAGTAACATGCACATTCAAAAAAAAAAAAAATCCTTAGTAAAAAAAAACATTTCCTTAGTAAATCCATCAACAAAAATGGCAGTTGTCAGATCCTAAGGAGATAGGTGGATGACGCACACCTCAGGACAGGTTTGCCTGCTCAGTCAGCAAGTCACACAGGGCATTCAGCTCGTCCATGAGTTTCAGGGACATAGCTTTTAGTTCTACCTCAACAAGCAACATACCACACCGTTGGAACACTTTCCCATTACCCCCCACCTTCCTAATGCTCAAAGCAAAAACTCATTGGCCAACTGCGTTCATCCCGGGCAACAGCAAAGACAAGGAACCAAGACAAGACAACTTCGATGAAGACACCAGAGGAGGACTATAAGATCCAACAGCTCGGCCTGGCAAATGGCACATCAGGCTGTATTCGATGGGCCAATATTCTGAATGGTTTGGGTCACCCAAAGAAAAGTTAAATCTTGTTGATTCTGACAGGAAAACCATAGGAAGAAAGAAGAAGTGTCTGAGGAGCCGATGGAGGAACCCAGCGAGGGTGACTAATGTTTTGGTTACAGTCGCAGGTCGCTCTGGCAACCATGGGAGATTCCAGGAATGCCTTCACCCACAGCTCTTCCACACTACAAAGCCTAAACTTGTCTGGAGTATGTTTAGGTTTCATATAGTTCAGGCACACCTCATTTGTAAATAGGCCGTGTCACTTTTAATAGAAATACTTGTTCTCAAAACAAGTCCGAATAAGGCAGTTAGCATGACTTCAGACGAGAAAATAATTCCAGGAGATTGCAAATTTCTGCAGCCTTTGACCCTCAAAGTCCAGTCCCAAAAAGCAAGTCCCAGTGTTGCAGCCCCAGAATGATGGAAGTAGCTGTGAAAGGGGTCTAGGCCCCCCGAGACTGTAAGTGCCTCAAGAGATTCTTGGTGGTCATTTTGAATGACTCTGTTTCCATTCTGTCGAGGTTTCCACACAACTCATGGAGTGAGCTAATGCATCTTGAAACGGCCCCTAAGCAAAACAAGTACTGAATTTTATCTCTGGAGTTGGTAAGATTCACTGAAAGCAGAAGATCTTAGCATTAAGGACCTAAGCAGTCTATTTTTTTCTTCTCCCTGCTTTATCTGCAGTACGCTGCTTTCCTCCAGTCACTGGTGAGCCCTGAGGTACTCTGACAGCCCCAAAGCATTGTACTAAGGCAAGCAGGACTTGATCCGTCTCCACTAACCTGACTTTTGTCTGGTGGTATCCTATCTGCTGATTCAGTCTGGGAACCAGGCAGAGTCTGTATCACCATTAATCAATAAGATGGCACCAGTGGGAGGGGAGAGGCTCTCACTGACCTTGTGACTCTCTCCATTTCTGTGGCACAACACATGGAAGATTAGGGTCAACACACACCATCAAACAAATATAATTTCTGGCCTTCAACTTAAGTCATGCAAGTGTCACCTTTTCACCTCCAGCTCTCCATGATTTCAGGCCAGAGCAGCCTGCTGTTGTTACTTGAGAGGTGCTACTTGGAGTGGAGAGAAATCCATACTGAGCAAAGCCCACGTGCCAAATAACTCATCATCCTCCTGGCCTAGAGACCCAACATGCCATGGCTGTGGGAAATGCAAAAATACCACCCTTAAAGAGCATTAAAAGCTCTTCTTCCAAGGCAAGGATGAGGCACGCTGAAAAATAAGCACTCACTATACTTATTTTAACAAGCAAAAGATACAGACTTTGCATTCCCAGTCCTGAATCTTTTACAAGCACTTGGGTCTTCATTTTCCTGATATATCTCCAAGCCAGTCAAACTTCCAGAATTAACCCCTAAATTTGCATGGCAATGAAACACACAGAAAGACATGCATTTATCAATGTTACTTAAGAAAGGTAAGATGATATAATAGAGAATCAATCACTGTTGAAAGCAAAACAGAAGGGCAAAATAAAAGGCCTCCACCTGCTTTTAATTTGAACCCACACCACAAGGGAGAAGTTAAGACTCAAACAGGTATATACGCTCCTTTGAAAGGCTAGGTCTGTGTCTGAACAAAAGAAAGAGGCTTTTCACTTACATCCTGTGGTATCAAAGAGCCCATTAAAAACCAATAAAATATTATGAAGCTTTTTCCCTTTGTGGAAAAGTGCAATTAATATCCTTCAGCAGATGATTATTGATTTTTATAAAGCAATTTACAGGCTTCTAAAGTCATGATTATTCAACCCTCTGGGTGCCAGAAAGGAAGAGTTTTCAGAGGTAAGGACTGCATGCTCATTTCCACATCAGCACAGCCAGAATTTACAGACTCCTGATTTTTTATTTATTTTTTTTGCCCCCCGGATATTTTTTGTTGTTGTTGATGTTGCAGTGCTCCAGCACAGGATTAACCCTTTTATCCCCTCCCACCTGAGACAGATCTTTTTTTGTGTGTGACCAGTTCTTGAAGTATATCGCCTGTCAGATATTCATCCACTCCTCGCGGCTGGCGGGTTGGATGCTCAGCAGAGTAGACTTCATGTCAGAAAATCAGCAGCTGCTCATATATCACACTGGTCATTAGTAGAGGATCATTCTGGACCTTTGCCCACAGCACCTTGCTATGGCAAGAGAAGGGCTATAAAACCCTAGGCCCTGTCAGCTGTTGTCATTTAGGTGAGAATTTATCAGGTCTCAGAGTGCCCTCTGACTGGATTATTATGAATAATGAATGAAGCTTTATGCCACACTGAGGCATTAATAAGACTGGGATGACTGGGAGAAATTCAGTACAACATCATAGCGGTAACTTTCTGCGAGCAAGTACACAGCTGGTGGGCTCGCTGGATTTAGCTTATGTTAGATACTGCGACTGAAATGAGGAGCTCATTTAATTATTAAGCAAGCAGCGCGATGCTTCTGGTGTAGCCTATGGGTGGTATTACTGACCCACTCGTGGAGAGCTTTCAACAAAAGGCTTTCTACCCTCTAACCAAACTAATTCTGCTCTTAAGAAGCAGAATTAGTGACACCCCCCCGAACACAAATGCTAATCTTCATAATTATTTTTAACCCAAATTAAAAAGATGCAAGATCAACGATATAGCAGTAATTCTCTAAAATCTCCTCGCACAGAAGTAGTCTAACCTGTTGGTGGTACTCTGGGGACGTTAGTCAGGATTACTGATTTTCTTCCTTATTTTTCCTCAGTTCATTCACAACATACACCATATCCCTACGGCACATAAATGAGAAACAGAGAAAGAAGGAGACGAAAAGGCAGCCACTGACCTAACCAGAAAAAAAAAAGAAGAAAAAAAAAGAAAAAAGGCAAAAAAAAAAAAAAAAAAAGGCAGATGCACAGCAGAGACTATTGGCAATAATCAACCTCCTGGTGCGGCAGTTCCAGCTGCACTCCAGAGGACCAAGCCCACAGAGCTGACAAGCACTGGAGGCTGTCATTTATCTTGGTACCAGCATCGCCAGGAAAATGATTTTATAGGGTGAAATTCACTTTTGCAGACTATGTAATATCTTAGGTGCATAATACCATTAAAACCTTAGGCTCTTACTGTCTTGTACTGCTGTGTCCTCAGCAAAGCCAGCATGGTATCTTTCAAATTAAGATGTCATCTCTTGAGTAACTTTTTTTTTTTTTCCCCTTTTAATCTGGCACGCAGCCTCCAGCCAATCCTTGCTAATGCTACGCCAGATCCCACTTCTTTCAAACAGCCTGAGAAGAGGAGGCAGTGAAGCAGGACCCAGCCGGAGCAGCAGTGAGTGCAGGCAGCACCTCTCAGCTAGGAGCACGGCACACAAGAAGGGTGCTTCTGCTAATTACTGATCGTGGCAGGCAGCTCTAGGACTTGGACTAACTCCAACACCAACCTCTCAACTACCTTTTCTTTCATTTTAAACAAAGAAAAGAGCCACCAATGCACAGCCAAATCATGAGCACAGAGAAACTTGCACTTTTTAAAGGAGCATGGCTACGTAACTTTTGTCAGGGGCTGGATATAGGAAGCACTCAGGTAAAAAAGGGTTCTGTTTTCAGCCTTGTTGTACAGCAAGAAATGGAGAGCAGAAAGGTCACGGGGACCAGGGCTCGTGGCAGACTGGAAGCAAAGCCCTGATCTGGTGGGTAGCCTACGAGACCCAGCCTGGGCAACCAACAGCAAACCGGGCAGTTGTTCGCTGTGGCACCTGAATCTGATGTGCAATTGCGTTAGAGAGGTTTAGGAAGCTTCTGTCCCAAAGTATTTATCAACATTATTATCCCGGATACTATTCATGTTACATGCTTTTAAACATGGTCACAGTATAGCAGCACTCAAAACATGTAGTTGGTAAATTAACAGGCTTTGGTTTGTCCTTTCACAAATGTTGCTGTTTCTGCTTTTTAGACATAGTTTTTTGGATCCGACCCTCAGAGAGAACTCATTTTCTGTTGCAAATGTTCAAGATTTTAAATCCTTAGTCAAATTTTACTTAAAGAAAATAAATAAATAAACTTTTTTTTAAACTTTTTCAAACAGTACACAAGAGAAGTTCCTAGAAGAGCAAATTTCATTGTAATAAAGGAAGCCGGTAGTCTCCAATTTGCAGTGATAACATAGCCTTTTTTCCATACTTCTGCTATTTCTTTGCAAAAAGGAAATTACAAATATGATGACAATTCCTTAATTTCTTTAGAATCTAGAAATAACGTTAAATGTTTCATTTTCTTTTTTTTTTTTTTTTATATTTTAGAGACTTCTAATTATAATAAAAGTTCACATAAACTGGAACTCTGAAACCACCATGTACAACAACTACTGAAACAGAAAGATTCCTATCAACTTTTCCTTTCACTGGATTTAAAATATTTATCATGAACATCACTCACTTGATATTTTGTGGATAATATGTTTATAGTTTTCCTGCTTTGATCTAGAATGGCTCGTATTTGCATCCTGACACTTTTGTTACATGCAGGGAATTTACAGATGGCAGCACAGTCATATGGTTTTCTAAGTCAAGGGTCTCTTATATCAGTCATTCTTGCAATGGGTCAGGAAGATGAATAATCTATGCTTGAGTTCACATTGGTGAAACCAGCTTTGAAAAGCTTTTTAGAAAGCTAGGAAATAGAAAAGTTGAGATTTCTGTCTCTCCCCCTCCTCCCCCCCCCCCCCCCTTTTTTTTTTAATTAATTTGGTTTTATTATTATATTAATTTATGTCTTCAGGTGGTTTCATGGTTGCAGGAAAATTTGAAAGTTCACAGCACTTTTTTCTCCAAGAGCCTCCACTTTTGCTAAGAACAGGCACAGCCCTAGGTTGGATGAGCAGCAGCAAGAGTGGGGGTAAAAAGCAGAGCTGCCGGCCCCTTTGCTAATTAAACGACAGCTAGGGTTTGGGCTTTTTGTTTGTTTTTAGGGGGCCTACAGGAATCTGGACAAGAGGAACCAGGCATTCACCTTGCTTCAGTTTCCTGTGTCACATTGCCCTGCTGAGGCTGGGCTGCATTTCTAGCAGTGGTGGTTGATAACATCATGTCTTGGCAGATGTCTGCCAAGGATTTCCCCCCGTTCCCCATTCCTGCCTTCTCTGGCTGAGGAAAGCAAAAGAGAAAGGGTACTTTGGATATGAAGTGATTGCTTAGAGTGCATTTATAAAGGAGGTTGCATATCCTAAAAGAGACTGTATTTTAAATTAAACTTGTTTTAAATTGCAGCACAAGATTAAGAGAAACCTGCCGACCCCCAGCCAAGTGAATCCTCACAATGTAATTAAGCAACACACCACAGCCCAAGTTGTTTTTCTAACTGGCAAGACGTTTGGTTTTGTTTGTTCTCTATTTCTTAAATAATATTTGCTAATTCAGATGTCTTGCTGCAAAACACCATTGTCAGTGACACTTAAAATGTGATACATATGTCACTGCACCATGGTAGGTGAGGGTTTGCCCATGCGGTTACTCCTGAGTGATCATGACATCTCAAAATGTTCTCGTGTTTCACAAAGCATTACCACAATTCACTGCATCTCATCTTACAGAGGCAAACTCACTCCAGGCTTTCAAAGTCCAGAACTACAGAAAGCAGAACAATAAGGTTCTTGAGGAAAGACAGGAAGAAAAGTGGTAATTTGTAAGTAACGGGTAAAAGTATGTTCACTGAAATTATTTGCAAATTCAGTTGCATTTTGACTACTGAAAATAACCAAACGCATGGAAGTCAAACTGCTCCAAGTGTTGAGGTGTTCCCTGCCTACCTGGGCACTGCGCAGTGCTGAGTTTTCCCATGGGAACCATCTCACTTTTTCGTGGTGTGCCATTACAGTGGAGCCAATACCTTTGAGAAAACACTCTGCATGGAAAGCCCCTACATCAGAGCTCACGCTTGCAGCAAAGCAAGCCACACAAGCACAGTGGGACATGTCTCCTTTGAGGCACCCATGCTTTTAGAGCATGCCTTTGGGTGTTGGGGACAACTGATAAACCATGCATCCACCATCCCTCTGGGAAAGCATTTCCCCCAGTGAAACTGCAGCAGATTCAGGAGATGAACATTCCTGCTCCCGCCCCACCCCTGCACTCAGAGGATCCAGTACCTTCTGGCAGAGCTCCACAGCTTCTCCTGTCAAGAGGGCTCAGCATTGTTCCATGCAGGAGCAATATGGATCTTCTTGGACCAAAAGAAGTAACAGAGATCAAATCCAGTTGTGTTTTCCATCGGCCATACTGCTGTGAAGTCTTTACAGCAGAAAGGACAATTAGACACTCTTCCCAGAAGGAAAACACACAAACTCCTACAGCTTTGCTGCTGTAGAACAACTAAAAGTCTGCACTTGTTACCTTTTCTGACCATTTGGAATTTTCACTCTATTTTCTTCTGCTTGCTGAAGCTATTTCCTTCATTTTAGTACTTCAGATTTGGGTTAAGTCAAATTTCTGTGCGTTCTGTTGGTGGGCACCCTTCACTTTGTGCTTTGGATGAAGACTGCAGGCAGCCACGCTCACATATGTGCTTTTAAAACACAAGACTCTTCCTGCAGGGAGACAGCACTATTTATTATTATTTTTTTAATTTTTAGGCAACATAACCTAGGAGCATCGGTATAATAATCTTTTAATTGTAATTGAGCTAATGGACACATCTAAGAATACAAACACTGGCTACCCAGCTTTATTTTATTATAAGCAATAATGAGTAGGTACCCATTCATTTTAAAACTTGATGTATACATAGTAAAGTTAATAAGAACCTAGAGTCAATTAAAATAACAATTAGGGCATTTTATTGATTTCCAGCTTCCTCCAGCTACCTTTTATCTGTAGTAATTTTGTGGCACATAGCACACCGATCTTGTAGCTTCTAAGGAAAACAATCATTTCCATTTAAAAGCTGTATTTACTTTACTACAATTGAGCAAAACAAGGTGCTTTAACAATCTCTGTTTTGCTATTATATATGTCTAATCTACTTCATTTATGCTATTTTGTAAGCTTGAAAAGTGTTTTTAAGCTTTACAATTTCTTAAACTTGGATTAGGAGAGTCTGGGATAGATGGAAGAAAAGAATAGTCTTAACCAGCCCATATTTTGTATGTGCTAATTCGAGGTTCTGTTCTGGAGAAGAACTTTTTTTTTTTTCTAAATTTATTTCCAACTACTTTTGTTTTCCTTGAGGGACCTTTGAAACACTATATTGCTACTTTTCATGTTTTTTATTTGCCCTCTGGAACAATAAAGGCTCAAAGGTTCATAAATATGCATTCTGTAAATGTATTATGCTGACAAAGTGTTGCTCAGATAGCTGCTCTTGCCTTTAAATGAATAAGTTTACAGCATGCTTAAACAACAGTGTAAGGGGAAAGAGAGAGAGAGGGAGAGAGCTGTGTCAGCGTGTGGGCTGAAAATGGAACAAAAGAGGTATCATGAATGCCCAGAGAAAATAGAAAATAAAGTTAGACAGGACACCCAGCTAGAGCTTTGGAGTAAGGGTGGCAGCGTTACTCACTAATGATGCTTTTGAGGGGGCATCGTAGATGTATCTCCAGGAAAGCTACACAGCCAAGACATCATAAAATATCCAACTCTATTTGCCAATTTTAGCATGTGAATTGGGGTAATTTCTTTGTTCCTCCCAAAACAGTGAGTTCCTGGCGGGGTTCTTGTCCGTGTTAACTCTCATCCCAGCAGACACAGATCTAGCTCAGCTTTGCTCATCTCTGGCTTGCTGGAAGTTTATGGCTGGTGCTTGTCAATATGTGCGCTTTAGGTAGGAAGAAAACACTTAGCAATTAAAAATACCATTTAAACACATACCTCCAAACTGGCACATTAATTAACATTGATGTGACAGGAGGTTTTGACAGACAAGCCTCAGGACTAGCCAAAGAAGGAGAGATGAGGAACACGCTTATATCTGAAATAAAAGCTGCTGACAACCCTTCCATCACATTTTTAATACCAGGCATTTCTTAAATGCTGGGAGTTCACGTCCAGGTTTAGGAGCAGGGGCAGCAGGGAGACACATCACAAATAGCAAAATGTCACGTGCGGTATTGCACATCAAACTGCAATAAACCTGGAGAGAGCAACATTTCACAGCAATGCTTCTCCTCGTCTGAGCAGCCAGCACACAACCAGCTCGGTTCAACTTACTTCCATCCCCACCTGACAGCACGTATAACTAGAGAGACATGCTATGCCTCTGCCCTTTGCAGGATGATGACTCCTGCAAAGTTATATCTCTATTTACTGCTAAACATGCCAGTACTGCAAGGCTACAGGTCATCTCTTAGACCTACAAATCTTAAGTCCCTGTGGTTTTGTATGGATAAAATCCTCAGCGATAAAGTACCCAGGCAGTTATTACTTCTGATTTCTTCATAGTCTTTGAGCTGTTGGCTAAATGTCTCCTAAGCAAATACATATTCTCACTTCATCATGTAGGCTCATGCCTGGTTCTTTTCTTGGTGGGTGTTTTGGGATCATCTGTCATATGTCAACACATGAGTGCAAAGAATATTATTTGTGGCTTGAGATTGTTCTCAGACTAATTAGGTCTTTCTAAGCATTGTACCTTTCCTGGTCTCCTTCACTTCATTCTTCTTCCATTTAACGTTATACCTCTTTTTGGCCAGGAGTAATATCTAAAGCTTCTCAATATTTACTTTCTATTAGCTTTTCCATTCTTGCTTTGCTTTCTCTTCTCAACTGTGAACAAAAGCAATTTCCAATAGTAGATTTAAAGGATGCTCTTTTAGCTATGTAAACATTTATCAATGCTTTCAAAAGTAAAATATTAACAAAGCCCCTTCAAATAATCTCTGCTATGTTGTATTATAGTATTCTCAAAAATATCTCTCATTAAATTAAAACCCAGTTGAAAGATCACTCGCATTCACAATATACAATGGAGAAAACTACACAGTTTCCAATCCAAAGTTATTCTCTCCAGAGAAGGCAGGTCTTTGCAAAAGTTATAATCAAGCTATGCACCAGTGAAACCAGCTCAAAGCACCGCAAAGAAAACATTGCAAAATATGCTTCCTGAAACCAGATTCCAGACATATATAAGTCTGCTTTGCTGTCTGGCGTTCAGCAAAGCCCCAGACACTGCTTAGGGCAAGTTTTGGTGTTTGAGAGGCTAGCATCCTCAATTAGCCCTCTGCTTATCCCCAGCACTTATCCACCTTGGAGTGCATGAATTCAATCTGCTCATCAGCAGCCAAGCTGGGGTCAGCGATGCCCACCCACCTCAAACGTCTGGAAAGGTACCTTGCTAGATAGAGAAACATGGTAAAAGGACTTGAAGGCTCTCCAAGAGGTTTTCCCCGTGAACGAGGATGACGAGGCAGCCAGATGAACACATCTTCTGCAGTGAATGCGTGAGCTGCCTCCCCACGCCCACCCCCAGCCTTGCACGTGCAGCAGCAGGGGTCTAACAGCCTCAGAAACCTTGAGCACTGGAGAGCTAAAACTCCTCCAAT
This sequence comes from Anas acuta, assembly GCF_963932015.1. Taxonomy (NCBI): domain Eukaryota; kingdom Metazoa; phylum Chordata; class Aves; order Anseriformes; family Anatidae; genus Anas; species Anas acuta. Next base: position 25,652,690 of record NC_088986.1, on the reverse strand, counting down.
TGGCACATACAGTTGGAAACAGAACAAAATAAATAAAAAGAATCACTTCACTCGTCTTTACGACTGTTCTTACAACTCTGTGCGCTGAGACTTTCGCCATCCTGATTTTCCGTTGCTGACAAACACTTGCTCTGCCCAAGCATAGTTATTTCCATAAAGTTCTTTTGTTTTCCTTAGTTAAAATTATAGAAGTTGCCACCTTTGATGTACTGTGTGTTCCTGCACCTAAAATTGAAATGTTAGCCCAGTATTTGACAACCTTTTTCAGGCAGCACCTCTGGATTCAATGCAACCCAAGCCTACTGGCACCCTCAAAAGCCTACTTCAGAGCACAGAATAAAAACAGCAATTTCCTTGCTTAGAATGGAGCCACCTCACTCCTCTCCCACCAAGGCAGTATCAGTAAGTTTTCTTAAAAGTTTATCCTGACATAATTAAAACATTAACTTGCAGAAACAGAGCAGTGCATTCCCTGAGAAAACCTGGGGAAAAGAAAAAGTGCTACAAAAATGCCTTTATATATATTAAGAATAAAAAACTTCAATCTGTTTTCAGAGCAAATCTCAACACCCACTCAACTGGCAAATTGATTTAGTAGCTCCTCAACACTCTGGCATAGCAGGACTTGGAGCTAAAAGGAGCTGCTCTACTACGGGACGTCCTCCGAAGGCACGGCAGCAGCGCAGGGGGCATCTCCTGCAGGCCCTGGGCTGCATCAGACAGCTCAGACCTAGCCTGAGCTCAGGCTGCAGGCACAGCCAGCCCCGGCTCAGCACCTCCACACCACTCAGTACCTGTTTTGTTCCCCATGAAACGGCTCTGACTGCAAACAGGGGGTGCAGTTACATTGTTTGCCACTACTCGATGATGCCCATTGCTAGTAAAAAAAAATTCCCAGTATGGACCAGGCTGGGTTTTAAATTGCTATTGTATGGAATAAATCCTTCACAGTCAATGTAGGACGGAGGAAGGGGAATATAACAATCTGACTGCCAGCCAGGTTGTTCAGTCTGCAAGCATTCAACGGCAGAAGAAAGGGGAGAGTCCTAAAACAGGGAAGGGAAAAAAGAAACAGACTCCAGGGATATTCAAGACAGAGACAGACCTACTGTGAGGGTTTCCAACAGAAAGATAACAGAACAAGACAGGGGATACAGATGCACACACATTCTGCATCTCTCCTATAGATCTAATTTAATAAAGCACAATTGATGATCTTTTTTTTCTTTTCCTTTTTTTTTTTTTTTTTTAAATCTATTATTAGGTTTTTCAAGTGTGTAAGTGTTTCTTAATCAAAAGAACAGTTCCATACAGCTCTTGACATCAAAGGAGAGCTTTTCCAAAGCTATTACAGTATCAAAGTAATATTCTGTGCAGAATCTAAGGTGAACCATTGGAATAATCCTTCTGGGATAGAGATAAAAAATGCTGCATTCAATGTTGCCCAGAAGCATCCAAAGCAATCTATCAAAAAGGCCATAAAAATATTGGGCCACACTTACTTGATGCATGTACTCACCACTACTATTATTTTCCTCCATTTTCTCTTTGTCTGCTTAGCTACTAATCTTGCCTTTGTCTGAAAGTTCCCGCTGTATATATATGAAAGTAACAGCGCTGATTAGCGAGTCACAGGAGGAAATGACCTCTGATGTGCTTCAAATCCATAAACCTTTTATACAGTTGAATCATATTATGAAAAAAAAAAAAAAAAAGTATTACAGCAAAAATAGCAGCATTGCGGCAGCACTAAGGTGAGACTGGCTGATATTAGCAATCTTTTTCATACGCCCTCAATAGATTTTCAGTATGTTAGAGTCAGTTATTAGCAACTTCTCTTCTGCTTTTTGTATGTGTATTTAATAGTAAACTATATTTAACTACAGGAGCTAGTTTGGTCATCCATTTCGGTAAGAATTTGGCCAGCCAACCACCCACTAACTTAATTATCTGCACCGTGCAATACACAGACTTCTCCCTCCTCCTGTCTGAGTGAAATATTGGTTTATTTGCAGAAGAGATGAGCAATTTGGTAGCCGGGGCAGTTACGTAAAACTAGGGGCTTGGGGAACAGAAGGAGAGAAGGGAAGGAGAAGTTACCAAGCAGCAAGAGCACTTCCATCTGACAACAGCAGTTAACTTGCTCCTTGAACTTCACATCTGGTAACATTTTCATCTTTTGCAAACTTGTAAAATGTTATGGTATTTTAGACAGTGGGAGTTCATTTCCAAAAGAAATTTTAACAGTACAAAGAGACCACAAAATCCTTTCCTCACTGGGCCGTAGGGTTTTCTAATTCTTAACTCGTAGTTTACTTCAAGAATACCTCAGAAGTTCTCCATTTGCTTTTAATATTTTGGGGAATATTTTTAGCATCAATTTTCAGGAGGCTTAGCATGCATATATAGAAAGGCTGTATCTTACGTATCCTCATGATTAAGGGATACATTTGGCCAGTTGTTAGGTTGATACAGATGAAAGATTTTCTCCTTGGCTGCCTAATGAGGCCCGTGTGGGAACCAGAGGAAACCCCTGTGGCATGCACAAGCCTGCTACCAAAACACATCTAGAAGTGATATCTCTGCAGAGGAAGACCCGACGTTTGCTAGGGCTAGGGATGCCACCTTTAAGGTCCCAACTGGGAGTGCTGAGGGCGTGCAGAGGGGAAGGAGCAGCCTCCCAGCCCCTCGAAGGGGACACAGCAGCAGGCGCTCTCTCCTGCAGCCACAGGAGGGAGGCTGCAGCCGGTGCCATGGGATGCTCGGCTCCCCTCCGAGCAGAGCCACAGAAACACAGCCAGAGACCATCGTGTGTCACCCCTCCTTCCCTGACACAACTGCTAAAGCTACATTGAAAACTACGTCTTAAATGAAAGCAGCAAAGATTTATAGTTTGACACTAAGCAAGCTTAATGCCCAGCATTGGCAGTACACGAGCAGCCTGAGCCACTCGGCCACAAAGACCCAACACATCAATCGCGTGGGTTGTAGAAACTCTGCAACTGAGCTCCGCTTTAAAACATGCAGGAAAAATATCCATTTAAAGTGTTTGTTTCTTTTATACATACATACATTGCCGCAGGATGGCTGTCCGCAACACATGGAATTAACATCTGCTCCTTCTGCAATGGATTATTTTTTAGAAGTAAGATTTGTGATGAGGTGAAGCGAGCTGCCTAATTCGGCCACTGCCAACCCTGCATGTGCGCTGCTGCAGTACTTGTGCCATTCCCTCTCTAAATCAGCATCATTACAGGGCATTACAAAGTAACATGATTGAAAGGAAACATTCAGGAAACCTGCAGTGACCCAAAATGCAAGATTCTTGCCTCAGTCGATGAGATAACGTCATAAACAACAGACCTGCAATGAACTTTTTTTTGTGCACCTACTCCTGTGATAAAAGTGGGGTGAAATACTTGCAGATACGACAGATTTAATAACTGTCTAGATTGGAGAAAAACAGAAGGAACCGCAAGATTAATTTATCCAACATAAATAGTTGTTTGTTTGTTTGTTTGTTTTTCCACTATTGTCAAACAGAAGACAATGCAGTATAGGAAAAGCAATGGAGAGCACTGTTGTTTTTTTTTCCTGCCAACTTAAGTTTGTTCAAAAATGTCTTCAGTATAAGTTAACTACAGAAATAGACACACCAGCAGACAGATCTGAAAAAATATTAAGCCTCTACATAGAGGCAAATTCCACAATAAAGGAACAAGCTGCAGTTGTAACAAGGAAGGGGTAATCTGGAAGACATTGATCCTGCTCAACCTCAGTCACCAAACTTTGCCTGCTTAATGCAGAAGCGAGGTGGTCAGGAGACAAAAAGTTGTTCATCAAAGTCACCCTCTGGAACAACCCTTGTCACACTCAGACTAAAGGAATCCTTAGGAAGTTTATCTGTTGACAACACAACGTATTTTATAGAACCTCCTCTTCTGATCAAGGCCACTCTTTTCTCAGCATCACAGCAGCATTCTCCTTAACCTGGGAGAGGTGACTGCTGCACAACAGAGCATGCAGAAGAGGAGCTCTTCAACTGAGCAGCTCACAGGAGGAGAATGAGCAGCTCCGGAGCTTTCCAAGTTAGCTAAACAGTTCCTGTGCAGGATTTACTGAACTTGCATGTGCCTCTTCCCTAATGCTTGCTGTATGTACATGGGAAGAGCATACTGCTTGTCTTCAGAGGTAGGTTAAAAAACAAACAAACAAACAAACAAAAAACAAGTACCACAGGATGCTCTTCCACCTACTGCATGGTATTTGCACTGATGTCATGCAATGGGTTTTATAAAGCTTTGGTAGATCTCTGACTTCAGGAAAAAATGGAAATCCAAGGGAATAATTTGCTAAGGATTTCTCATCATGCTGTCCTAGAGGAATCAAAAATTAAGAAACATGTTTACTGAGAGCTCCCCCTTAAATCCATGTGTGAGCATTTGTGCTTTTGAACAACTTGATGAATTACTGAGTTTGCTTGTTTTTTGACCACACAGCACAGATTATTCCTGTGTTTAGTTTCAAACACAGGCAATCTCTATGAAAACATGGTGAGCTGAGCAGTTCTTTATACAAAGATATATGCTTATATGCTTTTCATTTAATGTAGGCCATAATACTAACCATCATTTGTATCTGCACTACAGTTAATGGCTTCTGATTTGCATTACAAAATGCAATAAATCTTGAGTGAGTAACACACGGAGCTACGAGCTATTTATTACAGGTAAAATGTTTCAAGGACAGTACTCACAGTACTTCCAACACGGCGTAGATAAAATAGCACAGGAAACTCAACAGCTCTGAGGACAAGATGGAAGGAGGCAGTTACAGGAAGAGATTTCTATCCTATGGAAAATGTCATTTTGTCGCCCGCGTATTTGAGAGACTCGTGTATTCTCTTATTTCCTCTGCCTCACTTGTCTGCAAGATGACAAGTGATGCCCAACTACTTTGGCATATCATCTTGCATTGTGTCATTCCACCACCTGCCAATGCCAGTGGCCCATCAAGCCTGAGAAATCAAAAGAAGCAATTTGCTAGAAACTGGAAAGAAAAGAAAAAAAGTTTTAGTCAAAAATAGAAACGGTAATTTTGTATTAGTAAACAGAACAAGAAATATTGATCTACAAAAGTAGGTGAGCATATGCAATTTAAGTATCGGTCTCACAGGCAGATTCAAGAGCCACAGAATGGCTTGGGTTGGAAGGGACCTTTGAGACCATCTAATTCCAGCCCCCCTGCCACGGGCAGGGAATTTAAAGGCATTTCAGGACTTGTCTGTTGGTATCTCTGTGGAAGATGACATCCATCTCAGAACAAATAGGATTCTGCAAAGCACTGCTCCTTCCTTTATGACATCGTGTTGTGAGAAAAAAAAAAAATGGAGTTTTTAATAAAAAAACATTATGGAAGCATAACCAAACATGCAGTTATCTTTGTTGGCAACAATGAAAAGAAGTTCCAATGGAAAATAAATAAATAATCACTGCCTGGATCCTCATTTGTTCTTAAACTTTAGTGCTGAATCAAAGACATATATATGTTACACAACTACAAAAATATCTTTTTTTTTTTCCCTACAGTCCACACATCTATCAACAAAATTGTCTTTCAGGAGGAAAAAAAAAAAAAAAAGAAAAAAAAGAAAAAAAAAAGAAATAACACTATTTGCTTTGGTCTGCAGTGAATATTAATGGCCAAAATACAAAGAAAACAGCAAGTTTACCAGTACTAGCCAAATTACAGCAATCACTGCAAAAGGTGCTATTCTCTGGGTAGCGGCTTTGTTACTTGTAATGCTGTACAAGTACTCTTCATAGGAGTGTTTGCTTAAGATCTAATCTCACACTATGCAGAGCCTACTTGAGATCTCCACCCAGACAAATTTTTCCACTCCAAGTCCCACATACTGTGGCTCTCAATTTTCTTGATAGCTTTCATGTGCAAATTATGTTTTGTAACGCATCCTTTTGATCCACATCAGTAACACAAAACCTGCTTGGACTGGAGGCTCCTAGTCCAACTTAACTGCAGTCCCAGTTACAGGGAAGTAGTTCTCCGTGTTGCCAGATTCTCTGAATGGAAAGGGATGGTGATGTCCCACTAGGAGGTGGAGAAAGAAATCACAAAAGCAAAACACAGCAGAAACACATGAGAAAGAAGGCACAAAATTACTGGGAGAATAAGTACAAGGCTCCCAAGCCAGATGCTGTGAAAATGGCATAACATTGAAAGGAAGATTGTCAAATCACAAATACATATATATATATATATATTTAAAAAAAATCACAGGATGGGGCAGAGCTAAAAGGCAAAAGGCAGAACTCAAAGCTAAGCATGGTGTGAAATGTAGAATCCCACAGAAACTGAGAATGCTAAAAAAAAGCCAGAAGCACTGTAGGAACTGGCTACACTCCAGAAACAGCAGAAAACAGAGCTAGGAATATACAAGGGCAAAAGCTGTAGGGTTTGCATGCTGCTCCGAAGTTGTCGGACTCCTCTGCAACTCCTGCTCACTTACACAATTTGCTGTGAAGCATCATGCCTGGGAACATCTGCCTGGTACATGATGGAAATCCATATCATGTAAGTTGCATGGAGAAATAACATGGAAACAGGTGTAATTACAGCCAACCTGCACAATGAGGGCTGTTAAGGTAGAGAGCAGCCACGTTTGTGCACACTGAGCAGCAGGATCAGGCTTTCCAAAAGCACTCCAATGATGTTTTCAGATCTCCAGTTTAAGAGCATCTGCGATTCCCACATCCACACAATAAATGCTGAGTACATGTGAATGATCAGGTTCCTTTATTGTGTCTAAACGTGGGTATCCAGAGCGTCCAACAGAATAGATATTCCTACACCATACATCTTTAAGTCTTTGAGTTTAGGAATGTTGAGCATAACAAAGCAGGCCCCAGCCCCAGATTTCAGTAATAAAAGCTAGCACAGTGCACATCAGCCTCACTTCACCGCGCAGAAGCTGCTTCGCTCTCTGCAGTCTGCCACCAGGCAGGAGCATGGTTGGGTGCCCTGTGAGCAGAGAGCACCTGGACAGACGGAGCTCAGAAACAGCCCTCGTGCTGGAGCTTGATTCCTTGCTGGGGTTTACTGTTTTTTCTTACAAATATTTCAACAGAAAACAGCCCCAATATGTTTGTCATATAGCAATTAAACAGCTTCAGATGAGGCATGTGTGTTTCCTATGTACATCTGTAGCAGACCAAAAGTGATTCTGATGCTACTCCAGCAATGTATGGTCATTGTAGGGTATAGCAGGATTTTAAGGGAATAATGCATCTCCAAGGACATTTTCATGGATTAAATGTCAGGTATGAAATATTGCATTGTAACTTAGTTAGGACCTTAAAGAATGAATATAAAGACAGTTATTGAGAGGTCTGAGAACGCAATCGATCTCACTTCAATTTAAACTCAAGGTGCCTTATGCAGTCAAATAAATAGAATTTATACTTTATAGCTTTTCATTATATAAAATTATGAAGTTATGTAAAGTTGTAATGCTGACCATATTTTAAGTTGATGGGAACTGCAGAATTTCTGGTTGAAAAGGAAGATGTGTTTTAGGACCATATCTTACACAAAAGTTCAAGCTTAATTACTGTGAAATAAAAACAAATTACAGTCTGTGGTTCTTTTTGCAGTAGTCTGATGGCCCACATAAAGTCTGAAATTAAAAGTCAGGAGGAAACAAAGGGCCAAATTCCAACAAGAGCCCCATGAAGCGGGCAGAAGTTACACGTGGAAGTTACACCTACAAACCACTGCCAGTGCTCCAATTCAGCACGAGGCAGCTTACCACAAGGTTGTTTAATCAGATGGCAGACTGCTCAACACAGAGAATGTTCTCATACAGGTGCACCACTTGCTTACAATGTGATTCTGATCACGATGTGGCATTTCAGTACCACTATAATAATAAAATCTTATTTCTAATTCAAATTTCTTACAGAAAGGAAATATAAATCATTAATTGCAAAATGCACGCTAAGTTCTGACAGCACACAGTACCGGAATACCTAAGTTGCCTTTACAAAAGCCTGTGGAAGGTTTTAGATGTATCGATGCCATCTAAAGAGAACATTCGAGCAAAGACTGAAAACAATAAATGGGAAGGATGTGGCATCTATGAAAAGCAGGGTGTCCCATCCTGTGGATGTTAACTGCGTGTCATCTATTCCTATGCGTCTGGGACCACTGTCACTGACCTGTGCACTCTCAGAGAAAAAAAGAAAGCAATTCTCAAGTAAAACACAATTTCATAAATAGATGGCTTCACATCATAAGCATTTCATAATTTAAAAGGCAAAATTCAAAAAAAAATCGGGGGATTTAGCTCAAAACAATCATCACCCTTCTGCAACAGCTTTAACAAGATGACAGCTCTCCGAATACTGCACTGGCAGAGTTTCACAAGGTCTGCCCGGAATTTGTGGCTCTGCGAGGGATGTCCAAGTATTACAGCGACAGAAAACCAACGACAGATATGGGTCAGCTGTGTGATCCTTTGCCCTTCTAGCAGGAGCTGACACAAACTGCCCACTGCTTCTGAAAAGTCCAGGCAAATGGGTCATTTCTTCCAATTGGTTATCCCCAGAGAGCAGCAAGCAATGGGGGAGGAAATATTGCGGCCCAAAGGCCCCGTGCTGCCGGTCGGATCAATGGCCAGTGTCAGCAGGCTGCTATTTAATGATGCTCCAACCAGCGCCAGCCGCGCTAACGGCCACACTCACCACTGATACCCACCCACAGCACGCAGCACTCTGGAAAGACCAAATAATTGCCTCATTTTGCAGAATAAGGAAAAAATTTAAAGGTGTCTTACATTTTATGAACATAAGAGCAGTCCTTAGTTTTTAACAGTGAAACCAAGTGCACATTGGTGACAGCACAACGCAACAGCCAGGAACAGCAAATGCATCTGGGTGACTGCAGGCAGCTTACAAACCTTCCCATAAAGAAGCATGGAGTACTCTGTGAGCCTTGCTACTATGCACACACACACACACAAATATGTACAGAGTTATTATTCCATGTATATGTTTTAATTACAATTTTAAGGCAAGAAGTGTTTGGTAAACTAACAGAAAAATCAAATACTGAAGCTCCTATTTTATTCATACATGGATCTAAGTAGAAGTAAAAAGCCAAGCAACAAATTCAGCCAGTATCTCTTCACTGGGTGGCAAGTCAATGGTATTTTTAAATAATCTCCACCATATATTTCCAAAAATCCTTTATGCTTCCATTTATATTTAGGGCAGCTTCTGCATTGCCCAAATGACAGACGGTATTAAAGAGTGGGACACGGCACAGTTTTGTAAGTACAGTTCCAGTGAAGCTGACCAAGTAACTGATAAACACATGTAAGAATATTCTCTCTCCAATTTTTCTACTTCTGTAGAAGAAAAAAAAATCCTCAAAAAAAAAAAAAAAAAAGGTAAATAAAAGTAGCAAAAATACCACAGGAAAACAAAAACAGCACAGGGCACCCCACGTCCTACTTCTGCTATTGTACATGGACTGAGTTGTTGAGGACATCCCCAGACCACGTAAGCTCTGGAGTGGAGCACCCAAATTACACAAAGGAGATGACTGTGCACAGATCTTCAAATTCCCCACCTGCTTTTATTATTGGAAATTCTGTGCAAACTACCCACAGAGACTCCCACCTGAGCACTGTTTTTTCCAGTCAAGCTGTGTTTTAGCCCCCAAACACATGCTACAGATCTCCCAGCTAACAGATAAAGGACAAGCAGCCTTTCCTTTGAATTCTGAAGTGCTCAGTGCATACTGCAGCTAGAGACCCCCACATTTCCAAAGCCTATCGTACAGGGCACAGAATTTAAAAAGCTCTCCACAATATTAATGGTTTAAGACCCGTTTCTGCTCTGCGAGCCCCTTAAAACATTAAGGCTGGTTATCAGAAAGCTGTCCTGTATCTCCCTGGCAGAGCTTCTGCCCTGGAGGAAACCCCTTCCAGCTACAGGTGGACCTTCACACCTGGCCAGACTGGAGGCAAGCCACAAGTCCTTTTCTGGGGGCTGAGGTCAGTGCAGCTGCATTGGGCCTTTCCTTCGGAAAACAGACTTGGAATTCAGTTTCCTCCTCTCCAGTGAAAGTACAGCAGGAACATTTTTAATCCCTCTGACAGATCATCGTATAGAAAAATTGTAGTCTGAAATAGCTGTGTTAGAATCAGCAACAAGAAGTATTTCTAAGAACACCCAATGAATGCAAAATTCAATTCCCTTAAAACATATTCTTCTGTAAGAGTAGAAGCTCTGAACCACTTGCAACTCCTTTCTGTTTTAAGCTTCTGAATTACACTGTCATCACAAATGAATCAAAATCAGATGAAATTCCACCATGGTGGACTTAAGTGTGCACAAGAGATGCACGCTGACACAGTACCTCTAACTTTCTGGCTTTCCAGAGCCAAAATATCTGGTCTATATGGCTGCTGCTGGGAAGTAAGAGAGCGGAGCAGCACATCCAGTTTCACCCCATGCCACCTCCATGCTTGGAAGCAAAAGTAACACAGGGTACACTCAGCCACCATGTCCTCTTCACCACTGTGCTGCACCGCTGTGGAAGGGGGCAGAGAAAAGACCCCAGCTGCCAGACAGCTGTAATACCCAACTATCAAGTTAAACACATGCCCTGTAAAAGCTCCAGTACAAAAATGATGTACTGCCACTACCACCACCCCAACAAATCAACCATTTTTAAAGACTATTTCTTATGACGAAGAAGGAATTGAATTCTTGTTTTAAGAAAATTGTCTCATAAGAGTGAGTTTTTGTCAAATTTGTAACTCTGTATGTCATACTTACCTGCTTCCATTAGGTTTGTCATTTTAAGTTTTGAATTTTGCTTTCCATTGAATACTTGGGAAAATTTACCAAAACTACTGCTCTGAACACACCCCCTCCTCCCCCCAGGAGTCACTTTCGCTCACAAATCTGTTTCAAAAAACTTCCCTAGGCAAGTTTCCACCAGCACACGAGTTATAAAGTTAGAGTTCCCATAATCACCGGTTATTCAGATGCACGTCAGCTCCTTTTCCATCCGTGGTGGCCAGCTACCTTTCTTGACGCGTGCTCCAGAAGACAGAAACACAAAGTTAGGTCAGCATCTTGACTTCCCTGCTTCACCCAGGTGGGCAGAACCATGCTCTGACAGGAAGCATCTAGTAGATTTAGAAGGTAACTGCTGAGATCATCCAGGCCATAAACATCACAGAACATTTAAATCAAGTTTTACTGACAAAAATTTTATTTTACACTCTAATAAATGAATATAGTGTACATGTCACATAGATGATACATATGTACTACAAGAACATATTTATTTGTTTGCAACAAGTTTGAGAAAATAAAACATCTTCAGTTCTTCATTTCAATATCTGACTTACTTTTTTTTATAATACAAATAACATTTGAGGAGTGGTATGGGAACAAACAACTGCCGTAATTTGAACCTGGGAAGTTTCTGACCGAACAAAAGGAAAATGACACTTACAGTGAGGCTAGCTAAGCATTCAGCAGGCCACCTAAAGAGGCTGCACAATCTCCATCCCTAGAGGTTTTCAAGATCCAACTATTTGAAGCCCTAAACCCTGTTCTGAATTTGGCAGTGACCCTGCTCGTAGCAAGAGGATGGACTGGAGACCTCTCCCAAGGCCCCTCCCAACATGAACGCTTCTGCAGCTCATGCTTCAAACAAGCACCAGCCAAACTCAAACAGATCAATGAACCCTTCCCTCTTCCCATCTCCCAACAAAATCGTATACCAGAAAATGCAATACTCATCGTTAAGGATCATCTTTATAATGGTCTAGCATGACTGAAATCAAAGAAACAACCGCCAATAAAGTGTACAGAAAACTGCCAACACCATATATTAAAGGCAGCTAGAAGGTGGAGAGGAAGCAGGGAAGTCCAGCACATCTCTACTCTGTCTTGGCGACCATTCCTGTCCAGCTTGAGACTTTTCTATTGTTAAGACTTAAATGTAAAGCAAATGAAACTATATGGAAGGACTCAATGTACCGAATTTCTTGATTTCTTTTAATTTCCATATGAACAGAAGATTTCTATCAAACAAAAGGTGTTAAGGCCTCCACGCATCATTAAGGCAGTTGTAGAAGAACAAATTCAACATTTAGATGACATCGAATATACTGACAACAAACAATAAACATAAAACACTTAAAAAAGAATTTACTTCGTGCCAACTGGCAACTGATCCTCTAAAAGAAATTATTCTAGTGCAAATTCACTACCTGACTGACATCCAGCTCTCTTATCCTACAGTCAAAAAATCCTGACTTCTTAATTTCATGGAAAATTCATAATAAACCTTTTGCCTTCAATCTCAACAGATGTAGAAGGATAAAATAACCAGGAGCAATCGAAGGTCAGACACTGTGATCACCAGTGCATTTCTGCAAACACAGTCTTCTAAGTCTGAAAGCCTGTAAAAACTGGAAGTCAAACAGTACACACAGACAGAAAACAATGCAGAAAACAAGCTACCTCATTTGCAGCTGGCTCAATTTTATGCCCACTATCCTGCAGTGTAACATAGTGTACCCTCGGTTAGGCAATTTGCAAAAGGCACCAAATGAGAGAAATCAGTTGTAGGGGTGGGACAGTAACAAAGGAGCAGCACACCAAACACTAAACCCGGCCAGGGAAGCTCTTAACGCACGTTCTTACTTGAAGCAAAGGTACAAGAGTTGTAACCAAGTTGTTTTAACACAAGAAAATAACTGCTAGCTGTACATGCAGAAAAAGAACAAGAAAAGTTACATAAGGTAAATAACCAAAGAAATGAAGGACAAGAACTGTAGCTGAAGGGGTAGAAAACTAAATTGTAGCCCAAATTCAAGAACTTTTGAAGTACTTGGAGGAATAGGATCTACTCCAGCTCTGAAGTCCTAAAATAAGATCAAACTTGTGGAACTGAAGTACCTTAAAAACACAAAACAAGCAGTAATTTGGTGGAGTTCCTTCTTCAGCACATGAAACAGCTAAAGCCCAAAGACAGTAGTTTATTCCTGTCAATTTTGGTACTTTGAAGGGAGGAAAAGAAGTCAAAACTGACACAGAGGTTAGAACAGTGAAGATAAAAGGAAGTACATGGGCAGTGAAGAGGGGTGGAATCTGGCATTACTAACTGAGACATCTGATAGGCAGGCATGTCAGAGGGAGAGAGAGGTTGTGGCCCTGGAAAATAGAGAGGCAAGTAAAATTGTCGGGGATGTTAGAAAAAGTCTAGAGGGAGTTGGGAATAAAAATTCGATCTTTGCATCAACAGGTCTAAGACTGCGCCTGGACACTCAAGAAATCAACCGGAGATGGAAGCAGGGGAGAACCAAACTGGGGAAGGGAGCACTGGATCTTTGGGGCACTAAAACAAATACTTGAAAACAAAAATGGAGAAGGATGTTCAGGTATGTAAAATGAGGGGCTGCTAAATGGGAAATAAAGGGCAAAATGTTAAAACAGAGAACCAGTTAAGATGATTGGTGCTACCCACTTCAGGACAGGGGGAAAATTGGTCGCTAGTGAAGGCAATGAGAGGTGTGAGAACAGGAAATGAGGAGGATTTAAAAAGGAGAAGTCATTCATGAAAGGAGTGAGAAATGCACCAAATACACAGACAGAAAAGGGGTAGAGCTCATACAGGTAAGAGACAGAGGGGTCTGGTTCAGAAACAGATTCTGAGAAAGCAGAACAATTTCAAAGAAAATAGATCTTGTCACGTAAAAAACAGGGTTTGAAGATACATTTTGTGTCAGAAGTGGATGGAGAACTAAAATGAAAAGCAAACCTGGAAGCAAGCTCAACAAGAAAGAAAAAAATATTGAATAAACGTGGTTACAAAGTCCATCTGGAAGGAGAATTAAAACAAGTAAAGCAGAGATGAGTCCAAAGCTTTGTTGTGCTGCCATTTTTCAAAGACATTCAGAAAGGCAGAATTGGAAATTAAGAAATTACAAGACAAGATGTCTGGGGAGAGGAACAGAGACAGAGCAGCGTGAGAAGCGACCAAAGAAACCACATATAGAGAAGCAGACAGAGATGAAAATAAAGACCAGTGAGTCAAAGGAGGTAAGGCCAATGAAGGAAGGAGGCAGCTGAGAAGAGTAAAGGAGTCAGAAAGGTTAATAGACTGGGGATCCCAAAAGGAGTGAGTGACAGGGTAGAGGAGAGAGAAAGACAGATATGCTGAAAGAGAGCAGGTAGTGATCAGAGAAAGGGAATTTTAAAATGAGAGATAATAAAGCAAACAGTACTTAGTAAAGACAAGGTCATGGGAATGATTGAGGCAGTGAGAAAGCCTGTCTAAAACCAGAAATCAAAGGTGGAGGCTGGAAAAACAGCACGAAGAACAATGGAGTTAAGTACTTATCAGAAGAAAAAAACTGCGTCTCCCTATGGCGAAGAATAAAATTTGAGAAGACCGGAATAGGCAGAGTTTAGCAAAGTCACAAAAAAAAAAATTAAAAAGAACAGCCACTAGGAAAAGTAGTCACAGAAGACTTCAAATCAGGAAGAAGGTAGATGAACACCAGGAAAGATGAAGCAGAGGCAAGGGAAGACATGAACAGTAGTGAATATGACAATCAAGGTAAAAAAAGAGCAAGGCTCAGGGAAGGGAGTAAAATTTGAAAAAGAAGCTTAAAAATCCCTATTGAATCATGCTCAGAAATATAAGAAGCACATCACTGGGCATGTCTAGCATTAAGTGATCTTGGCAGAAAATTTAACTATTCACCCAGACCAAACCAGAGATGAGAAATCCCGAAGTCCAGCACTGGCACTGGCTACTAGATGATGGGGGGATATGGCAGAAATTTCAGACTGTTATAAGAGTATTAAAAATACTGGGACAGCAGTGATTTAAAACTACTGCTCAGCACCTTTACTTCCTGATTAAATTAGCGCTCCACAAAGCAGGAGCTGAAGGCCTTCGCTGACTCTCCCTCACATCCACCTCCTGTTCCTAGACCCACAAGTATCTGACGCACCATTTGCCACTGGCATTCCCATTCTGCCACGAAGATTCTCATCTCACTGTACGGCAGCCAACACAGAGACCGGGTGGACGGTGAGTTGAAAAACGAACACCACTGCAATTCTGGGTCCCATTCAGAGCTATCTGAGAACCACTGGCATGAGAAGTCCTTTTCCTTTTCCAAGACTGTCAAGAATTTCACCCTTTATGGCTTTCTTAATCCTGAGCATGAATAAAACACCAGCCTGCTCAGACACATCTAATACCGTATTTCATCTTCCTGTGTATTGGCATGGTTTTAAAGTTTTTGCTCATTACAGAAAGAGCACCTACTTCTACTGCCTGCTTATACAACTAGTAGCTGGATCATTAAAATGTAACAGAAGAAGGGGAAAAATACATTAGTCTGTGCTACCAAAACAGTGACATACAAAGTATAAAAAGTGCGCTGAGCATATCATTTCTATGTACCCTACTGGTTCCAATGTATTCATTATGAGTACACAAGGTTCACTCAAAATTACTGGAACTCTACAAAGAACACTATCTATAAACAAGAGCTCACAGGACTGGCGTCATAAATAGGAGCTCTTCTCTATTTTTATGATTTTTAGGTTTTTAAATATTGTTTGAGTGTAATTTTAGATTTAAATTTTAGATAAAAGCACTCTTGAGTTAATTGCGAATATACCTGATGTAGTATTTTTAGATACAATTGCTGACAAATGGTATGAAAATCATTTTTTGAATGTACTTTCTATCATTACAGTCAAGAACACTCACCTATAATTCAATACTGGATACAGTAAATTGTCCACAAGATAGGTACATCTACTGTAACATATATATCTGTAATAAGAAAAGTTTGAAAAATATCATAGAAGAACTATTATTTTTACATTATAGTTGCTCTCTATAGTTTTATTTCTATTAGGCTATTGCACAGAAGGAAGCTTTAAAGACAGAAGACATATTTTAATGCAATGTCATTCAAAACACAAAGTTCAGTCGTGAAGCACACTAATACTGTAGTACTACCGAAATAATAGGGGAAGCTACTCAGACATTTTGGATAGAAACCTAACACGTTCATTTTGAAGAAAATAACCATGTAATGCCAGAGCTTAAAATAAATAGTGCCAGATATCGCCATCAACGACATACAAAAAAATACAATGGTGTTTTATAAAGGAAAACACTTTATAAAATGTATAGCACACATGGAAGTGTTACAAGAGACATCAGCATTTTCCTATGTTACTAGGTGCTTTACCTGGGGGAGAGGTTCTATGATCCCCAGTAATACAAGTTCCACTAACCCACACAGGCTTCTCAAATAGCAAGTCTGGTACCCAAGTCATCTGTACCATTCATTTTACAGATTTTAAAATAGAAACAACTACTTCTTTTACTCAGAAAACGATTTCATTAGCAACACTAGAAAAAAATATACACTCAAGTACACACATTTGCTAACTCATGATTTCTTTAGTCAGTGCATCCTTTCAGACAAGGGGAAAAAATGTTACTGGTTACTTTCAGGAAAAGAGGAAATACTTTATGCATAATATTAGGTGCAAATAGCCCGATTGTGTATGTTTTTTTACAGTGATTTTTGAACATTCTAGTCCACTTCAGTAAAGATCAATTTGAGTACTTGTGCGTATTAAAAACTAATCCTGGCAGTCAAGCAAGTCTTGTGCTGCCTTTTCCAATACAAACCATTTCACTCTATGACACCTGGTCAAGAATACATACATCATTTTTTAAAATTCAACAACCAGAAAATAAAGGAAAACAAATATAGAGGCTGTTAGATACAATCCAAGGTTTCTCAAATGCTTCCTCACTACAAATTGTTCCACTGGAGCCCTACAACATTAAATCAGGTATACATGGCAGCTAGAAGGAAAACTAAGGATTTTTCCTACAAAAACTGGAGATAAAAATAAAAATTGTGTATTAAAATAAGCTGAGGATCTGACACATACTATTTAATAACTAATGCATTTTGCCACACAGAATTCCCATAGTATTTATAATTTAAAAAAAAAAAAAATAATACAACTGACCTAACTCAAAATTCATGTACGTTCTCCATAGCTGGATTCCTTGAGCATTACAACAGATAAAAAAATTAAAGTTGCACAGTGAAAAAAAAATTCCAAGTGTGCAGGGAACTGGCTGCATACAGAAGCAATGTGTGAATGTACATACTGCTGATCTTCTCTAAACTGACTTCTTTTTACCTATAAAAGGAAAAGGTTTAACTGACTGTAACAGCTGCTTAGCAATCTCACTGGTAATAATTTTGTTTTTACAGTTTTATATATTCTCAAAAAATGTCAGTCTTGAAACTCAAGAAATGTCAGTCCATTCTCCATTTTTATCACATTTAGAAAGAAGACACCCTTTTCCCCTTAACAATATAAACATTAAACATACCCAGCAATGTATTAAGGTTTACCCAAAATACTGCGAATCTCCTTTTCAATAATAAAATACTTGTAAGACATTTTGCATAAATACTTATTTCCCAAATGAAAATGGTGACTTTCTCTTAAACATAAAAGCTAAAATTTACTTTTGCTAGATATAAAACTGCTTCTCAGGATTCAATATACAAAATCAGATCTTCATGAAGAATACATTTTGTGTTATAGTACACAACTATATCTTTTCCCAAAGCTTTCAGTATTTAAGAAGCATCTTTCAATTTAAATACAGTAATGTAAGGTCATTCAAATAATTTTAAATACAAAAAATCTACAAACTGTGACAGATACATAAATAGTCAGGAAGATGCAACTTAAAAGATCACATCTTTTAATCAGATCTTGTCATATATGCTAGCCTCAAAAGAATGCTATTTGCTACAAGAAGCATCTGCATGGTTTTAAGACTTAACTATGCAGACTCGTATTGCCCCAGGGCAGTGCTGCACAAGGCTATTGAAAACGATCAAATTGCAGAATCAACACCTTAAATTTTCCCATAAAACCTCCAACAAATGTTTTACGTGCATTACGACAGAATAACAAAACGAAAAAGGTTGTTACAAAAATTTCAGTGTAAGGCTTTTTCCAATAACCATTTTCCCATCACATTTGGCAAGCACAGAACTAATCATGTCGACCGTCTACTCTTAAGCTGAGAACTATGAACTACAACTCAGTATAAAATACAATAACCTTCTATAATAATTATATCCTTTTTAGAACAAAGATTAATATAAACTTAACTGTGCTGATTCATACTTTCTATAAATTACTAAAAAGGTGAGAGATTCAGACATTTTGCTTTTAGATAATAAGCCTAATATCTGTATCCTGTGCAAAAGTGCAACTGTGTTTTAGAACTGAGGCCCAACTGAATGCAATTTTGTTAGTAAAGAAAATATACTTGAACTCACTCAACATGGAACAAAGTGGTTCTTGGTATCTTTTAAAGTTATGCTTTACATATTTAAACCTCTTAAAACTGCAAATTGGTTAAAAATACAAAACAAAACAAACAGAAAATGAAAAAGCTTGTATATAAATTGGTTTACAAAGCACAACAGTAAGCTTCAAATAATTACATTTCTGTAACACAAACAAAGATGTGGGATGATCTATTTAAAATACTTGAATATTTCTGCTCTTCATGAACTGATGTCTGTTCAGCTGCTCGCAGTGTGTGCATGCATACGTTTCGCTACATCGTAGACATAGGTTATGTCTGGTCGCTTCTCTGGATCCGGGTTGATGCACATATTAACTAATTGTCGCAACTAGGAGAGGAAAATAACATGTAAGAAAGCCAACAAACCTGCCAAGTAGTATTTGTGCATTCTCAAATTCAAATGAATAATACTGACAACATTCAGCCAAACATAGCAATTCTGCATAAACACGCACTCAGTGCTCTCTCTCAACATACACCGTGCACAGCTTTATGCAAGCATATATATACGTAACATACTCCCATGATTTTGACTTTTATATTGTTATCCAAAAAAAAATGGTAAGTAGAAAGACTGATGGGCAGATGTAAGTTCTAATCCTTTAAACATACAACTTCGAACATTCAGGTAGTCCAACTTAGAGGTGATTTAATGCAAATTCCTGTTAAACCCACTGAGGACTGCTTCCTAGAAAAACTCCCCCTTCTACTTAGGAAATCTCTGAACTTAAAACTGGAAGCTGGGAAAGTATTTGGGGGAAATAATGCTTCATGTCCGCCACATGCTCCACTCATCCACGGCAGGAGACATGATAATAGAATAAATAACCTTTAGTCTATGCTCTGGTATTTATTCATAAGGTTAAGTCATTATTTTTTTCTTCATAGAAAGAAACACCTAATTAACAAGTTTATTGACAGAAGCCTCTATCTGGGAATGAACAAGTCCCTGTGACTAGGAAACACAGTGTTTCCACAAGCACCATCGTTCACTGGGCCTTTTGTAGTGCACACAGTCAGTGCATATGGTCATTGTCTTCACGGGTGGCCAGCTGCAGGTTGATTGTCCTCCCCTGACACACTGCAGGGGACATTAGGAGCTCGCACTGCCTGGATAAGCTTCCGATGGGGAATCTATTTTAAAGTGTACACATCTCCTAAGCTTTTTGCAACATGCAATATACCAGTTCCATGATGACGTGAAAATGCTTCCCAATCCTTGCAAGAGCAGCTCACCAAACGCAAGGAGCTATTTCTTTGTGCTTTGCCAAGTACTCCTGCATCTCTATGACAATATATCAAATTTGGTTTGGTCCCCACCCCAGGACTCAGGTACGATTACTGAAAAAAACTGTAACTCCTGCAACTAATACGGAGTGACCTCATCACCGTGATTATTCAAAGACAACAGAGACTGCATATTCCAATCTGCCAGAATTCCCTTCTCGCTTTGAATAAAAAAATAAAAATAATAAAAAATGCACACAAGAAGAAATTTTTAATTATAATTGCACTCCCTTATTTTCCTCAGATGAATTTCAATGCACTAGAATTGGAAGTCCAGAAGGAAATTTTCCCCATTTACCTTGCAGAAACATCGCGATTTGTATATGTTGGACAGGTTTGTCACATTTAACAATATAAAAGCCATATCACTACAACATTCCATTTTTTCAGCGAGAAGAGCTTTATATTTAAAAATGAGATCATTAACTCTAAAGATAGCGATCAGATTGCTGATCTGACCAGCAATCAAAGAGAGAAACATATTAAATCAAAGTCACGTGCAACAGACCTGCTATTTGAGTATCAAATACGTTGAGTATATTTGGACTAATGGAATTTTAAAAGCTATCATACTGCTTCTGGCAGTCACTAAATAAAAATCCCATACCACTGACAGGAAAAACTATTAGCCTGTAATGACTCCCAATCATTTGGAGGACAGAATGGTGGCAATCATGCACTACTGTAATAAATAACAATTGCCAACAGGTAAAATAAATACACAAAGCAAAATAATCTCCTGTAGGAGCAGCAGCTGGGACACTGTAACTAACAGG
The DNA here is from genome assembly GCF_963932015.1 of Anas acuta. Classification (NCBI taxonomy): domain Eukaryota; kingdom Metazoa; phylum Chordata; class Aves; order Anseriformes; family Anatidae; genus Anas; species Anas acuta. The sequence continues at coordinate 25,632,129 of NC_088986.1, read as the reverse complement.
CACAGCATATGAGCAGAGAAGCACTTTGCTGTGCAACAGCTCATAGAGCCTGCACAGCAAGCAGGAAAGACTGAAGTATATCCAAAAACCCCAGTCCTGAAATTAGAATCAAATAAGTAAACGTTTTGTAAGGACAATACAAATGGAATTTATCTGGGGAATACAACATCAGATCTTGTACATACACACATATCTCTATCTGCGAAGAGTTCCATCTGTTCAGTACAACTGCACACAGATTTAAAGCCTTAGTAAAAGACCTTGAAGGATGGACACCTATAAAGTATCATTAGAGGGGAAACACTATTCTTCTTCTTTTTTCCAGTTGTATTTCAGTATACATTGTAGGCTGAACAACAGAAGTAGATCTTCCAAGAAATCTACCCGTGCAAAGCATGAGAAGCCACATCTACCCCTAACAGCCTACTTCATGTCCTTTCAGTTCTGGCCCGTGGGCAATTCTGATTTTGTTTTCTAAACTAAGTTTTTCCATCAGTTCAAATTTAAATTATTTGTTAAGTCAATAAACAGGATGCCCTCCTTCAGAGATACTTCTGTTACAGTATGTTGTAATTCAAAGCTTCAGTGATGGCCATGAAGATTCACTGCTTGGAAGGATGCCTCAGCCAAACGGCACCGTTCTATCAGGTAAGGCCTTCAGGCCCCATTAATCCTTCCAGGTACACTTGCAAAAAACATTCATCCACGCGGTATCTTGGCTATTTGCAACTTCTTTATTTTACTCTAACCAAAACCACGCTTATGTAGCTATTATTGTCTAAATGAGATAAAGGATTTGCAAGAATATGTTAATAATAAGGGACAGTCTCTGAACCAGTTTATTTAGAAATTCTCTTCCCAACATAGAAGAAGTGGAACTTCAATCCGGAGTGCTGAACCTTCGCTGTTATTGCAATAAAATGCACCACACATAGAACTCTTTTGGCTGCAAGTCTTAATACTTCAACGTTGATCACTGCTAACACTGCTGAATCTTTCTCCCTCCCCAGATCAGAATCCCAGTTGTAAAGAAGAGAGCTGAGCTGGTTGTGGGTGGCAAGCTGCACAGTGACAGGGCAGATCCTTGAGCAATTTCATGGTTCTTGAGCTCCAGTCTTGCTATTTAACAGCAAACCTCTGAGACAAGGTGAAGTGATTTTACTATGCAGAATGAAAACAGGTACACACAAAGACTCTCTGTCGGGACTGAGAATGGGACCATGCTGGCTGCTAATACTTGGGTATAGCACTACTTCCTTACCTCCTACAGGAACATCTATTCCAAGAAACCTGAGATCTACTTGTCAGCCCCTCTAGTATTAATAAAATTTTTGATGAAGCAGAAGAGTCTGACAGTACCACGGGCAGAGGCACTGGGATTCTCAGGTCAGACTATCATTAGAGACAAAGTAATTTTTTTATTATTATTTTTACTATCTGGCCCAGACTGGCCAACAGGCAGAACAGACTTCTGACTGAGCTGGAGGGACCTCCTGTTGCATCCCCAAGCTGCAAACTACTTTGGCTGCTTATTGTTCTTAACCTCCTCTGTGCACTTAGCGCAGTGACTGTCTTTAGCCTGGAGCTTAGCCTGCCACTGGAGCAGTGGGAAACACTTTCTTCAACTTTAGCAGGTTTTTCAGCTATGAAATAAATAATTATCACTCAAATCAGGTGGAGGGGTTGCAGGGAAGACTACGAACTGTGACAGGCAAGTATTTGGCATTATTAGCCACCTGAAAAAGAGAAGTTGTCATATAGGAAATTCTGGATAAAAAAACAGATAAACAAAAAAGCCACCCTTACTCCGAACAGGAGACCTTGCTGAAGCCCTTTCACAGCACTGAAAGAAATGCTAGCAACTCACACTGCAATTCGAGACCTGCTGGCACAACCAGCCCTCATATCTAGGGAGGAGAGTGGCTACAGACTTTTGAGGAAATGCACCTCACAGAGAAGATGGAGAGACTTCATCCATTACAAAAGCCACCTGACGCTAATATCGGCTGACAGGATTTTAAGACTATTGACTGGGGGTGGCAATGGAGCCCCAGCTTTCAACTCCCTAAAGCAAAACAGTTTTCAGTAAATATTGAGTAGTCACTTTGAACACCAGGGTTTCTTAAAGAATATTAAAAAAAAAAAAAAAAAAAAGAAAAAAGAGAGGTACCTGAAGTTGTTAAACATTTGAAAACCTTGGCCTGTGACTCCACTGGTGAACCAAGTTTGCAAACACACATTTGAGACTATTAGGACTTCTGATCAAACTTTTTCTAAAAAAAGTTATCCATCTGTTAATCTCGAGGTAGATCTTTCTGTCATATTGTTCTCTGATGACGCCAATGTGATAAGTTACTAAAGTCTTATAGGGATTTTTGCATCTTAAAACTCATTAAAATTTACTTATAACAATTTCTCTAAGAAGCACTTGCCTTGTACTTAGTAATCAAAGTATTTAACACTCCTGTATCATAGGATATAAGATTATTACTTCAGAGAATTCTTCATTATAGAATATAAAGTGACTTTTAGTGTCCAGTGACCCCCGAGCTTTACTGTTTTTTTGTGTTGTTTGTTTGTTTTGTTTTTTTACAGTTCAAGCCAGCACAGTGTTTTGCCAAAAAAAGCTGGAAAAAAAAAATCAAGAAAAAAAGGTGTATCTTGGTGCAATGACTAATGAACACAGGTATTTTTTCATGTGTCTTATAGAAGATGCAAGCTTTCACATTGGAAGAAAAAGTGCTTGCACTGCAGCCTCTATAGTTCAGTTGATTACTTCTTTTAAGAAACTACTTCCATACCTATTACAGCTCTGATTCTCTCACTATATTTTAAAATAACTAATGTGTATTTTATAACTGGTTTACCCAAAGTGCATGTATGTTTTCAAATGAGGACAAATGTAACATGTGCTTTGCATCAGTTTTCAATGCTAGCAACTGTACAGAGGTAAGTGAAAGGTGGAACCTCTTTCCCTACCCCAACTCTAAGACCTTCTATCTGGGCCAGACTTTGATATCTGCCCCTTGGCTGGGAATCCGCATATCCAACTTCACACTTAGCTGCAGCGAAGTAGCCCTGCAGGCAGGCCAACTTCAACGAACCACTAGTGGTATCATCATTAAAATCCTGCTGAAGGTCACCATGGAAACCGCCTGCTGAGGCTTCACTGCTGCACTCGGCATCTCCTAATCAGCTACCATGTGAAATGCAAATTCAGACAGTCTGAAAATTAGTCAAGAAGAATAGAGGATGAGGATGCAGATATGTGAAATATTCATGCGCTTCATGGAAAAAGGAAGACAGCATGAATGACACAACAAAGAACGGCCCCTGACATTCTTGCTATCATTTTGCATTATTGTTCACACCCTACTGTATTTCTAGGCCTCCAGTTCTCGAGTTGGTTATAAGAACTGCCATATTTATAGGCTACAATAAATAATAATTAAAAATGGCCAAGGAAAATGACTAATTGGTAAACCCACAAAGAGGTGTATTGCATAAATTACACAATAGATCAGCATTTCATCCTTTGTAAAGTCACTGAATTAGCTTTTCAAGTCCAGTTTTTGTTTCATAAAAGAGGAAAAATTGTCACTGTAAATACAACAAAACAAAACACTGGGCAGTAATCTTTTATTAATAGTCCAATCACTGTCTTAGATTGCAAAAAAATAGAGCTTGAGAATTACAAACCCTACTCCATAAATGAAATTGCACAATACTGTTTATTAAAAGTATTTCAGCAATGGCATTTATTTGTGTTTTTTAAGTAATCTTTAATTCATGTAAGCTGAATTCAATTACAATTGGTTACTAGTATGTGCTCTTTGGTTTACAGCTTCTATCACATTGCCCTGTGGTTTGTTTTTTTTCGGCTTTTTTTTTTTCCAATGTGGGAAAGTATTTCAAAACTAGCATCTCAGAACATTAACGGGCAAACATTTGTATTTTTTCATCCTGTTACTCTAAGAAAAAAATATTTAGTTTCTTTTGATTTTATAGCTTAAAAAACAAGTATCCCCCTTAAATGCATCGACAGTAAGGAATTGCTAGATATCAACTTCAAACATACACTGCTGTGAAAGGCATATATTGTTCGAATTCAACTACTATGTCTTGCTATATTTCTCTGAAATTTACTATTAGGGTCCACTCTTTCATGCAAAAGAACTGCCATTCAATTAGGGCTCAGTAGTTGTATAATGTAGGTAAATGGGAACTAAACAATTAATTTTTACTAGTGAGCTACATTACATCTACTTTAATGCAAGCCTCTAGAGAAACAAGGCTAGTGCACTAATTTATTGTGCTACATAAACTCACGAAGCTGTGCTTTTAGAAAAGCATAATACCTACGTAAGACTCAATCCCATTATGACATGTAGTGCCTATCATTGTGTATTCTGGGAAAGCTTTTTGTCATACTTGCAAGGAAGCTCCATGAAATTAAGAAGCTAACAGGATGAGGTTTCCATCATTAATCCCCCAAAATTTTAAATCATATCAGAGAAATGTTTTGACAGAAACATTTGAGCAAGTTCAATGAGCAAACACTTGCGGGCATAATCTGCAAATAACATAAAAGCACACAAAGTTCATTTACTTCTCTGGAAGCGTGCCAGCACTGAAATGAGGATCAAGCACTGAAATGAGGATCAAGCCCACGAAAAGGAAAATTACTTACTTCCTCTGAATAGTGATCTGAAGGGAGAGGTGGATAGTCACACTGTTCTATCTTCTTGCACAGGGAGTACAAGTTCATTTTATCACCATAGAAGGGACTCTGCAGTGCAGCCATCTGTTTAAGGAAAACATACAGTTTGCTTTTGTGTTTTTAAGTACACCTGTTTTGCTATAAAACATGTAATACTAGCAAATCAGAAGTGATTTTTAATGACTTTTGATTCCCTGCTTGGTAGCGTCACAGTGCTAAAAGCAGAAGTTTCAGGACTATTAGTGTAACCAGTTTGCATACTTATTTTATGCTGTACCTGTCACAATCCTTACATTGCTAGATTTGAATTGTACACCGTAACAATTTCATGAAAAATCTAGTAGTTTCAGCTACTGTTGTGAGCGAGAAGGGTCCATGCACCACAGAGGGGGAGAACAAAAAAATCCCCCAATATAATTTTCCTCTGAAGACCTTTTGGAAGAAAGAATATCATTTATTTGAAAACATCATCTGATCTAATGCAATACTGTGTAGTGAAAATGCTGGATAACAGTAGCAGATTTTGTAACCTCCTATAGCCATTAACACTACACTTTGATGCAGTAGTGTGAGGTTTTTCCTTTTTTTTTTTTTTTTTTTTTTTAATCAAGTAAGGTAAAGGTAACATCATCTAGATTTAAACAAGTCTTAAACCAAAAATCTCGTAATTCAGTATGTTATTCAACAGGATTTCAAAAATTAATACTGCATCCCAAAGCATCATCAGAAGTGGCATCCATAAACTATAATTTACAATTATAATAAAAGAATATAGGAATAGCTGTTGGAGAACACTTAAACGATCAGCTTATACATGGCATTAGATAAACCTAGGTTTTATTTCCTGACTGTGTTAAAACTTAAGGTGGAAATAAATGCAATGGTTAGCAGAATTACAAGTCTTAAAATTCATTTAAAATCTCTCCATTCCGTTCAAAGCTTTCCAAGTCTTTGAACCGCAGCAGCACGAATGCTGCTTTGAGTGCAGCGCTGCCCCAAAGTCAGTCACCCTTTTCTACATGTGCTAATAAGTTTGATTTTGGAAGGACAATGTGTACATTCCCCAGACAGGCAGAGTGTGTGTGAAACACGCTAGTCCATGCTGTGCTACTCAGTGAGCTTCAGCAGGGACAGGACAAGCTGAAAATGGCTCTCATCTGTCTTCTGGTCTTCCAGATATCAGCTTAACTCTTTCGTGCCTAAGCAGCAACATCACCAGGAAAAATGTATGAAAAAATGACGAAAGTTCTTTTACATTTACTTTGTATATTCTAAAAATTCTCTCCGTTTAGTACTTTTTTGTATTAACTTCAAGTAAGAATAAATCATTTTAAAGCTCCCCAAACAAATACAATACTACAGTTCTGTCCTGCACTCCCACCCAAAATCTCTAACTGTATTACCAAAACGTTGTTAATTTTTGGATTTATATGATATTGGCTCTTACCTTAAAAAGAATATTAAAAATGCAAGCTAAAGACCAAAAAAAAAAAAAAAAAGAAAGAGGAAGAAAGAAAAGAGAAATCAACTGCAGAGTCTGTATGCATGCAGGAATTCTAAATAAATGCATAGATACTCATTTTCATACTCTAGGTGTTCATTAAGAAGTATTTTTGTTTGAATGCTGCAGAGTGTTAAAAAAAAAATCTGAATGTCCCCTAAGGAGTTAAAACAGGAATACTATATTTTCATGCATCTCCTGCTTTGACAGATGAAAAATGTCAACTGTCCTGTTTTTATTTTCAAGCTTTTGCACTATTCATCTGGTTCATTAGTGCATCTCGCTGCTGCCCCTGACAGCTGCTCGCCCTCTCCTCCCAGCAGCTGAATTTTTCAGGCTAATTTGATCCTCCACACTGAGACGATCGCTAGAATGATTGACTTGCTCCCTGACCTCCAGGGTCTGACTTTCCTGATTAGTATTCTGGGGGTGTCTGAGGGACGAAAGCCCACTGTCTGTCTTCAGGGCTGGTGGCAGCTCTCTCTCTCTCTTTTTTTTTTTCCTTTTTCTTTTTTTTTTTTTTTTTTGAACTGTAAGCCACCAACCTACAACCCTGTAAGGATGCAATTGCTACGCTGAACAATAAAAGGAAATGTGTAAAACCTACTTTTCCATGTAAAGGTCCATGTAGCAAAAGCACAGCATCTTGATTTTAATTAGTAAAGTCTACTTTGTTGCATATCAATTAAAACTCCAGTGGTAGTTTTTTTGAGGTTTCAGAAATACCTGGGGCTCTAAAATACTGACTAAAATACAGTTTTAAAAATCTTAGTGGATCCATAGTTAGGACTGAATAATATGCTGTTATATAGGTTAGAAATATTTTTTTTAATATACATTATAGCAAATTAGTCTAAAATTAAAACATAACTGAAAAGAGTTTAGCGGCAATTAAGCATTTATTGAGAAGTGATAAACATGCCACAGCTTTTCTCTAATGAAGCTGGAGAGAATCCAGAGCACATAGCAAAATGAAATCAATATAATAAGGCATGTTAAAATGCAGGCAGTAGACATAACGTGCATCACAAAAAAAGATACCCTGTACAAAACTGCACTGATAATAAAAACACTGTGCATTAGTCCATGCATGACTGAAGAACCTTAAGCAACCTCTTTCAAATAAAAGAAAAATTAGGAAAATGTAAAGCATACAATTTGAGTTTACTATACTTAAATTTTAAAATTAACTCAGTGATAAACAACGGCAAAAAATATTCAGTATATTGTAGAATCAACTAAATAGGATAAATGCACCTCTAAAAAAAATAAAAAAATAAAAATTAAAATTTTTAATTTTAAAATTTTAAAAAGCTGAAGACACTCCCATATACCATACCTATACAACACATACCAACAGTAAGAATCCTAACTGCTTCTTTCTTATAATAAAGAAAAAACACCACTGCAACTTAAATACCATCCTGATAAAACTTCTAAAAATAAAGAGAAAGACTAAGACATTTAGCTATTTTTAAATTATTTTCCAGATCAAAAAAGAATTAATATTCACATTGATTTTTAATATACTCTGTTCAGGAGCAAAGCTGAAAAAAAAATCTTCAGAAAATAGCCAGTGATTTCTATCCAGAAATTTTATTTTATAAATTATAAAAGAAAAAAGTAACCTTATAACATTTATTTTGTGATAATTAGTTTTTCGAGGTTTTTGTTTGTTTCCAGATGAAAAATTCTCAAGAAAAACAATGAGAGAAAAAAGGAGTAATAATGAAAAATCCTTATCCACCTTTACACTATCTTTAGGCTTCTACTTGTGTAAGTGTGTAAAGTGGAACAATAAAATTGATGGCAGTTGCCATGGTCAGTTCTAAGGAATCCTAATACAGAGTTTTAAATTTCCATTCCAGATTAAAACTTGCAAACACTTGCTCAGGTATCAAACTTCACTCCTGTGAGTTATCCCAAAGTTTTATAAGCAACAATATCTGTTAACTCTTCAGGACTTCAATATAGCTATTTGTCCTGTTAATATTTACAACAACATGTTACTGATATAAAATAAACTAATACTACTGGAAACAATTCACTTTGTAGTAACATAAAACTTTAACAGGATGACAATGTTCTCCACAAAATCCTAAAACAACAGAGGTACCAATTCTGCTGAAAGCGTTAAGTTCTGCTGCCTCACCGAAAAAAAAAAAAAACTCAGAAAAGTGAGTTAGATATATAAAAGTTTTAATCTGAAGCTTGACTAGAAAGATTTTGCTGCCTGTGCTCTGGTGGAAAAAACCTTTCCCAGCATCCTTCCACACAAGCATTTAGCCTTTTGATCACCAAATGATATGCAAAGAACTTTGAAGATGCAGCTGCCTTAGAAGCCTACCTGTTCTTCACACCTTCCTTTACCTCTATTTGAATTTGCTCTGAATATTTATTTTCTCAGTATATAACATCATGTATAATTATGCAAGTGTCACCTACCAATCTCAATTGTATTAATATAGAAATTAACCAATATTCTCAGTTTAACCAGCTGGGGGAAAAGTAGAAAACATACCTTTTCTGCAAAGTAGAAGAGATCAACAGTTAACGCAAGTAAGAAGTGATAAGTACACAGTAGCCTTTTTCAATTTATTGTTTTACTTAGGTTTTAAATAATTTTAAAGAAATTAAGCTTGTAAAGTATATTTTAATAAAGTATACTTTAATAATATAATTATACTGCAGTTTTCAGAAGCATTAGTTGCATACTCAAGCCAGTCCTACTATTATTCAAAGTATTTATTACCAAGCTCATATAATTAGCACAGGCCATTTAAAGTCTCTAGAATGATTTTTACATCTGCTTATCATTACTCATTTCTTAATCCTTTAGTTATGCCCAATCTTCAACAAATTGTTATAAAATCTTTGTAGCAAACCCAGTGACAGGAAAGTCTTGAGTAACAACACACAAATCAAGTACTTCATATGCTGAAGCTATGTAAGAATTCCCGTTGCTAATATAAAGACGTACATAATAGCTGAAAAGTAGCTTTTCCACAATGCAACATGTTTTTCTAAACAGCAAAAAACATAGAAATAGATCCTAAAACAGTACTTAATGTACTGGGGGTAGGGGGAAACAGCGTTACTGGGTTCACTCTATCAATATTACCTCATACAGCAGACAGCCTAGAGACCAGATGTCAGATTTGAAGTTGTAACCATTTTCGTGTATTCTCTCTGGAGACATATAATAAGGTGTACCAACTGCAATAAATACACAAGTATTTTTGAATGAAAATTTGTTATACAACAGTGAATAGTTTTCTTGTCTGAAAAACAGTTTTCTTCATCTTCCATAGTTTTCATTTTACTACACATGTAATTTCAATTCATACTTACGACTCTTCAGTTTGATAGAAATACAAATGAATTTGATAAACATTTCATCCAAGGCAGCTTTATTTTCACTACTGATATCCAAACGATTAGAATCGTTCAGTTGCAGAATACTTACAATTTTTGTTTTTAATGAAGGTCAAAAAAATTCCAGAGTAGTGATTTTCTTCTAAAAAGATCCACCCTACACATATCTGCCTGCCCCACTCCCTTCCATCCATACTGTTATCACTGACTGGAAATAATAGCTGTTAGAATTTTTCCTCCATGGGTTTTGATTTTTTATTTTTTTTTAAATGAGTTGCCTGTCCTTCCTTTTGACAGTATATAAATCACAAAAGGCTGCTTTTGAAACTACTAAGCACAGTTTAGTTTGAATATCTGAACCTGAGCCTGAAATCCAGGATCTTTAGCTTCCCAGAGAGGAAGGCTGGAAAGCCTGGGAGGCCAGCAGAAGCCCAGGTTCCTTGGAGCGACTTGGCCATCTGCTGCAGAACCAGGCCCTACCAGGGCTTTTCAGCTCCTGAATCTGGGACTGGCCTGGCATAATCCTGCCTCAGAGCTGCAGGCTCTGGAGACGTCTGCTCTTGAAAAGCAGCATTTACTTGGGCTGTCCCAGAGCAAATTTACATGAGATACTCTGGGACAGCTCTCCTCCTGATTTTAATCAGGCCCTACCCATCTGTGTCACAAGTTACTTGAACAAGGTAAGTGCAGAGAAATATTCTGGCTCAAAAAAATAAATAAAAATAAATTTAAAAATATATAAAAAATAACGTGAGTGGCAATTTTTGTGCACCATCTCTGAACATTGTGCCTATATACCCCCCAAATGACTGCCTAACAGAAAAAAGGATCAGAGATCTACACAGGATTTAATTTGTGTGTAATATTTTCCTAAGCACTGAATCCTGATGAAGCAATCCAAATGAGTGCAGTCAACTCAATACAAGCTGACCTTATTTCCACACTAACCATCTTGCAACACAGCCAGAGATTAATATCAACACTCTTACTGCACAGCTACAGAAATGGTGACTGCAAACCTCAGTTTTACTTAACACAAATCACAGGGATCTTGTACCACTTCCACTTTTCTGAATTAGCCCCATCTATTCAAAACTGATCGCTGTGTGAATGAGATATAATGAACCTGTAATTCCAAATCTGAGTAGTCAGACTAACAGTTTTCAGAGTTATTGTAATCTAACCATTTCCAAAAGTTCAGAGTTTTGTCTTGACAATGTGCTCTCTCTTGTAAAGGCCGGCATCTCAAAGTGTACCACACTTTCTCAGGGGAAAATGGAGCAGGAAAGACAAAAAACAAATAAGAAGTACTTTCCTACTTCAGAGGCCCAGCTCAGACCGGGAAACGCGCTGCCATCTTCTCACAGGCCAGGCCGCTGCTGCTGGTAACCCGCAGCTCCCACCAACAGCCCTCTTGGCCACCAGCACAAACAGAGGCTGAGAAGCGACTCATAGGCAGAAACATAGGGACAGAGATCCTGTCTGTCACGGGGACAGACGCTGCATCCTGCGGTGGGCTTGGCCCCATAAACTTTAGGGGGAGAGCAGTGCGTGTCAAGGCCCCTGCCCCAGAGGCCTGGGTAGCGAGGCCGGGCGGCACAGCTGGCGGCTGAGACTGCAGAAAATCAAGAGCTTGAAACAAGAAAGAGTGGGGAAAGGCAATTCAGACAAGAGGATCACTGCAAAAACCATTCGCTCTCATGAGATGATCGTGCTCACTCGCACAGAGAAATGGTCAAGAGAGATGGTCTTCTCCCCACGAAAGAACAGGGGCACCGATGGTGGGACTGCAACACCAGAACAGCTCCAGAGCGTCCAGAAGCAAAACAAAACATCTCTGCTAGGCCGGTATAACAACAACAGGACTTTAATAGACATTTAATGACAACTACCTTGCAACTGGAAGCTGTAATTAAAAAGCTTGGCTTGATACAGCCTTCATAGTTTTATTATTCTTACTGTACTTCCTCCTTGAAAACCTGTTTTTCCTCCCCCACAGACTCTGTGAGTTTGGGCACCTTTGAAAACTTTCAGCTGTGTTTTGCATCTACCAATGCAGGGATTTAGTACGTTCAGACGCTTTGCTGGCAGGACTCATCTACTAAAACAGCAAGGCAACAGTAACCTGGTTCTGAACTGGTTACAGAAGCAGTGCCTGTGCTGTGCTGAGACGTCAGGCAAGGAACTGGCAGTGAGTAATGTGCCAGAAAGAGGCTTCACACAATCCACAGGGGGCAGCTGAAAACACGGAGGTTTGAAGGTTCATAGCTTACCAAAAGCAAAGGTAATTTTAACCAGTAGCTCTGGGAAGCCTGCTGATACATTAGGGGTCTGATATGACTGTGAAAGATTGATGATAGTGAAAAGGAAGAACAAATGCTATCATTTTACAGCGTTTAGCCTAGTGTAACACCTTAACTGCAACACAACCTGAAGCCCCCAATGACCAACAAGTGAAAGGAATAGAAATTACAGTTATGTACTCATTGAAATCACAAAAACAACCTGAAGATCTAGACATCATTACTACTTGTAAACTGTTTTCAAGAGAACATGACACAAGATTGATTAATCCGAAGGCACTGCCCCTGTTCTAAAGAAATGCAGTCACAGTACATACACAGCAGTGCGCTGCTGGCAACCAACTGCTAGATTTGATTATATGCTATGTTTCCTTCCTGAATCACGATTTTTTTGTGGTAAGTGAAATACAGCATCCCAACACAGTAAAGAGATGCAACTTTCTTTACTCATCTGAAGAAACAGAATTAATACAAGACAAAGAGGTAACACATTAAGGGGCCTATGCTGCTAAGAACAAAATCTGTAACTTCACTACTCTGTTTACTGCTTTTCTGCATCTCAAGTAACCTGCAGGTTTTAAAGGTAATCTCTTTGAAAATGGCCTGTGTCAGTCAGATAAACTGCTTTCACAGAACCTGCTGCTGCTCTGGAGCTCTCTCCCTCTAAAGATGCTGCAGATCTAGAAAATGTTGTTTCCTCATACAAGCTTTCTGTTACTGGGAAAGGGAACAGTCATAATGGAACCAGTGGTTATGAGGAGGGAAGCTGGATCTGAGGGATCAGAGGCAAAGAAACTACTACGAAAAAGGGAGCGATGACAAACAGTCCATCTTACTACCTGCATAAATGCCTAACTCACACTGCAGCTGAGTTAGAGGAGAGCGCGCGTTCACTTGAAAAGTAAATGCATCAAGGAGTTGAATGAAACACAACAACAAACTCCAAGTACTATCAAGCTTTCTTAAAATGGAAGAAAAATCTGTCTGGTAAATGTAAAGCAACTTATATAAAGCAATGTAATGACTGATTCAGAAGGTGTTCCATAGACTGGTTTTAATATATTGAATAATGAAATTCTGCTCATTGGAAGAGGAAAATTGAGTGAAAGAATGTAGAATCATCAGAATTTAATACAAATGATCTTTTGCTTTTGATTTTAAGAGGATCACAACAGCTCCTTTACCCTGCAAGAAGGTACTCACATCACTGCAGCAGCGTCCACCCAGACAGCACACCACGCAGCCATCTAACACAACCACACTGGAGAACAGTGTTTTTTTTTCCTAAACTGAACTACTAAAATACGGACGTAGATCCACTGAATGGTTAACAAAGACACAAAAAGCATATTTTGACATTATCTGCATGAGTCGAGTCAGGATTGCCATTTGATCAAGGCACTTAAGGCCTGGCATTCAGCAGTAAAAGAAAACAACAACAACAAAATGCAATACCCACAATCATGGACAAAGGACTAAGAAACCTGTCTTACTGAACGCTTCTTTCTTTCTTGGGTGCTCTTCCTGACATCCCTTTCTACTATCATGTTTTCTGATGCTCAGGAACTTGTCAAGCTCATATCAAATCAACAATACAAAATACCTTCATTTCCTTTGCATTTTTTTTTTTTCATTATTATCAAAAAGATGTATACATGCCATTGTAAAAAACACTACTGTTTTGATAAGGCTGTACAGAAGGAGTTAAGAATATTAAAACACTCTGTCCAGTGCATTTTTTTCTCATTTGTTTCAAATGGACCATCAGTGAGTATTTTAATTAAATCAGTATTATTCATAATTAGCAGTTAGAAGCTGTAGCTAATGAAAATTTTAGTACATTTCTTTATCTCCGGAAGCCTGAATCTAGTTTGCTACTGAAATTTTTATAAAGCCTGTAAACAAGTATAAATTGCTACACATGTTTGTAATTCACCATTTTCTATGCACCAAAGGTTTATGGAATCACAGAAAGATGCAACTTTGAAAGAAAATTCAGGAAAACCAGCCCCAGAAACTGCATGAGAAATTAATTTGAAAAAATGGTTTCTACAAGTGACATGATAAATCAGAGTGTCACTGTCTCCACAGCAGCCTAAGTTAATAACTGAACAAAACCTTCTTCCTAGGCTAAATTCTAACATTGTCTCATAATTAAGCAGCGAAAATGGGCAAAGGAGCAGAGGCAGGGGGAACACAACAGCTCCTCTATCAGGGCACAGCACCGAACATTAGAAACAACAGTTTGCTTTGTTGTTGTTGTTTTTCCCCACCTCTCCCTGTCTGGATGACTCCTCTATTTGTAAGAGCTGAGTTTTAACATGCTTAGGAGGAACTAGAATTAAATCTTGAGGGTTATATCTGAGCATCCATGAGGAACCCAAGCACGTTTCCTGGTCTCATTGCTTCTTGTCTGTGTCTTTAACTCATCCCTTTTTTTTTTTTTTTTTTTTTTTTAATATTAATGCATGATTGCACATCTGTGTCCAAGTCTCACCTCGCTCCTATTCAGATCTCAGCAGTTCTTCATGGCTTGGACTACAGCAGTATCAATATGATGTTAAAGGGAAAAACTAGAAGGTGTAAGAGTACCCAGGGACTTTCTGGGAGATGAGGAAGTAGGAACTGTATAACAAAAAGATTCTTTTGTAAAATAGTTATTTTGTTTTTTTAATATAATCATCACCCACGTCTCAAACGTGGTCCCAGCATGGTGAACAGCAGTCCTCTCATTTTCTGTAATCTACTGGTAACTGGGACTATCTGAGTAAAGTCAAATTAAGAGGTGAGGATAAATATGGCACATTTTCACCTAAGACTATGAAATGTTGCATTTCTAATTAGAACCAACAGCATCTGAACAAGCACGATTCTGTGTGTGTCCTCCCATGGACTTAAAATAGAGACTTGTAATTATTACTTAAGACAGACATGAGTGGTTATCTTGTGTACTTCTGTCAATCAAAATATCCAAATGCCTAATTACAGAATTATCACCATCATTTGTATGAAATTCTCACTGAGCAACATTTGATTAAATTTTACCTATCTGTATTCCTGTTTCACTAAGGTCCTCTGTCGAAACAGGAAACAAATTCTAGACATTACCACCAACAGCCCCGCTCTTCAGGGGTCTGGAAGTTCATTTCACACTCTTTGCAGTCAATGACCAGGCTTGCATTCAGCCGCCAATAAACAGACATTTCAGGGAACAAAACCTGAAGATGCTAACTACAAGCCAACTATGGGGAAAAAAATATCTGCTGTAAACACTAAATCTTGCATTTCTCTTTAAAGATGCTGCTACTGTAGAAGAGAAATGTTTCATAAATAAACAGTTCCTCTTAGATTCTGTAATTTGTCCATTCCCTGCATTTAAACAAAGAATCTTTCAAATACTTTACTTCTTTTTTTCCCTTCCGAAGGCTTCTTAGTCATTCCAGACTTCAAATGCTCTCATACGCTACTCACAAGATATCACTTACATGAAAATTTTGCCAGGAGAACAGTATTATTTTTGCTTGAAAAATAGTGGGGTTTTTTGCATGCTAGCGAAGAAGAAATTGGACATTTCAGAAGCTTTTTGTTTGTTTATAAAAATCTTTTTTCTTTCATTAAAAAAAAAAAAGGAAAAGAAAAAACCTTTGTGGATCATAAAGCCTAATTCGGATCTCTCCTCAACTTATTCTGCATAAATTGAGAAATGTAAACCTTAAAACATTTTTTAGACAATTACCATAATACAAATGATACCAGATACTAGCTGTAAATGAATTAAAATAGTTTTTCCACATTTCTATCTTGTGTTTTTAAGGAGAAAAAGGAGAAAAATACAATCACTATATTGTGGACATTTTCCCAAGCTGATCATTAACTAATCAAGTTATTATTTTTTTTAGCTTAAACAGAAGTTTGTCTTTCAGCCCTTTCAAAAAGCATCACTAACATGCCTTCAATACTACCATACAACATACAGGCATAAACAATTATATGCTTTCCAACACAGATGGAAGTTCACTTCAATTGAAAAAACACATCAGTATTATTGATCTTATTTTTTTCTATCATTTCTAGGAAACACTACTATAACGAAGATTTGTTTTGAGTCAAGAACATACATTAAATGAGTCAAAGAAAAAAAAAAAGCAACCTGTAATGCCTGAAAGAGACACAACCTCAGCATTACAGCTTTTCTGCATTAACACGGCTGCCCATTCTAGTTTATCAGATGGCATTAGCTGCATGTTAATGTTTTTTCCCTCCCCTCCGATGAACGGCCACAGTATTTCTACTACATAAAAATCCACCTTCCCTTCCCCTCCCCCTCAGAAAAGCTTACCTAAGGAATGAGCAGCTGTGGTTTTGGAACTGAAAAATCGTCCAAGTCCAAGGTCTCCAAGCTTTACTACCCCTGTAGCTGTAATGAACACATTAGCTGGCTTTATATCTGAAAATAAACAACAGAATTTAAAAACTCAGTATGAGATTGTGAGAAGAGCTATTTTAAGTATGGGTAATACTAACAAAATCTGACAGTGCCTTTTAGAAAGACGGAATCCGTTATTCAGAATTTTAAATTAACTATTTTAATAGTCCTAGCATCACTCAAACAACAAATCTAAGAGCTGTGAAAAACATTAAAAAAAAAAAAAACAATAACAACACTAAATACCACATCATCCACCCCATAATCACAGAAACACATACAGCAAAGCTTGTTACTTCTTTATGTACACTATCTATAAGGACTACCATTAGAACTAGAAAACTTCTTATTATGCTTTACGTAACAGTCCAAAACATGTTTTCATGGACTGTAAATCACATTTTTCATCACTTTTGCTGATCAGATTACCCGCAGAGGCAAGATGTTATTTATTTGAAATAGGTAGCTGATTCTCTTTAATAGAAGGCATTAAAACAAAAGAAAAGTTTTACTCAGGAGAATGGTTATTTGAACTTGTCAGTGGAATTGGGCTAATGAAGTAGAAACAAAGAAAAATAACAATGTATACCCCAGACGATTATTTTTCACAAGTAATATTCAGTTTAAGTTTTAATCCAATCCTTTAGGGACTACAGCAAAGATTTTTGTGTTATGATTTTTAACAAGGTACCTAACTGTTAGTCTTAGTAAACTGACCTGCTATTTCTTTGGCAAGCGTCCCCAGCTCTTACTGAGTTTAGGACCCACACACTGGGGCTCAAAACTCAGAGAAAATCACTTAAGTGTGAAAAGAGAAGAGTTTACCTTAACCGTACACTTATCTTCTTACAGAACGGGTAATTCAGTGTATAACCATAGATTTTCCAGAAACTCTGAAGGTAGTATTTCAGCCAAAATAAACTGAAATAAACTAATTTCATCAGAAAGCATTCTGGTGAGATATCTGTATCTTATAGAAAGAATTTGTAATTTTACATCCCTCTCTTTGTATAATTTGCACGTGCAGGTCTTTGTACAAATGCATAGGGAAGAAAAGGAGAATCAACAGGGAAAGCCATTTGCCGGGGCACATCCAAGTTTATTTTGCTAAAGGGTGCAGCACCTCTGGCTGCAAATGACACAGTTCATCAGAGATTGAGAAACTTTGCTTTTAGGCAGCTATTTGCATCCCAGGAGAAGGCAGCCGATAACCTAAGACATCTAATTTCACCTGAACCCAGAGAGACAACCCATATATAGCTTGCATCTCATAGCTAGAGGGATTTCCAAGGAAAAAAAAAAAAAAAAATCTACATCTGAAAAGCAACTATTCTACAATCTGTTTCCTTTGACTCAGTTATAAGGCAAAATGAAGACAACATACGGAGGAGACAGCAGCACAGAGGATTACAATGGGTAGAGGAGATTTAGTACCCGACAGGGATAGCTGTCAGCTACAGGGGCTGTTGGGACACGGTACTTGACACCCAGACTGGAAAGAGCAGAGAGAAGCAGAGAAGAGGAGAAAATGCTCATGGCCAGCAGGTAAGGGAGAAAGGCCAATACAGCACTGCAAGGATGCATGGCAGGAGGTAAATACTTTGGTAAAAAAAAAAAAAAAAAAAAAAAAAAAAAACTAGGGAAAAATGGATAAATATAGAAAAACATGACAGAAAGTAAGAGCCAGGAAATCAAATTGAGCAAGTGAAGAGGAAGCAGCAGGAAGATTTCCATTATGTGCATGACTACACAACTATCCCTTACTTTGAAAACTACGTATCACAAGCCAGTGCTGCAAACAAATGCTGACTACAGCCAAGGAAACACAAAGCACCAACTTCTGCCACACTTTGCTGTTACTAACAAACATTACAGAAACATACATTGTGTCAGCTGTTGAAACTGATTCCATTACAATTATTTGGTGTTTGGTGTAACTTGCATTGAACCAGCTTCATATTCACACCGTAAGAGTTATACTAAAGATAAAACTTGGATCTTCCATTACCTCTATGCATAACACGACGAGAATGCATGTGTTCCAACGCACTGCAGAGCTGAACAAAGTACTTCCAAACTGTTCGCTCAGGAATCAATCTCTTCTGTTTCTTAAAATGCTTAAAGAAAAAGAAAAAAAAAAAAAAGATAGTCAATACATATTACAATTTAAAACTTGCATAAAGTGGCTGAAGAAATACAAATAGTAAATCCTTTAGTTAAAAATCAAATATGTGAGGCTCACAATCTAATTAGAAAGGTTTACTGAAAGCTTCTTGACACAGAAAGCCTCTTCCTTAAGTATTACAACATATTTCATCTATATATTTGTTTAAAATCAGTCAACATACTAGCCACAATTGAGGTTAGTGAAATGAAATTGCGCTTTCCCCAGGCTCTCACGCCAGCACCACCACCCTCCCCAAAAAAGAAGGATTTACATGGCATGCAACTGCTCTCAGGGCAGGATTAATGTGGTCAGAACAGCCTAGTGCAGAGTAAGTGACCACAGAACAAATGACCATCTTCCTTCCACCAACTTGAATTTCCATGTCCTCATCGTCCAGAGTAAAAATAGCAGTGGCACAAAATCACCAAGAAAGATCACCTAAAACTAGATCAGATTATGCATGGCTGAAGTTTCTAGGACTGAAGGAGTACTGCCTATTTCTGAAAATTTCATAGTGATTAAACTCTTGTTCAAATATTTTTCATCATGTAAAATCAACCACTCCCAATAACTGGTAGCAGTTCAATAGCCTGTTAAAACTTATGTAAAACATAATTATGCTCTGCTAAACACATCACCTTCAAATATAATATTCAGGGACTGAAATATAGTCCTCCTAAAATACATACTGAAAACCTGGAATTCAGCCAATGTCAAAACGTGCAAGTTTGATCATTATGAATTTTGCAGCTAAAGGTGAGAAGACTGAAAAACTGTTGCTCGTTTTGTCTCTTTTTAAAGAATCCTTATTTTGACAGATTTAAGCTGACGAAGGAAATACATGAACAGCATTAATTAATTTAGATAGAAAGAAAAATACCTAGATGTCTTTTAATAGTGTGTGTACACACACGTACACACTTCACAATCATACACACCCTAAGTTCATACAACAAACATTTATTACCCTGGAAAAATAAAAATATTTTCATATGCTATGTTCAAATGTGCCACTGAGAAGTTGACAGCTGCATCTACACATTACAGAGACGTGCAGGAGTACAAGAAAAATGATTTTAAAATAGCTATTGTAAAATGCATCAGTCATACAAAGGATCATAAAATTTCACCAAAGTGTTTTTAGTTATAGGGACGATTTTGAAAATGCATTTTCATTTAAATGAGGCAAAGAATATAAATTACTTGTTTAAATATAATTTTCTCAGTCTTGGACTGAATCCAAACAAGCCCTGTGTATCTGTTCTCCCCATAGCTGGATTTGCATATCAGAGGATTGTTTGATGTCAACAGGAAGATGGAGACCAGGTTTCTTTTCATTTAAAAACAAACACACAATACATGTAAGTATGTGCACATGAAAGCGTAGTTCCTTGATTTAAAATGCATTCTGAAATTATCATAATTATAACTAGGTATTTTATTTAAACATTCTGATTTTATTTATTTATTTTAACTGAAATCTAAGTACAAGCAGTGATGAAACACCATTCACAAAATGTCTGAAATACAAATACCTTCCATTATGGATTTCCATTCCTATGTACTTTAAAAATACACTGATGGCTTTCACTACAAAATCTGCTTCAGTTCTTACAGTGCCAGCATGCAACATAACAACAATTTAAGATGTAGTCTCATTCTACTGAAAGCATTTACCATTTTTCATGATACTAATAACTTCTCTTCCTGAAAACATCACTTATTAGCCCTGTAGATTTTGTATGTTTATCCATCTAGAGAGGATGTCAAAGAAAGCTGTTAAGTTTGCTAAAAATATGTAAACTGAACAAAGACACTGGATTATTTCTAAATTTATACAGGCGAAAATGCCTATATGTTCACGATAAATTCACTGAACATTGTTTTGTGTAGTAATTAGTTACTTCTCATCAAAATATATATTCTCAATGGTTTCTTGGGCTACTGTCCACCAATAAGCAAGACAGTGATGAAAAGTCTCCACCACTAGGAAGGACTGATTTTGCAAAAACTAGATACTGAAACAAATTGTATGTTTCTAGGAAACAGTCCAGTACACAGTGTTCTTGGAAAAGTCAATGAAGAAATGGAATCCCGTTCTTGATGGACCCTTACCTTCTAACAAGAAATGTAAGTTGATTGGAAACAGTCAAATTTACACCTGTTTTATGCCAAACAGCATAATTAAATCCATATAGCATGTGTTAACTGCACTCAAAGCAGGATCCTTTTCTCTCTCTCCCTTATTTTAAAACAGTCTCCAATGAAAAATGCAGTTCTAATGGTTGCAGGTTTCTCCATTTCCTTTGGAGAAGCCAAAAGGCAAAAGACACAACAGCAAAAGAATAACATCCGTCATTGTAGCAGGGCACAGCAGCACCACGAGCACTGCAGTGTTAGCTCACTGCCTAGTGCTGTTGTGTATTAAGCAGTCTAAGGTCCATGCAATCAAAAGTTACCCTTCGTAGTCCACGTTACCATCACCTCTTCAAATTTGACCTTAAAGAAGCATGCCCTGACATAAAGCTTTCTGAACTAATCTCATCTTCAGCGTTTTCCTATTCTCTTGCTTCTTCCACATATCTGAGGCTCACGGGGCAGTCCTGTTGTCCCGCTGATCCTTGACCTTCTAGGGTGTGACATTTAAAAAAAGCTTAAGTCCTGTTTGAGGTGAAAGATCAGCTTCAACATTGTTGAAACTGGGCAAAAATAAATTGTTAGTGTATGTGCATTAAAAACCTGGGCCGTGTTGCAAGCTAGTGTTTTACCAGGTAAATAGAGAACGCCGAGCATGCTCACGCAGCAGACTGTCTCCTAGCACGAACTAGCCATTTCAAAAGCCGTACCCCATGAAACTTCCACCTACATCGTTGAGAATGGAATCACAAAAAGCTGCTTAGAAGAGTTTTCACAATGTCAGTACAGATAAAACCGCAATTCAGTCATTTAATATAACGGGATTTTTTTTCTGCATGTAGATTTGCTACTCAAATGCCTTAAAGAGCTTTAAGGTAGGCAAGTTATATCACCAGTTTGTCTTTCTGTCCCTTTTTTACAGTCTTACTGAGCAGTTTCATTATGGGAAAATAGAACTCTCCAGGTTTTCCCTAATGAATTGTTAGAAGAAAAATGAAATATTCTCCAAATGTTTCCATCCTAGTAAAGTTAAATATAGCTGCCTTGCACATAAACAGCGTATGCCATTCAATTTCTTGGAGACAGGAAAAAAAAGTGGAAGATAGACGGGGAAAAAGTTTGAAGTCAATATGAAAGCATGAAATTATACTGGGTTTCTAAAAATGATGCTATAAAGGTCAAATTCCAAAAGCAAAAGTGACAGCAATTAGCAAATGGTCTTATCTAGGCTTAACAAGGGCATCTGGGAGAATAAATCTAAAGGAAGTATGCAGGGCTACTATGTCTGGCTCTGGTAAGAAACCTAAGGATTTCCTGCAGATGGACAAAGAACAGAAGATTTCAGTAAAATTACAGATTTCAGGTATGGCTGCCTATTCCTCAGTAGCCATGCTTTTTTTTTATATATTTTATAAAAATATATATATATATATATATATATATATATAGTGTTCAGCTCTGATGGTAGCATCTCACAGAATTTTAAGGTATGATTTAGGCTGGTTTATACCTCAGTAAACATGGGGGGGGGAAGGAATTAAAAAATGGGGTTTTAAGACGAAAGCTAGACTCTAGAAATGAAGAGGTTTGTGAACATCACTTCCAGAGAGATGATAAACTGATTATTTGAACAGCTTTTACAGAGTCAGTGTAAAAAAAAATTCTGCTCCTAAATTAGTGTCAAACTAGCCCAGAAGAACATTCACCTGAGTCTTGCTGCTGTGCATGCTCTAGGCTAGAGCTGCCTTCTGAGAGAATCTAGGGAAAAAGTAAAAAGGGAATGATCATTTCCTTGCTTTAAAGAAATTCCCTTTTCCTTCTTTCACATTCTGATGGCAACTGTGTCTGTTCTCAGGACTTCACTGGTGGCTTACAAAATCATGAAGTTACTTTTTGCTATTTGATTACCTCGACTTATCAGAACGCGGTGAATCAACAAGCACATACTTCTGGGAAGGTATCTGAACTTCATCAAGAGGAAAAGGATGCAGGAAGGAATTGCCACCTAACACATAACGACATTCTTAAGAAACTTCTGTTTGCGTTTCTTTGGGATTCTTTTTAAATGTAGGATCACAGAGTCATTCATCTAGGTTGGAAAAGACCTTCAAGATCACCAAGTCCAACCACCAACCTGACCTATCGAGTCCCATCACTAAACCATGTCCCTTAGCACCACATCTACACATCTCCGAAATACCTCTAGGGATGGGACTCACCACTGTCCATGAAGAAATTCTTCCTAGCACCTGATCTAAACCTCCCCTGTGGCAACTGAAGATTGTTTCCTCACGTCCTGACACCTGTCACCTGAGAAAAGGGACTGACACCCTCCTCTCTAAAACCTCATTTCCAGTAGTTAGAGAGATGAGGCCTGCTGTCTGCCTCCTTTCCTCCAAATTAAGTAGCCCCAAGTCCCCACAACCATTCCTCATGTGTCTTGCTTTCTAGTCCCTTCAGCAGCTTTGTTGTACTTCCCTGCGTATGCCCGAGCACCTCAATACCCTGCCTGTACGGAGGGACTCGAAATTCAGTGCAGTATTTGAGGTGTCACCAGCGGACAATCACTCCCCTGGTCCTGCTGGCCCCTCCATTTATGATGAAGGCCAGATGCTGTTGGCCTTCTTGGCCACCTGGGCACACCACTGGCTCGGAGAGAACAGAGACAGGGCAGAGGAGGCTGTGCAGTCGCAGTGGGAAACCACGGCAGTGCAGGCAGGAGTCTCCTTGTCAATGCCACAGGAACAAACGCGAACTGGCATGGGTTTTCTGGATCAAAAAAGACTGGTAGAGATGGATAGCAACACCTGCATGATTCTGAGACTCACATCTAGAAATGGAGTTTCTATACAAATTATTTTCTATTTAAAAGGTTCTACAGTTCTAGCACAAAAGCAGTGTCCCAGGAGCTTTGTCTGGCTCTGTTCAGCAGAATGCCGGGCTACCAAAAGGAAAGTGTGCCCCCCTCCCCCAAGGAGAAACAGACTAACAACAAATAAATAAATAAAAAGAGACAAACTTCTCAAACATATTCTCCTTTCACACACAATCAAAATAAAGACACCTACTTAAAAGAAATAGAAATATTGCAAGAAAAATACAAGTCAAAATTCTGTTATTTCCATGTTTAGTATATATTTTTATGCTAATAATCTATTAATTAGACTGCTAGTAACATTCTTGATTGAACTGTGATCCCTTACAGAGCTCTGACCAAAATCACTTGAATATATAGAGAGATATATTCAAGATAGATATGTACCTCCATCCAACTGCCTTTTCAAGGACTTGTTTCATTTTACCTGACCTAGAGTCACTCTGTTCCACCTAATGGGTTTGCTCATGAAAAAAAAGAAAAAAAAAAAAGAAAAAAAGGAACACAGAGCGTTTGGAGATCAAGATCACCTAACAAAACCAGATCTACTTGCAGAGCCACTAGAATACAATTTCTAATACTGCATCATTTTCATTGTCCCTGCAGTTACCGCTGAGCAGGGCTTCTCAAAACACACAGCCACATGTTTAAATTCAACAGTGTTTGTTTACATGCATCTCTCTCCAATAAATCCCCTTGGGAAACCTGGTACAGCATGAAGATGTGAGATCTGTGTTTGAATCATTAACTCTACCTCCTAATAAAAAGCAATGGCATGACACAGTAAATACAGAGGTTACCATTTTAAGGTTTTTGTTTTGGTTTTTCATTTTCCTACAAATAAGGCAGACAAATTTGAAATCCTCTCTCCGTTCTCAGCAAGTTACTCACACAGTACAAACACTGACATAGGAAAATTTGCAGAAACTGGGTGAAAACCTAAAAATAATCCTCCAGCACTGTTTGCAGGACATCTCAGACAAGAAAGGCACTAAGAACCATTGGTTAGGAACACCTTTCCGTTCGCCCTTCTCTCTGAAGAAGAGTCAGGGAGGCAGACAATTCTTGCTGCAGTGGGTGAAGGCGGAGATGAAACACCCCAAGCACTTCTGCTGCAGCTGGATCTATCCGAACAGAGCAGGGAAGTTTAACACCAAGTTAACTGCACGTAGATGACTGACACCATTACACGCCTTGAGAGGAATGCCAGCCAGCTTACACAATAGCTTCAGGCACACTGTCTACGAGACGGGGACTGTCCATCTGACAAAACAGCGCTGATTTGAGCAGGAAATCTGCCCGGTTATTCTCATTGTCCCAGTGGCAGAGGCAGACACCAGCATTCCTTCCCCTGGCACACACAGGTACCTTACCTGCTGCCACTGCTCGCCTGGGAGCTGAGAGGCAAGGTGAGGGGACAGCACATGTACGGGGAGCAAGAGCTTACCAGAAGCAGCTTCCCTGCCCCGACACGGCTCTGCCTTCCCTTTTTCTTTCGTGACTGTACAGCTGCACTCACAGTGACGCTGCTTCCTCTGGGAACAGCCTCGGTTGTTACTTACTACACAACTAGCACACATAAACCAAGTTGAGAAAGGAGACATTTTTTCGATTCAACAGCAACAAAAAAAAAAAGTTTAAGAAAAAGCTTTTTAGTAGCTTTAAAAAAACATTAGTGGCAAAAATTAACCTCACTGGTTCAAAGCCCCAAGTTTAGCATTTAAGAAAAGGCATTAAAAAATAATCATTTAGTTTTGATCTTTTGGTCTCTACGTAACAAATGCTGTGTTAGAGCATCCCCAGTACTATGTGCTTCTTTGAGCGATGCTGTCTTTTCCAAATATTTTCCAAAATGCCCACACAAGAAAAACAACCTAAGAATAAAGGTGGCACAAAATGAAAGAATATTGAGGAAAAAATGCAAATATTTGATGCTTTTATTAATGTCATACTTTCACAAAGATGCTAAACTGCTTTGTATTATAAAACATAAGCAAATGCTAAACAAAAATGCTACAAGTCAGGATACACTTTTTAAAACTTGCATTTGCCAGTCCTAATACATCATTATCATGAAAAAAAATGCCTAAAAACTACTTTTAAAAAAATACTTCTTTCAAAATCACGATGTCAAGCATTTGGATGCAAATATGTGTATAAAAACCCTCAGAATTAAAGCCACCAGACTTTCTTCCCCCGAGAGTGTGCGAGCAGTTTTCAGTTGTGTTGTTGTTTTTTTTTTTTAATTATTATTTCAAAAGACCCTTTTCTCATTCACTCATGACACTCAGTTAATGAGCAGTTTCAAAATGTCTCAAGGCTTTATTTAGCGTGCACTATTCAAAGCCTATTATTAAATATAAACTGGGGAGGGAAGCTTCCTGATACACATCCTTGGAACATCAAATTCATGAAATAAACTTCGTGAGGTTTATCTTCACAAATGGCCTTAAAACTGATGAGATAGTAATATCCCTATTTTACAGACTAGAATGGGGAGCAAAGAATTAAGATCAAAAGTGTTAATTACTTTTGGCACCAATCTTGAGCACCTCCTTTTCAACATACTTAGCTTTATGAAACAGTTCATCTTCAAAGCACAGTTTCCACTCAGATCAGATGAAGCTGTGAACGCTCAGTACTTCTACAAATCAAACCCCAGTTCTACCTTGATTATCAGAAATACAGAATAAGCAATTACAGTTCCCATCAAAAAAGCAGTTGAAGGGGTTTATACAGTATCCCTTACGACCAGTACCAGAGGCAGTAAGAAAGAATAGTCTCTGGAACAGCATTCAACTGCATTAACCAGGAAACCTTTGTCTTCCTTTAATTCCCTGCCTTGGAAACTACAGCCACAGCAAAGGCGGCAGCGCAGCCACAACAAATTACAGCGCGCACTGCACAACCATAATTCCCACCCAGAGTAGCTGCATCCTTAACACCGAGCAGAATAGTGGTTTGTCAAGGAAGAGCTAAACCCGTGATTTGCTGGAGTGTAAGATACTCAGTTGTATAATTCGCTAGGTCTGAATGCCTGCTTTTGCAGATTCAGTGTTGCTTCCTTAGGTTATATGCAATTCCCTGGATTTAAAAGAAGCATAAAAATAACAACAGAGATGCAGGCTCTCCATCATATCGCTCCATGCAGCTTCCCAGAGTTGGCACTTTTACAGCCACAGCTAGTGCTGGAGCTGACCAAGCAACTTGCACAACAGAGCATCATCCTTCAGGAGGTACCAGATGGGTACGCCAGCGGACTTCGTGCACGTCTGCTGACAGCAGCAGAACAGCAGCACTCCTGAACCATCAGTCCCCTTCCACTCTTAGCAGGGCAGTACCCCTGCAGGACAGGCTCTTCTTTGTGCTCCCCTTACCTCTGGGGGATCTGTAACTCCTGCGCAGCCTGCCTCTCCTCTACCCTCCATCCCAGACCTGCCCCCTCCCCATTCCTGTCTCTTCAACACATTTTCTCTGTTTTTGCAATCACTGCCTGTCCCCAGCCTGTCCAAATTACCCCAGCCAGGCTGTCCACCTACTGACAGTCCGTTTGTCTGCCCAGGGTCCCCGCACAGGCTGTCCTACCTTCTGGAAACAGTCGGTCCTTCACTCGGCTCACTGTGTTCATCTTCAGCACTGGGGCTCCCATTTCTCCCAGTGCATTACTCCTGTTCTCATTCTCCTACACTCCTCAGCCTCTAACGCCTTGTGTGGCCACTTCCCAGCCTACCTTGTCTCACGAACTGCTCACCAGCTAGTCCCAGCTCACTTGCCTTCCCCAGTCCCAGTCAGATCCTCTCCCTGCTCCAGGAGCGCCCGGCTGCGTGTCCCCATGTACTCGTTTGTCTGCGTTCTGCTCAGACTGCTCCCTTCTCTCTGCTTTTAGAAAGAATAAATACCCTTCAAAGGACAGGAAAGTTTACGCTCATCCAAAGCATCTGGGAAAAAGCTATTTCTGGCAAAACAATTTCATTTCAGTCACCTGTGCTATAGATTGAAGTATTCATAGTCACTCGGGTGGCACACAGCGCTGCCGGCACTAGGAGATGCAAGAGGTTCGTGCAGCTCTGCGTGTATGGGAATTCACCACTTGGGCTGCTGTGCTCCTGCAATTCCTGCTGGGCAATACGAACTCTTCTCTTCAAAGAATTTCAGTTCGGGTGAGTTTTCACGGCCATCACTCGAAGAGAAGTCCACTTTCCGTGTTTTATATCTGCTTTATTACATGAGAGCTACAGTTTTTCAGAAGAAATGCTTACTGGATTTTAAAACAAATGAAAAAAAAAAAAACACACCTTGGCAGCATAATGCACTTTTCCTCAGCCTTCTACTAAATCATACATCTTTCAGAATCACACTCTGAAGGGGTCAGCTTGCACAGAACATCATTCTTCCAATCAAACAAAGTCAACTTAGAGCCAATGTGTGCTCTGAAATGTACCAAAAAGCCTGCGGTACACCTTCAGCACTGCCAATGAGTTCCAAAGAAGCTCACTGCTAACATCGTTTGGCATCAAAAGAGGAGGGAGGGTTTGCATCCCAGGCCACGTGGAGAAGAGAGCTGCCTGATGCTATTTCACACGGGGAAGCCCAAAATATCCATCAGAGGTGAAACATCAAAATGGTAATCAATGAGACTTAAAACCTGCCTAAGCAGAGGCCCAGCTACTGCAATGCCACAACTGGTGATTTAGATACACGTCAGTTGCTTGCAAGGAAACAACTATCACTGTTTAAATTGTCCCATTTAAATATATAAATATACAAACATCCAAATATATACACTCACCCTGCACGCACAACTAGATAGATAGATAGATAAGGACAAAGAATACACTGTTCCCAACTACAAAACAAAAAAAAAGAGGAATCAGTATGAAGTTTATACCATTTACAATTTTTTCCTGTTTCAAAATATTTGCCTATTTAACTTAAGTAATTGTAGTGTTTTATTTTTAAATTTAACCCTGAAAAAAATATACATTAAAGCATTATCTGAGCAGTGTGTAAAGTGCCTACGTGACATTTTGTGGAATTTGATTTTTTTTTCCCCATTTCTTGACGAAGCTGCTAGCTAACAGATTTTCAACTTTTTAGATGAAAGCTTTCAAGCTCGCTCCCAAAACATGATTTAGTTCCTTAAGATCTGGTTGACATATTCAGTTTAAAGTTTGCATTTTTTTGGTGTAGTAAGATTATTTGCCAAAAAAAAAAAAAAATATCTATAAAAAGGAAATAGACCTAGGAGCTTTTTGCTGATCATATTTAAAACAAACATTGCAGTGTCTTCAAAACATCCCTTCTTACACCTAGTAACTTTAATTTTAAATAAAGCATCCTAATTATTCTGCAAGACTTGAAATTATATTATTTCAGCACCTTTAGCACAAGCTTGCTTTTTTTTTTTTCCTGAATCATTCTAATGTGGTTTCTTGGCTAATGCTATTAGCAGATTCTTTTTTGTTTATGGCATTTACTTTATCCAATATGTATCAATTGTTGCTTAAAAATAAAAAAAAAAAAAATCCTGTCCAAGTCAGCAGTTTTGCTCCCACAGAACGCTGTTCAACCCGTCCCTGTGGTTGGAAGAGAGCTGTGACTAATAGGAAAGGAGATGAAGCCCCAGCCCTGCTTTACAACACATCTGCACTGCAAGGAGGTGGTGTGACGAGGCAACCCGGGGGCTCCATCAGCTACCTGTAACCTCGGGAGCTGCATCACCCTCAGACCACCACACTGCACAGTGGAGACCACAAACCCTGACAACCATAAGCAACTGGGAACAGGTACAGCAGTTGTTTATTTGCCATCTTTTCACTGCAATACTACCCAGCGATCTAGACTTGCTCTTTCCTTCTTCCCCCATATCTACACAGCGCTTACGCAGTACCCAGCTCTATGTTCCAGTGCCAAACCAAGTTTATAACCCAGTGAGTATCTCCCAGACACCAGTAATTCTCTTCTTCTGGGTGACTAACGTGACATGGTCAAGGATTTGGCTGTTAAAAACAAAGGCTGTACAGAAACATATTTCTGTGAGAGACGAAACATCCATGGGGGCAGGGATAAAGTAAGATTCTTATTCAATCACCGGATTAAATTGGGGCAGGGGGGCACAGGGAGAGAAGAGAGAGCACACATGAGATGCTTCTGATTTCATTATGAGATTCGTAAATGCCAATGCACAACTTTTTACTTTTTTTTTTCTCCTCCATACAGCAAATTCTATGAATTCTATTAGAATCCATTATTGGTCCTCAGTATGAATACATCAAGTGATTTTCCTCAGTTGTCTACTCAGTGGGGACAAAGAGAGTATTATTCACAGGTAACAAGAGGGACAGTATAAAAGCTGGACAGCGACGACGTGGTTCATTAAGGGAAGAACTAAAGAATTCATTAAGGTGCACTGTGAGGCACAGCAGCTTTGCGAGCATTCTCCGATGTGCCAATAATGTCATAACAAATACCCAAGTAAACCAGTTAAGGAGTTTTCCTTGACACTCGCAGTGGTTACACTGTCATTCAAACTGTGGTCATTTACAATTTCAAAAACATGCTCCAACCTTGTTTCTACAAATCACACAGCAGCCAGATACCCAACCACTCTTCTGGGGGTGCCACGACATCCTCCAACAAACTTAAAGCAGCAGACTAGCAAGAATACTGGAAACCAAAGCATGGCTTCATTATTTATTTATTTATTTGTTACCAACACAACACAGTTACTGACCTTTGTAACGTGACAGGCAGATATTTTGCTAGGAAGTTTCCACCCCATTACATATTTTTTATTTTTCAGGCAATTTTTACACTATTTTGTTCAAAAGACACTGTAACCGATGCATCCACACTTAACGCTGATATCATCCAAATAGTCTACCAAATCACTTCCTCCACAAGCAGCATGAAGACTGAGTGCATTGTGACACCTCATACATATTTAATAATAGCCTGATAGGCTGTCATTAACATCAAACAGCAATCTAAGTTTGCTACATTAAACATGATCCCTGTGTTAAGAGGAGAATCACAAACTGCCTCCAAGATCGAGCCTGAAAGAAATACCCACCGACTTGGACAAGGTGTAATGAGGCCAACTGCACTGAAGGAGCCATTATTCACACACTGGATTAAAAAAAAAAAGAAGAAGAAGGGGGGAGAAGGAGGGCAGAAAAAGCTTCAATGGGTCATAAGACCAGACATGCCATAAGGCAATCTGTCACAGAGTACTCATATTAATAACTGTTGTGTCAAAACTGAACATTGCAAAGAAAAGACAAACCTTCCTTTATGTTTTATGAAATGTAAGCCCACAGAATTAATAATTCATGAGATGAAGAAAAATATCAGATTTGGATATAAATATTAACAGAACCTTGTCAACCTGTTTAGAACCCAATTTTGACCGTCCTACCTTACAGTTATCAATCTAGAAGGGAACATTCTCCAAAAAGCTCAAAGGAAAAAAAAAAACAAAAACAAAAAAACACACATAACTATGAAAGTCATTAATGAAGAAATTAACATTCTCCATTCATGTAGGTCCTAAACAAAACAGCACAACTCTGTTCTGTGCCTGGCAGTTGCTGAGAGAATGCTAATGGACTGGCGGTGTTTGTTCCCTGACTTACACTATGTTGACAACAATAAAGTTGGTGCACACACAAGAAAGTACACCAAAGGGACTTAATAAAACCAAGACCCAGTGGAAAAAGGGTAGGGAAACAGGGGAGGTGGTTGTCAGATGACAAACAAAGATTAAAAAAAAAAAGCTGATTAAAAGTTAATGCAAGTTTCAGCATATGAAGTTCATACAACAGCTCCTAGATAATTTTTTTCCAATGAGCTAAAGAACTGGCACTTAAGAATACAAAAAAAACACCTAACCTATAGCACACAATCACTTATCCGCAAGTTCACTGTACGTGATTTCAACCAAATTACAAAATACATTCTCAAAATATGTTAATCTCAAGATAACATATTTAACTAGGCCTACAAAACCATGCAGTGGTTTCCATTTCAATCATTATTTTGTTTGCTAAAGTGATTAGCAGTATGAGCTCAAGACGCAGAGAAAATCACTTCTGCCTTGTGACACCAGCCCCCTCTGCTTTCAAGACTATCATAAAGTACAGAAAGTTCTAACACAAAACACAGTTGTGCCAAAATCAGGAAAGCCATCAAAAAGCACTCTTCTAAATGGTGATGAGAGGGCTTTTAATTAGCTTTTTTTTTTTTTCTCCCCACAGAAAATAATATAATTAAGTCTAGTGATGTCCTCACCTGCACTTACACTATAGTTAACAGTGTAAAAAATACTTTTGTTAAGCATCAGTATTGGGCGTACATAAAAAAGTCAGTACAAATACTCAATTTTTCTCCACAGTTTTTGCCATTTTAACTGCATTCAAACCACCAGTGAGCAAACAGACCGAGAAGTCAAAGAAGTTTAACACTGAAACCTTTTAGCAATAATAATTTTTAAAAGTCAATTCCTACCTTTATCATTCTAGAAAGATCTCCAGCATCAGCTAATTCCAAGACTATGTTCAGTTCATTGTCCTCAATGAATGACGCATAGTATTTTATTACATTTGGGTGATTCAGTTGCTAAGAAAAGATTTACAATGCATGTTTTAGTGTAGTGTCTTATATTTTATGAATGAAACATTTTTATTTAGGCAAATAACACACCTGAAATATAGTATGATACAAACGGTACATTCTTTTATGAAAAGCATTTACAGATGAACATTTTGCAGTAACATGCAGCAAGCCTGCGAGAACATGGTGGAGTTTTAGGATCGAGACGATGATTCATGTCAGTACTTTAAAGGATCTTTTCTTTCAATGCATCTGTGCAATAGTATGATAAAACTTGATGAAACAGCTGGGCCAATTTTTGAAATCAGTTTTTTCTTGCACACAAGACACTTAAACTACAATAACACATGTTTAGTAGAAACTTCTACTTGAGAAGTTACACATTTTTCGATAGGATTGAATTCTCTATTTTAACTTTTAAAGCAATTATAGATTATAGATCCCTTAAGTGAGATTTAGTAAAGCTCTACACAGCTACCAGTGGACACTTCAGGTGTATCTATGAAAAAAATAATGTACTTTGATAATGGTTGCATTTTTATTCAAGATAAGTATTTTTTACCTTTAGAAGATCTATTTCTTTTATGCAGTCAGCACGGGCTTTGGCATCCATTAAATCAAATATCTACACACAAGAGATAAGACAATTAAGTGATTAAAAAAAGCAAACTGAGTCATCGTTATTATCACATGGCATCTATAGAACAGTTCAAGTTTCACAGGAGCAAAACATAATACAGTAATACGAAATACTCCTAATGCTCTTAGTGCAATTGTAAACATTGCAACGCCCACATACTGATTTTGGTGCTATATCAGTACTTTTAACCCTTTCATAAGAACAACTAGATTGGAAGTACAGGTTCTCCACAAATTCAGCCACCACTTCTGCGTATCTATTGAAATACATGGCAACAATTCAGCACTTCTCCTTCACGATGGTCCAAGTGTCAGCTATTTCTCCCACAGCTACCACACCATTATCAGAGACAGATTCTTTCTAGGACTGAGCATGCCTGCCTTTCTTAATCTCTTGTTAGTCCTCCTTTTGTTTTAAATAACACGTGCACTTTTACTCCCTCAGGATCAAAACTTCACTGTCACCTCTGATTCTTTCTCTCCCATTTCCTTCCCTTCAGCAAGGGAAGAAGCGATTTGGGTTCTGTAATTTGTTTACTAGAGCACTTTTTTCATCTGTCACCTTGACTTTTATAGCTTTTTACAGTTAGGCACCTTTGCTCATCATTTTTTTTCCACCTCCCATCTGCTCCAAATTATTCTGCAATGGATCTCATCTTTGCCTCTTCCACGGTTAACCACGTTACCCTCCACTAATTTCTGTTTGCAGCAATTTTTTTTCCTGTCATTAAAAGTCCTTATCCTCATTCTACCCACATTTATATTTGACCTAAATTCTTTCCATTTTCACTGTTTTTACCACCATGGATTCCCTTTACACTTTACTTTCTCAGATTTGCATCTCTCCATATAGTGCCACCAAGTGATAAATCCCCCTTAGAAGTGACCAAATTGTTGCTTTTCCAGTGAATCCTTCCTCTCTCATTCCACATTACTTTTGGAATCCAAGGAAGTGGATTCGGACAGGCCTGCCTACCAGATGTGGAGCTACACAGAAGAATACCAGTAGCGGATCGCAGCCCTCCGAGAGCACATACGCTCTTGTCTAGATGCTGCTCCCCTCTGAAAGCCCATCTCATCTCCTGCCCGCGGATCTGACACACAAAAACCTGACTGCAGTGGATGCAAGACTCGCTTTCTCAAAAAGACAGCCAAGTCAGGAACTGAAATGCCAAGCCTGGAGATGGGGAAAAAAGAAGAAACAGGAGAGAAGGAATGAAAGGAGAAAACAAAACTACTCTACCAAGAAAGGGAATAAAACATCTCACAACTACTTGTATATTAATGCCAGGATGATGGGAAATAAACAGACTGAGCTACAAGTAATTATTCAAGGAGGAGGCTGAGGAGGATATAACAGACACACAGCAGGGTAAGTAACAAGAAAGGAATGCTAACACTAAGAAATAAAGCAATTTCAGATGTAAGAGAAGAAAAGCGTTAGTACTATATGTGAAATTAGAGGTACAGGTATTAAATGGCAAATAGCATTGATGCAAAAGACAAGAGTTTATTTATTAAGGCTGGGAAAACACATTTAGTGAAGGAGATGAAACAGCCTGCATCTGCTATAGATCTTAAATCTGAATGAAAAAGCACTGCTCTTTAATCGCCTTGACAATAGACTAAAAGTCCTAGCACCTGCTACTGTCATGAAGGACTGAAATATTTTTTTCTAGGAAATACTTCGGAAACTTCAAAATATTAGAGGTAGCACATTAACAGGGAAAGCACTTGGAAGGCAGGAGATCATAAATGTCTTTGCCAGTAAACTACGAGACCAGCAAAAGGAAAACCTCACACCCCCCTCTCCCAAAAACAATCAATGGAAGTGTGCACTGAGTAGCAGGGGGATAAAGTACAGGGGCACGGCAAAGTTGTGCATGTCTGCTAAGCCTGATAATGAGATAATAACATTTCTTATCCATGATGCAGAGATCCAGGTGCAGATATGGAGAACTCCCAACATACCGCGGAGCCTAATCAAAGCTGCAAACAGAATTTTAATCTGAAAATTGTACACAAATTACCTGGTCATGCAGTGTAGAGAAATTATTCAAAACACAGTTTCAAGATTTAAAAACAGAAGACCTGCAACGTGGCAGGGGAAAAGAGAGAGGAGTTTGGACCTTCTAATGACTGTTTCAGTTTCAGTTCCTCCCTCAATCCCTTACCTGGTATTTCTGCTAGTTTAACCATGGGCAAATTCCACAAACACTTCCCAGGTCATTGCAGATTACCTCTAAGTGACCAAGCACTTTAATTCTCTACTGGGTTTACACTGGAAACACACATTTTGATTCTTTGTTCTTGAGCACAGAATACTTTGACCTAAGCCAAACCCTCACAGGCGGTTAATTGACCTTATGTGTATAACAACTTCAGCAGAGGCTGCCAGAGCACGTGGCAGATGAGGGCTGCTTCCAAGCTCTGGACCTTCCTCAAATGTGAAAAGGTAGAAATTAGATGCTATTATCCTACATTGAGAATAATTCTCATTTCTCTGTCATAAGAGATGGATATTTGTAAAGGAATAGAGCAACGGCAGCAGACAACAGGATGCCCATGTAACCTATCCATCACCACCCATACAAAAATACAAGACACCTGCTTACTAACAGACTTACCTATATGAGCAGTATTTCCCAATACACCTAAACAAGCAAGCATTGTGAGCATTCTGTTTGTTTTTAAACTAGTCCTCTAGTAAGGATGTAAACCATGACCCGTCAGAGAGGTGTAACAGAAGAAAAGCCCTATGCACAGAACTAGGAAAGATTTGGCATCAAGGGATAGGGAAGAAAAAGACAAAATTTTGTCCAGGTATTCTGGCTGGCATTCCCAGTATTTCTAATTCGTTATTAAGCTGTCACAGAGCATAGGCTAGGCCAAGCAACTGATCCCAGGAAAAGTCAGACGTAAGTTTTATTAACATGACTCCCCTCCAGTTTTGCTACACTTCACACAGCCCAGTGGCAAATCTGTCTCAGCTTCAGCTAAACTTAGTATTTAAGACATGAATAAAATAACACAGTTCAAGAAAAACCTGAGTCTTATGAGATCCTTACAAAGACAGACCATCCGAACATTTACAATTCTGGACCAGATCTAATCTGAACAGACCTCTTCCTAAAAATCCAGAATTCCAGTTTCCCAGACATTAACCTCCTCCAGCAACAAAATTATAAAAACACACCATCCAGTCCATGGCATCTGAGGAACCCCTGCCCTATCACATCCAACAGCTGGCATGACTCTCCTCCCGATCAGATTATCCTTCCAGTCTGCCAAGCCGCTCCGCTTGGATCCCAGGCTCAAACCCGTGTCAGCTCCCGGGGCAACTACTGCGAGCAGAACCCAAACCCTCTGCACTTCAGCACCACAAAATGGTTCGGCACTGACGAACGACACACACCACAAAACGGAAGCCACAGTGAAAGAGTTTAAAAGCTTAAAAACAATCTTCTAAGTGCATGTCAAAACGAACAGGGGGCAGCTGGTAGCAGAGAAGGAAGGAGCTGCCACCCCCAGCATCCTCCTCCCGGCGAGGAGCCCGGGGCGCTGGGGACACCCCGGACCAGCCAGGAGGGTGAGGGCTGTGCACATCGACTGCCGGGCACTAGCAGTAATTAGACTACAATTACTAGCATTGCTGTAATTGGCTAATAATGGAAAGCGCTGCATTTTGGTCAGCTGGTTTGGCCATCAGTTGTACTAACAACAAATGCTAACTCTTGACTCCGTTTACAAGGTCAGGACTGTGGGGTAATGCAGGTTGTAGCTGCGTTTTTCTAGTCCATACAAATTGTATTGAGTATAATGCAATCTTACTTAAAATTTAATTACTCTTCCCTGGTTTCTGTTTTCAAGGACTCTGGTAAGATTAACATTTCAACAAACTAATTATGTTTGCTGTGAAAAGCCTATTAATATGCAAAAATTATATTAAATATTTTTATGATGCATTCATTTTCACAAAGTGTAATCAAAAGCCTCATTTTGAGGAGTGCCATGCCCTATTTAGCAATTAATTCCTGAAAACAATTAGGCAAAAACAGCTCAAGAGATGTAAGAGGACCTTTTAAAGCTCTTCCTGAAACTGTATTCTTTTGGCATTCTAGAAATATCAGTTTTAAGTACTGTCAGGAGATAGCCGTACTTTTAGAACTATTTCTCAGCTATTTTAAGATCCAGAACACAAACTGTTCCCCGCACAGATGTGTAAGCTAAACAAAAAGGTTGCAACACATGAAATGAAATTCCTGAGAAAACTTCTGACATAGATGCTCACACACTGCTCCTGCTCCTTGAGAGCACTGCGCAGAGCAAGAAGGTTGAAAAACATTTCACCACCAGATGGAAAACATCAAGCCGTAGCTCCTAAGTGCAGACGGTATTTGCGCAATTACCAACGACTGATTTAACTCAGCTTCTGAAGGAAAATGAATGTGTCAGTGTTCCTTCACATGGTACCGCTTTCAAAACATGCCAAGGTGGGAGCCTGCTTCGTTCCTCTTGCTCTGAAGAGGAGCGCTTACTCCTCCAGCACTTTTCCAAGACTTCCTCTTCAGTAGTAAGAATAGAAGTCTTTTAACCTTACCATTTAAATGTCAATTTAATCTAGTTCTGCTTAAAAAAGCTGTATAAAGGAAAGATGACTTAACAAAAGTTCTTCTCAAGCAAAACACAAACATGCCTGCCACAACGTAAGTCTACAGACAAATAAGCAAAATAAAGACTTGAATGCACACAAATATTGAGACACTGAACAGCAACAAGGAGCATTTGAGCATTTTGTCACCACTGCACTGCTGTGCTAAGACACGAGTGCTTCATAAAGTGTAAAATTACAAGTGCTTCCCTAAGATTAATTATCTCTAATTCAAGCCTGAAGTAGCAATCCACTGACAATACACAATGAATAATGAATGTAAGTGCAAGATAAAAGGATTCGGTTTTGAATCACAAACATAGGGGTCTCCGATACTGGAGGGAAAGGGAAGGAAAGGTGGAACAACGTGAAGCAGAAACGTTCAACACAATCTGCAGTTGTATTGAAATGTGCAGCTTCACCTAATAGTTTGAGTAGCCAAGGTTTATTTTAAAAATACCGTATCAAAGAAACAATATCCAGTCAGTGACAGTAAGACAACAGTTACAAGTCTTGTGTTACATTCTTAAAATACCCCATTTTAAGCCCCTCATATCTAAGTTCATACCAGTTCCACAATTCACAGTTCCACCTAACACAAAACCAACCGTCAGTGATCACACTGTCCTGCTTTGTAATGCGCTGACCGATTATCAAATGAAGGGCAGAAACTTGGTGCAACTGGGGGGGCTCCCGAAGCTTTTCAGTCCTTCCTTTAGGTCTGAAATAGAAGGAGTATCTTGCCAAGCCTGGTATCACTGAAGAACTGTTGCTCAAGAAGTTGGTCCAATCTAAGTACTTTGAAAAAAAGGTGATCTGTACCTGTGTTGTTATACACAGTCAAACAGCAGGGAGAACAACAGTAGAAGTGGTAACTGTTTTATAAATATAATTGATCAACAAAGACAAGTAGGTTGCATTTCCATGGAACAAAGACTGGTCAGAGAGGTAGGAGTTCATTACATACCATAAAATGCACCTCCTCTCTGATGCCCCTGTTTTTGCTATTCTGTAGCATTTTGAAATTTAATTACCAGTCTTGGTTCTGGAAGTATCTTGCAGGCTTCTGGAAAGAATAAGGACCAAGAGATGAGAGATAAAGCAACTGTAACCATTTACAAAAGCTGTTCAGTGGTTTTGTCCTTTGAGAACAGTTTGTGAGGATTTCTTCCCCTTTCCAAGCAACCACTAGAGTGCTTATTGCCCAGAATGACATGTAGTGGTACCTATTGATGGTTCTCTTGTAAGGATTATTTACAGTGGTAGTGGTAGAGATGCTCTGCTTCTTCCTCAGGCTATTCCACGTATTTTGGACTTCACACTTGTTAAGAAACTTAACTAGAAGCTCTTCAAATGTAGACTGCTACATTAGTAGCTTATCTGCAGTTGATCTTCCCTGATTT
Organism: Anas acuta; assembly: GCF_963932015.1. NCBI lineage: Eukaryota > Metazoa > Chordata > Aves > Anseriformes > Anatidae > Anas > Anas acuta. The sequence continues at coordinate 25,593,323 of NC_088986.1, read as the reverse complement.
TTCTTCCACCCAGTGTCACTCAGACATTAGTGAAAGTGAAGAATAAAGATTGGTTTTATAATTCTGGTTTTATTTAGGTAATATTACAACAGCATCTCAGAAACATGGTTCCGTGAAAAAAGAGAGCACCTAATCATTATAAATACCACTTCCCTAACTCCAAGCAGGCTAACCATACGCAGGAATACAAAACGTGAAGGGTAGAACTAGAAGAAAACACCCAACAATTAATTTCATGTATTCTGGTTAAACTGCTAGAAAGAAATTGCAAATTAAATAGTTTTCACCCTGCTACATATCCGACTGTAAACCAAATCAAGATTTCTACTTCTTCATGTCATCTGGACTCAGCAACAACCGCAGACTCAGAAAGAGCGCTTTCTGTCACCATCTGCTTGTCCTTCCTCCCACAGCACCGTACTGCCACTTGCTTCTGCTCACGTTGAGTTGCACAAACATACATTTTGTACACATTAATGTAACATTTATCAATATTGTACATATTTCAGCCAAGTACAATTTTAATAGCAGGAAATAAACATTCTTGTCAGAAAGCTTCACTAAAAATAAAAAAATAAAAATCAAAGCTGGCAATCCTTTTGGAACAAACAAAGGCCTGAGATCCAGTAACACTGGGAGAGGATAACTGAAGAATAATAGCCACATCAGACCTTGAAGGCAAAGACAAGCAGAGGGAACCACTGGGCAAATAGACAGGAAGGGAGCTACAGACTCAACCCAGCCAGGAAAACCAAGTTTTTTGGGGGGAGGAAGGAAATAAGACTCGCAAACTCAGAAAGGAAGACATGTAGTTGTTAAGATGTGAGATGAAAAAGGGAAGATAATGGTAAAGCAGAAATAAGTCCAGATCTCAGTGTGTTGGTTTTCTTCTTTTTTGTTTGTTTTTGTTTGTTTGCTTGTTTTTGCTCCTGCTTTTTGTTGGTGGTGTTTGTTTTTTGTTTTTGTTTTAAACATGAGGTATGGGATTTGGAGACACTATCCCAATAGAGAAACATGGCAAGTAAGCCAATCCAGGTAGTATTTCATGATACAGCTAGGAAGTACCTTTTTTATTTTTTTTCCCTATAGGTTACCCAAGTCGTACTTTCTATTCCAATAGTATTCTACATAGACCCAGCCTTCATATGGAAAGCTACTTTACAGATCACAGAACACCGTCCCTCCTGAGGTGCACTGGTCAGTAACATTCACAGGGAAAACCAGCAGCGTGCGTTGGCTACTTTAAGGCAATCAGAACACTACCAGCATAAAGCCATTTGGAAGAGACACAAATCTTTACCCTTATTTCCTACTAAACACCAGATATATCCCTAGATATTACACTGTTGAACTGCTAGAGAAATTTTCACCGGCAAATGGACAGCAGGATGTCTTCTCCAGAGCTGAAAAATCTTCTGTCAAATTGAGAAA